>NC_073303.1:18477269-18792269 GCF_027595985.1 Sorex araneus
CCTCGAGCAAATGACTCAGTTTAAGGCTTAGAACTCTCACTTGAAAGTCAGAGAAGATGACAATTATTGCCGACAGGTAAACACACAGGCCCTTTCTCCTGCACATGGGAGATGTATGAGACGTGGAAGTGATTATTTTATCACTGTCATGGAATGACCTCAAATGGGGGGCAAAAGGATGTTCCTATAAAATATTTATTTGCTTCAAATGTGTATTTAAATGACATAGGTTAGTGAAATGAGAGAGGTTAAGTACCCACACGGCCAGATTTGAGGATTACACAAGCCTCCATGAGGTTCTCTGGTTCATATTTTCTTGTGGTGGGAACAGGAAAGGTTTTGGCTCACAGCTGGCTATGCTTAAGGCTGACTCTTGGTTCTGTGCTCAGGGACCACTCCTGACAGTGCTCGGCAGGCCCTATGCAGTACTGGGGATCGTATCGGGGTTGGCCACATGCTTGGCAAGCGTTCTGCAATATCTCAGGACTCCTCCTTCAATTATTTTTGACAGCCTCAAATAAGTAAGGCACAATCAGTATCTTTTTTTTTCTGGGAGGGTAGGGGGAGAGTGGGTGGAGCTTCAGTGGTGCTTGGGAGTCCCTCCTGTGGCTCTTGGCCCACCAAGTGGTGGTTAATTGTGATGTGGTGTGGCTCAGGCTATACAGTGCCGGGGATCCCTGCGGTCACCCCAGTGACCCTAGGGGCCTCCAGGATAGCACCTGACAGTGTTCAAGGGACCAAGTGGTGGTCCTGGAAATCAAACCAGGGTCAGCTACATGCAATTAAACATGAGTTTAATTCATTTTCATATTTTGCACAGTTGGGATACGGGTGACGACTGTCAGATAATCTATTATCTATTGCACTAAGCCAGATCTATTTTGTTTTGTTTTTTTGGGGGGATGGGTTTGCCTGAGGGCTGCACCCAGTGGTGCTCAGGGCTTCCTCGTGACTCTGATCACCCCTGGACTGTCAAATGTGGGACTTAGTGCTCTGGGCGCCATGGTCTCTTGGGGATGGAAGCAGGATCAGCCACGTGTAAGGCAAGTTGCCTCAACCCCTGCCACTATCTCTTGATCCTCAGAAAAGAGCCAAGTGAAATGCTACCACTTAAGAAATGTCTCCGTAGCTCCCATCACTTTCACAGAAACCCAAGGAGAGCAGTTTCCAAACAGATCTGCAGATCGGCAGAGCCACGTTTCCATCAAAGAGAAAAGCGAAAGGGTCGAGAGAGAGAGAAAGAGAGAGAGAGAGAGAGAGAGAGAGAGAGAGAGAGAGAGAGAGAGAGAGAGAGAGAGAGAGAGAGAGAGAGAGAGAGAGAGAGAAGAGAGGGAGAGAGAGAAAGAGAGAGAAAGAGAGAGAAAGAGAGAGAGAAAGAGAGAGAAAGAGAGAGAGAGAAAGAGAGAGAGAAAGAGAGAGAGAACAGTGGGGAGGGCAGGGAGGATGCTTGCGTATGGCTGACCTGGGCTCAATCCCTGGCATCCCACATGGTCCCTCCAGCACTGCTAGGAGTGATTCCTGAGTGCAGAGCCAGGAGTAACCCCTGATAACTGCCAGGTATAGCCCCAAAAGAAAATAAAAAAGAAAAGAAAAAATAAAAAAGAAAATTGAAGTGGTTTTCTAACTCTGTTATCTTTCAGTTCCATGTTGAAAGCATGGGGGAAAATAGGAGTTTGTTGCAGATACAAGCCACATCTCTGGAAAGTTCCTGAATCCCTGAATCCCTATCCACCTGCTCATTCTCCCTCTAACTGTTACCAAGAAAGGTCTCGTGGATGTGGCAAACAAAGACCTGGATGAGGAGCTGGGAGGAGCTGAAATGACCTTTATAAACTTGGATGGTTTATTATTATTATTATTATTGAATCACCATGAACTGCACTTACAAAGCTTTCATGTTTGAGTTTCAGTCATACAATGGTCGAACACCCATCCCTCCACCAGGGCACATTCTCCACCACCAATGTCCCCAGTATCCTTACGCCCCACCTTCCCCCCTCCCTCCCCCCGCCCCTCCCCCTGCCTCTATGGCAGACAGTTTCCCTCTTTCTCTTTACTTATGGGCATTACGGTTTGCAGTCAAACTCGGATGTTGATTCCCTCACCTCTGGTACCTCAGAACGTGACTTGCTTGGGAAAGAGTCTTTAGACGGGTGATGAAGGTGGAAGGACATCTGTAAGGTGGTCCCTCAGCCTATGTGGCTGGGTTAGGGGTAAGATGAGGACATGAGAGCACAGTGAAACAAGAGGGAAGTCACTGTGAGGCAAGTGAGGGCGAGGATGAACCCCCACTAGCCAAGGTGAGGGGCGTCAGGGCAAACCTAACCTTGTCTTCACCTCACCTGGGGCCTTCGACCTATCAAGGGAAAAGAAATGTCTGTAGGTTCGGCCACGCAGACTGTGGTGCTTTGTTCTGGTGATGCTGGCAAAGGATAAGAGGGTGTATAAGGAAAAGTAAACGCTCCTTGTCTCCCCCCCCCAAAAAAAAAACCCTCAACAATTCTAAAAACAAACCCCTTGAACACTCCCCTTCCCCAGCAAAACCATTCTGTGCTGATTTGTTCCTGGCTGCCAAAAGTGAGGTTGAGACAATCTGGCTGGAATTTCAGCCTTTAGGAGGGATCACTTCAAAGTCAATGCCTGCTCAAAGGTGGCATAAACTTTCCCCAGATGACTTTTAATCGTGGCACATCTACCGAGAAAGTATTCTTGTTTTCTCCAACAGTTTTCTCAGCTGTAATATTCTCAATGTAATGGCATTTTTGAGAAAGGCCAGGATAGCTAAGTTGTTGGTGATATCTGGCCTATTGCCCCAGGAGGAAAAAGAACCAGAAACTGTGTATGTACAATGCTAGATTTATTCAGGCCATCTTTGTTTATCTCTAACTGCCCAAGAACAAACTCTAAAGTCTGTGGAAACAGACTATACTGGGAGATATTTTATAATTGTTATCTGATGGTAGCATCATAAAAGTGGAGAAAGCTTCATTTTTGCCTTAGTTTGGCCATTGCATGAATAACTTAGCTTCTCTTAAAAAAATGAGATAAAGGCAATGCTGGGGAACTGAATGCAATAGGACTTGTACAGCTCTAATAAACACCACAGCATTTATTCCATGCCGTTAGATAGCTCCTGTGCTTTAAAGCAGGCTTACTCTCTTCGACTCACAGGGGGAATCAAAGGAGGGAGAGAATCTACAGTTTTCATCTAGGCTGATGGCTGGGGTGCAATGTGAAAGGGGAGGTTATTAGTTCACGATACCTTCACTTGTTTAGGTATTAAGCATGTATTAGGTGTGTACTTAATCAACACAGGTTGGAGTGCATGAATAGCAATTCATGCTACGCAAAGACCTTCCTTGTCACTGATGGCAGATCATTCTGGAGGTATTCTGGGGCTTTTCATGTCATGCATTTATGGTAGCTCAGACACATATAGCAACTCATGTGTTTGGAAACAACCATGAAGAGGCTGATTTTACGTAAGTCTCACTGGATAGATGTTCTAACTCACCACTTGTGTTTCTCTTATCTTGGGACATGCTTCCCTGGAAGAAAAGCACTTTTCAAGACTCATGTGAAGATGAGCTGAAAGCTCTCCCTTGTGCTTCTCTAGGTTTCTTATGGATTTACAAAAGGCCTGAAGGGGGGAAAAAAGGCCCCCAGAGCTTGCACAGACTGCAAATTTCTGCAAATGTTTTCAGGGCTGCTCTTCCTCAGATGGGACTCTTCCCTGGAGGGGTGTTGCTGTGGGACCCCAGTTCTTACGTGCTTTAAAGTCAAAGAATTGAGACCCACTATCAACTTCATCTTGGTTCAGCTCCAGAAGTAATTGTTTTGCAGAAAGGGAAACGAAGGAGCTTTATCAGCAAGCTTTGTAGAAACTTTCCCTAAAAAGGAAAACCACTCACTGTTTTCCAAGGGATGGAGCAAAACTCTGGGAGTCTGACCTCAAAGATATGTCACGGGGTGAAACAAAATCAGGCTGTTATTTCTGGAATCCACGTAGTTCTTCATCAGGTGGAAAGTGAGTCAATATGTTGTTAGTTTTTGTTGTTTTGGGGCCACACCTGACGCTTCTCAGGGCTTACTCCAGGCTCTGCACTCAGGAATCACTCTTGCAGGGACTGGGGAACCCCATGGGGTGCTTGGGATTGAACCTGGGTGGGCCACGCGCAAAGCAAATGACCTACCATTATCGCTCTGGCCCCTGTTACTTTGTCTTCTTCTTTTTAAAAAGTAGTTTATTTTCCTGATTATAGCATTGATATATGCTCCTTGTGGCAAACACAGATGGAGAAACAAAATAAATAATCAACATTTGAATTCCACCCCGTGGGGGAAAGCACGGCTGAATGTTGAACTCTCTTCCCGTGGATCTAATTATTAGGGACACGTTCAAAAATAGCCATAGTTCATTTGAAAATAACGGTCATTTGGTCCAACGAGTTGAATTCCAATCAGTTCAATTCAAACAAACAAGCTCAGAAACAAATAAAAAGCTGTCAATATACTCTTGGCAGGGACTGTGAGAATGTTCTCCTTCTAAAAAAAGGATGTTTTCAACGTAAATACCAAGATGTAGGGGTAGGGCAACTCGAGCAAACTTACCAGCGTTCAAGTGAAAACTGAACTTTTAAATATTTGGACTCTCTACATTTAAAGTCCTAAGAAATCTAAAATCAAGCAGCGCTCCTTCTCCTCTCCCTTTGCCCTCCTCTTTTTTTCTTGTTTTATTGGGTCACACAGGGTGCTTCTAAAGACCAACTTGGTTGTTGGGGGTCACTTCCCAGCAGTGCTCAGAGAACAGTCCTCAAAAGCCCTCCACTTCCCGCAAGCAGTACTTCTTAACCAACTATACTACTAAGTACGAATCACTGTTTGGCTTATGTATATTTGGGCAAAGTTTTGACACGGGGTATAGCACAGAAAGTCAATGGAAAGATGTACATCAAAGGGTTTTAATACTTACACAATTTGATTGTTTACTCTATTAGTTAAATTTTCTAATATGTATGTGCATTTCTTTTGTAATCAAGGGAGAAGTCTGAAAACATATCAATCAGATTTATACTTTTAATGGTAGAAACATTTCATTTAGGTGCAATGAAATGTATAGACATGCTATGTATGATAATACCATTAGGGAAGTATCTTTAGGAAAAAATGTTCAGAAATGATCAGAATTAATTATTTAGGTGAAGAAAAATAGTTAACATTTTCTCTGCAAAGGTCACCCAAATCAGAAACTGTTTCCTTTGGAATACATGATATTTGAGCATAGTCTAATAAAAGAAATTATTTTCACCATATTGAGTTAAAGGCAACTATCTTTTTTGTTATTGTCTGTTTTGGGGCCACACCTGGTGGTGTTCAGGGCTTACTCCTGATTCTGTGCTCAGGGACCAGTTTTGGTGGCCTCAGGGGACCATATGGGATGCTCAGGATTGAACCAAATTGGCTCTGTACAAGGTAAATGCCCTACCCACTGTGCTATCACTCCAGCCCCAAGGACAAATATCCCTTGATCAGAAATGTTAATCTGAGTTAATATGGTTTGGGGCAATGTAGATATTTTCCTAGGTTATTTGCCCTTCATGTTCCTCTTATAAAATTTTTTTCCCACTGTCCGGGAATATTTGAGAGTAAGCCTCATAGAAATAGTTTTTGAAACACTTGTATGTTTTAAGATAATGTCAAAAATTAAAACATCTGTGAAACTGTCCCAGAAGCCATTAACTGAATTATTTGATTAAGGAGGAATCACTGGGCCAAGAATAGGTAGTGACTAATGAAGACATAGAAAACCGTAGCAGAGAGATGCCAGGAAGGAAAATCAAGCTTCAAATAACAACTTAGCCTGATTACCCACCATAAGCATAAGAGAATAAATTGTGTGGCTGAGAAGACTCCCATCTTTCGCTTTGTTATTATTTGAGCTAATTTTTCTTTTGCTCTCTTTAGAAGCTCTCGACTCTTAACCTAGCTGGGTAGGTACCATCTGGCTTTTGACAGTGATGAATTTTATCATTACCTATAATTTTACTTTATGGGATTCGGGACATTAATGGTGAATTACAGTGGATCTCACTGGGCTTTAAATACACAGGGACTTCTTCACTCACAATCTCTCGGGAATATAAATTGAGGAAATTCCCTAAACCATTCCAACTCATCAGCTTTATAAACTCGAAAACAATATGCCATGATCAGGAACAGAAAAAAATCTGCACTGGGATGCTTGCTTCTCCCCCCCCCCCCCCGCCCCAACATCTGTTGAGTGTTGACTGTACGCCAAACACAAAGTTGGCCGGTTTTCACCCATTGTGTCTACTGCTACGAGAAATCTCAGCTAAAATCAACATGGCAAAACCCACCACTTTGAAAGTCCCAAGCCGTGTCCCCTATGTTCATTGCATTAGTTTTCCCCAAGACCCAAGGGAGAAGAATGGTTAGATGTTTTCTCTGAGATGCATGTTTGCAGAACGTTGGTGCAATGTTGGTCCATCTCAAACTCAGGGAATCGAAAGGACCCAACAACTACCCTGTAAGACTTAAGACATCCCATCGGGATGAACCATTACTACACCAAGCTATCAAGACTGAACGGCAATTATCCTTTGCCATAAATCTGCTTTAAAAGTCATCAAAAAAAAAAAAAGCCTTCTAAGATTCTATTGTTTGCTTTTTTTTTTTCTTTTTGGGTCACACCCGGCAATGCACAGGGGTCATTCCTGGCTCATGCGCTCAGGAATTACCCCTGGCGGTGCTCAGGGGACCAGATGGGATGCTGGGATTCGAACCCGGGTCGGCCTCGTGCAAGGCAAACGCCCTACCTGCTGTGCTATCGTTCCAGCCCCTGTTTGCTTTTCTTAAACAATGCACCCAAGAGGCCAACTCTGACATGAAAACAGGACTGGTCTTTCATTTATAATAAGATGGAATATATTGAGAAGAGCTGGTCTTATTGAGAGGGTGATATCTGAACAAATGCTAGGAGAAGGCATCAGTCATCTTTCCACACGGAGGCTCCAGCCATTGCAAAGGTCCTGTGGCTGTAGGTGTCTCCAATGCAGCAAGCAGACCAGGAGACCTGGGATGAGTGAGGAGGACCAGGCGAGGGGGGGTCCGAGATGAAACAGGAAATAGGAGCAGAGATCACAGTTCACAGGGACGGATGAAAGTTTTGAACAAAGCAACGGCAATCATGCTCTCCTGGTACAGGGATCACTCTGGCGGCCTGCTGAGATGAAACTGGGACGAGAGTCAGGGTAGAAGCGGGCAGATCCCTCTGGACGCCGCAGTAACTGGGGCGAGAGAGGAAGGCAGCTGGGGCCAGCGCAAGAGGGCTGGAAAGCGTGCGAGTGGGCTTGAGATTTGGATACCGGCGGTCCAAAGGAAGGAGGAGGCAGGTTCGTGACCCGAGCCACGAGGAGATCCGACCTGCCATCAGCAGAGATGGAGGAGACCTGGCAGAAGTGCAGTTCAGCAGGGAGAGGCGGAGTCCAGACGTCGACACACTGTTTGGTCTCCCCTTAACCAGCCTCTCCCAGGGCCATAGCAGACGAGAAGTATCTGCAGCGGGACTGCGGGTTTGGAGTTTTTTCCCCAGTGTGGGACCTCTGCAGTTTTCCCTCTTCAGCCGACTTTGCTTGGGAGCCTCGGGGTCTTCCCACTCCCGAGCACAGGGTGTAATCTGTGCGGCTCACGGACCACCAGGGCGCCTCTGAACTTCAGTGGGCGAGAGGTGAGCTCCGGGCTGGTCCTCCGCCTCGCAGAGTCGGGTCCTGCTGAGTCACCGCCCTGGCCAGCAGCAAGCCCGGTGAGGCCGCCAGGCCGGATTATGGTGATACTCTGCGGTTGGCTGTAAAATTATTTTTGTTATTTTCCCAGGTCAGTTACTCATTATATCCTGAAGCTGGCTGGCCCACAGAGTGATTAAACCTTTGGACTCGGCTTTCATTTATAATATATTTTAACTAATTGGGGGAACAGATGGAGGCGCACAGCTTAAGGTGGCTAATTTGGGGAGGCCCCAGTGAAGTTCTCTGTGTGTGACTTGCCTCGTTCTACAAAAAGCGGTGTTTGTCACTCACAGGTGGAATGAATAGACGGATAAGCAAACGAACGTGGAGTGATAAAAATAAACCTGAGAAGTCAGATGTGAGCCGGGGCAAAATACTTGCTCTAAAAATGGCATTCATTTATCGTGTTTTGATATGTATTTTTATAAATTAAAGTATAATTGCCAAAAAGCATTATATGAGTATCAAAACATCATGATCTGGTATTTGTATATACTAGAAAATAATCATCGTAAGTCTAGCTTTAGCATCTCTCACCCGTTGCATTTTTCCCTTGGGATGATGATATATGCATTTTTTTCATTCACACATAAATTAAAATATCTTTTTTTTCACATCCTCCTTTCTGCTTTTCTTCATTTTCTTCTCGCTGTGCAGTATCCAATTTCCCTGATCTCATCATGCTCCTTTGATCTTTTCCTTTGATCCTTTCTTTTTATCTTTTAAATCTTTAATCTTTATCTTTTTATCTTTTATCCTTCCCTTTTATATTTTCCTTTTTTTTTTTTTTTGGTCACACCTATTGATGCTCAGGGGTTACTCCCAGCTCTGCACTCAGGAATTACTCCCGGTGATGCTTGGGGGACCATATAGGATGCCCGGGATTGAACCTGGGTGGGCTGCGAGCAAGGCAAACGCTGAACCTGTTGCTCCAGCCCCTCTTTTACTTTTGTTGCTGTTATTGGTTTGTTTTGGGGTCACTCTTGCCTGTGCTCAGGGCTTGCTCAGGGATCAGTCCTAGTGGCGACCAGGAGGCCTTCTCATGTGCTGCAGGAAGCCGGGTCAGCCATGTGCAAGGCAAACACCTCACCCTCTGTACTATTTTTTTCCATTCTCCTTTTACCTCTTAAGCTGTTTATTGAGCACCTAATTATACTATGCCAGGTATGCTCAGAGGCACAGTAAATCCTCATTCGATGTTGTTGATCCAAGGCTCTTAGAAACCGACTTCCAATGACAAAGCAAAGCCACTTTCACCACAGGCCACGGGGGACCAGCTCAGGGGCTTAGCATTCTCATCTCGCCAGCCTGCGTGAAGACTTGAGCTCTATCCTTGGTACTGCGACTCATCCCAAGTGTGAGCCTGTCGAACCCACTCTCTGCACCTGGCAGCCACGCTAGGGGGCAGCCCTGCTTCCAGCCATCTCTCGTGATTCCTGCAGCTTGTACACACACACACACACACACACACACACACACACACACACACACACACACACACACACACACGGGTGTGTGCAAGTACTACAGCTCCCAGCAAGTACCATGCCTAAAATGTGTGAGCCCTGCAGGATGGAAGTGACCTCTGAGGAGCTCCTGTGTGAGGCCTGCGGTGGCCCCTGCGAGAACCACACAGGTAAAGGGCAGGAGCCTCGGCCAACGCACGCACCAGCACAGCATGGCCACTGGGGGACAGAGCCCTTGGCCGGCCTCGTGGCACATGTGGAGCAGCAGAGCCTGATGTGAGACCCTGGGTAAGCAGCATCACGGTGTGTGTGTGTGTGTGTGTGTGTGTGTGTGTGTGTGTGTGTGTGTGTGTGTGTCCCCTGCCCACCCCACCTTGGCTTCAACAACAGGAAAGGGCAGGGGGAACAATACATCTCATCATTGGCTGATGGGTAGAGAGCTAAGTGCTAAGATCAGAAGGAGAAAGAAAACCCTGCTAAGGTTACGTGATCACCTGGGTCCTGTGGTCATCCTTTCTCCAATCTGCTTCTTCTAGTTCAGCATCTCACGGGGTCAGCTCTGTGCTGGTGACACAGGGCGGAAGGCAGCAGCTGGCCCCGAAGCCCCTGGGTATCACCAGGTACCTCTCTCTCTCTCTCTCTCTCTCTCTCTCTCTCTCTCTCTCTCTCTGTGTGTGTCTTTGCCCCTCTCTGTCTCTGCCTCTCTGTCTCTGTCTCTGTCTCTCTCTCTCTATTGAATCACCGTGACATTCAGTTATTAAGCTTTTATGTTTGAGTTTCAGTCATACAATGATCTAACACCCATCCCTCCACCAGTGCACATTCACCGAACTACTCTGACAAACATACTAATTATTTCTGAGACTGAGGCTGTACGAGATTTCCTGGAATTTACGAGATGGACCTTTCAAGTACAACCATTATTGCTGCAAGGCGCAGATGCCGTTCTTGTCACGGGAAGGCCCAGTTCTTGTCTCATCCTTGCCTCAGGCTTCTCGGGTGCTGCTTCTAGAACAGACATGGGGCAGGGTGAGGTGGAGGGGGGGGCCATCTGGGGTCAGAGGCAGCTGAGCTGGGCAGTCAGGGGGATTTGGGCCTCAGCTGCCAGGCAGGCTAGAGCATCAGAAAGGTCCAAGCTCTTGGATGAAGAGTATCATCAGGGACCCTAGGCAGGTGATGGAAATGAATGATCATTCATTCTGTCTTCTATAAATTAGTGTCCTTGGTATTCTTTTGGGGTCACACCCGGCGATGCTCAGGGGTTACTCCTGGCTCGGCACTCAGGAATTGCTCCTGGCAGTGCTCGGGGGACCATATGGGATGCAAATGCCCTACCCGCTGTGCTATCGCTCCAGCCCTGTGTTCTTGGTGTTCTGTGTAATTCTGGAAGATCATAAAATGGCCGGAGAGATAGTACAGGGCCTGAGAGATAGTACAGGGGCTAAGGGGCTTGCCCTGCCTGTGGTTCAATCCCCAGCATTGCACATATTGGACGCTTCCAGGAATGACCCTTGAACACAGAGCCAGGAGTAGGTCCAGAGTGCCACTGAGTGTGGCTCAACCCCTCACCCCCCAAAAAAATCATAAAATATTGTAAGATGGGCATGATGCTTCAGTGTTATGAATGAGGGAATCAGGCACAGAATACGTGGTGATTTACTCAAGACCACCTGGCTAGAACCATGCACTTAGGAATATCTGCACACGCCCCCCCAACTTACAGGTGTTGTTAAAAAACAACAACAGTGTCTTGGCACAAGAACCAAAGTTGAGACCCGCTTTGTGCCCAGAGTTAGGGCCAGCTCCCGTCTCTGAACCCCAGCATCCTCTTCTGTCCGATTTTGATGAAGATCAAGAAAATATATGCCTATGGGCGCTCCTCCGTGGCACGGGAGGAAACACAGCCCGTGCAAAGAAAATAAACGCGGAGAGAGTCCTGGCAAGCCCGCAGCTGGCAGGAACACGGGCAGAAGAGCGGCAGTGAAATGAGGCCAGAGGGGCCGACCGTTGGGGGCCGGATGGAAATCAGACTCCGGCGGGTGACGATAAGGTCACCCGTAGAAACACGTGCTGACTTCAAAGGCTGCACAACCGGAGCCTCTGTAATGCTGTGAACGAGCACGGCGGCTTCCACAGGGACCATACGTGTCCCAGGCCTGAAACGCTGATCTAGATACACGTATTGACTGCAGGGGCGGTGCACCTGCAGCCCGCAGAACCTTCGGGACGAGTGTTAACTTTCTCTCGGCAGGCTATTATGTGCCTGAAGTGTCACAGAGGGCTAGAGGGGGGCAGTGCGGGGGTCCTCGCCACCATCAGTGTATTTTACCCACCTCGGAGGCCTCTGGGGTGGGGGTCAGCTCCACGGAGTGGCCTGGGGAGCTTGGCATGTTCCCGGGCCCCTGGGTGAGTGGCCCCAGGTGGCCCTAACACGCTGCAGACTGAGGTACCGTGTCTGGGGCCAGTGGAACTGTTTATTCACGGCTCAGGTGCGGGCTCACACCACGCTGCCCCCAAAGAAGGTGACAACTCAGAACCCACGCCCGAGAGACACTGAGGGGTGCCCGTGTGCCTTGGGGCGCACTGGGGCCGTCCACTGGATGCGTTTCCGGACTCACGTCCCTTTTGAGTCACTCCTTTTTTGGAGTCAGTGTTGCTCCGTGTCTGTGGACCGGCCATGTTCACACACCAGCATCCACCCTTAGAGTCGGGACAGTACGTTTGCAGGATGTTCCTCCCACACAGCCCAGGGCCCCGGGAGGCCTGGATGGTGGCCTTAAGACATTTTAAAGAAAAAAAAAATAACGTTTTATGGATGTGCCACTGGTTTACAACGCCATAGAAATGGTGGGAGAGCAAGTTCACACCTCGATCTGTGGTCAGCACACTGCCCACGGAAATGCTCGCGCCGTCCCTGCTGTCAGCTCGCCCCCTGCTCCCAGCCCTCGCTCCTCCCCTTCAGGAGCCGCCAGGTTTCCACGGGGCTGCGGGATTGATTGTGTTGTGACAGTCGGTCTGCTTGGCAGGCCTGGAGTGCACACATCAGGGCAAACATCCGGGAATGTTCACTTTGCAGCTTTTTATGACCCTCAGCACAATCACCCCGAGTCCCACCCCCAAAGCGCTACTGTTCGCTGACACACCGAGTGCAGAACGGAGACATTCTCAGGGTGCCGGCTGAGGGCTGCCAGAGGAGAAGAGAGAGGGAGGGAGAGAAGGGAGGGATGGAGAAAGGGCTGAGGGAGAGAGGAGGAAAGGAAGGGAGGGAGAGAGAAAGAAGGAGGGAGAGGGAGGAAGAAGAAAGCAATAGAGTGAAGGAGAGAGGGCGAGGAGGAGGGGCAGGGCGGTGGGGAGTGAGGGGAGCAAAGGGAAAAGGGAGAGAAAGAAATAGAGAAAGGGGTTGAAGTGACAGTACAGTGGGCAGGTCACTTGCCTCGCCCCCAGCTGACCCGGGTTCAACCCTCAGCATCTCATACAGTCCCCTGAGAATGGCGAGGAGTAATTCCTGAATGCAGAGCCAGGAGAAATCCTTGAATGGGTGACCCCCCCTCCAAAAAAAAAAAAGAGAGAGAGAGAGAGAGAAAAGATTGAAAGAGAGTGTGTTGTAATAGCTACTTCCCCATCCACCACAGGCAAACTCCTCTTTACATACGCTTAAGACTGGACACCGTTCTCCACAGAGGAAAAATTTACATCAAAGTGTTTGTCTCTAGTCAGCACACGGTGCCATACATCAAAAAGTATGAAAATAATCCACGTTGGTGGGGATGCAGTGAAAAAAGCTCCCTCATTCACTGTTAGGGGGAATATCCTTGAAAGTAGAATCTCCCACATGACCCTCTGATTCAACTCCTTGGCATTTATCCCAAGAACACAAAAACATTAATATGAAAAGATATACGTAACTGTAATAGCCACTACAATAGCCATGAGATGGAGACCATCCAGTTAGTGGAATATCCTCTGATTTGGCTTCTGTTTCTTAAAAAACTAAGCTAGAACTACATGCCGTATTACCCGGTAGCTTCACTCCTCAAAGAACACAAAAAACATGTCTATTCCAAGAGCACAAAAACCCAAATTAAAAAAAAAATATATATATATATACACATATACCTACATGTATATATATATAGCACTACACTGTAGCATTATTGTCCCGTTGTTCATGGATTTGCTCGAGCGGGCACCAGTAATGTCTCCATTGTGAGACTTGTTCTTACTGTTTTTGCATATCGAATACAACATGGGGAGCTTGCCAAGCTCTGCTGTGCAGGCGGGATACTCTTGGTAGCTTACTGGGCTCTTCGAGAGGGACACAGGAATTGAACCTGGGTCGGCTGCATGCAAGGCAAATGCCCTATCCGCTGTGCTACCACTCCAGCCCATATGTATACATATACATATATATTCACACACACACACACACACACACATATATATATCTACCTCTGTTCATGACAGCTGTATACATAATAGTCAGCATCTGCCGGCAACCAAAGTGCCCAACAACAAAAGAATGGACATGAAAGTTGTGATACACAGGCACCATGAAGTCTACTCTAATACAAGGAGAAGTGAAACCTTGCTTTTTGCTATAACTTGGATGGAATCAGAGGACACCATGTTAAGCAAAATAAGTCAGAGGGAGAAGGACAAACACTGGATGATCTCATTCACATGTGGTTTATCAAGACACAAGGAAAGGGAGAGGACAGTATCCGGTGATGACAACCCCTTGGACTTTGACTATAGAACTGAGACCACCGCGTGATGGGGAGGGGGTTAGGAGTGGAAGGAAGGGGAGGACCAGAAGTGGCACAAGGACAATGTCAGAGTACTGAGTACTTTGGTGATGGTGGAAGTGTGGTCGATTGCTACACCAAAAGCGTTAACATGATTATAACCATGTTACTGCAACAACAATAAAAAAAAAGCACATGCATGGGGGGTAAGTCTGGACCTACATTATTTAAAATTTTTTATTTTATTTTTAGTATTTCTGTTGAATCACTGTAGGATAGACCCTTATAAAGCTATTCATGATTAGGTTTCAGCCACATGGAGTTTCAACCCCCATCCCTCCACCAGTGCACATTTCCCAGCACCAGTGTCCCCAGGTTCCCTCCCATCACCCCACCTCCTCCTGCCTCTATGGCAGGCACTTTCCTCTCTCTCTCTCTCTCTCTCTCTCTCTCTCTCTCTCTCTCTCTCTCTCTCTCTCTCTCTCTCTCTCTCTCTCTCTCTCTCTCTCTCTCTCTCCCCTTTTGGGCATTGTGGTTTGCAATACAGATACTGAAAGGCTATCGTGTATATCCCTTTACCTACTTTTAACACTCAGATCTTGTCCAGCGTGATCATTTCCAACAATTATTGAAGTCCGGACCTTCTTTCTTTTTTTTTCTTTTTTGTTACACCCGGCGATGCACAGGGGTTACTCCTGGCTCTGCACTCAGGAATCACCCCTGGCGGTGTTCAGAGGACCATATGGGATTTTGGGAATCAAACCCGGGTCAGCCGCGTGCAAGGCAAATGCCCTACCCGCTGTGCTATCGCTCCAGCCCCTGGACCTTTTTTAATGACTTGCCCCCTTGCATTTTCACGAGCCCATTTTCAATTTTTAGTGGAAATCCATTATGAGCAGGAAAGGGCTGGACAAGCCGGGAGTGTCTGGGAGGCGAGAAGGGATGGAGAGTATGAGACCCAAACTCATCAGCCCCCCCCCCCCCCCCCCCCCGCAGTCCCAGGGTCAGCCCGGAACCTCCTCCTATGGGCCCGCTCACTTGCTCCCTTCGGCTGGAGAGTCTTTGGGACTCAGCTGGCGGAAGCCGGGTGGCACAGGATACCAGAGGCTCGTGCCCTGGGCCAAAGCACAGCTGATCGCGGCGGGGCTCTGGCAAGTTCTGTAGCTGAACATCTGCGAGTTTGATCTCTCCATCTGCAGACGGAGTATAACATTACAACCCCAGTGCTTTAGCGTGGCGCTGTGAGAATTAACTAACAGGTGAGAAAAAAAGAATTTTGGGATCTTTGAGTAAAAAGGACCTCAAAATGATATAAATTTTAAGATCCTTGAGTGAAAAGGATCTCAAAATGATATATATATATATGTATATATATAAATCATGGAAATATTTATTTATGTATCCTCTTCATCAAGGATAAATACCCACACAAAATGCCAGCAGTATCACTTATACTCGGGGGTGGGCGAAATCTTCTGGAATGGGAAATCGACTAATTCTGACCCTTTATTTCTATTTGGTTTAACTCAAATTTTCCTCCTCACTGAACTCCTCGCTTTACAAAATACCTTTTGTTTGACATCTGCCCTGGAGACGTGAATAGGGAAACTGGAGAAAAGCATCTGAGTGTTGGTCTCAGAAGGAGTCTCCGGGAAAGGAAACCCTGGTCTGTTAAGAACAGTTTGTGGCCAGAGAAGAAGTGAGCCGTAGGTCCCGAGATCCTTCCGTGTGACAGGGACGACCCCAGCTGTGTCGCTTAGGCTGTGACTGTGTCGCTCAGGCTGTGACTGAATCATCCCAGAAATCATCTTCCCTTTAAGGCTCTGACCCAGGACAAGTGGGCTGTCCCGCCCCCCTCAGATTTCCTGTCACACAGGTCCGTTGTCCCCTGCTGGACTCCTATGGAGCTGCCCACCACACCTGACTGACACAGCACACGACCCCCCCTCCCCCCTCCCCTCCCCCACACCTCTGCCCTACTTGGTTTTTCCATGTGTTAAAACACCCAGGAAGCCCTTGAGCGGGGAGATGAAGAGTGAGGTGTTTACAAACTGGTAAAGAAACCCGATATTTATCCTGTCAGCTGAAATGAACCTGGCAGATGTATTTTTGGTTGAAATTAAAATTGTGGGCCCTCTCACGTTACCCCCGGCGATGCCGCCAGATGCTCAGCGAGCGGCTCACAAAGAGGCGACCTGTGGACATTTGAGCTCAGCTGCGGTTCCAACAATCCCTGACAAGGCCGTGCCTGAGAGGGCTCCCCTCACCCCCCCTCAGTGTCGAATTCACAGAAGCAGCCCAGTGAGAGCAGCTCAGAGATGCTTCCTGGCTCTCTCTCTGCTGGCCGGCTCCCTTCCTGCCGGGGGAGACCAGACCACCAATGGCATCCACCGGTTTCTGTCACAGACGGGGACTCCCCTCAGACCACGGGACTTGCTACGTTCCTCAGGACACAGCATGGGATGAGGCAGATCTGTTCACTCGGCTCCTCAGATTTTCTCTCCTCACAATGTCCAATGGGGAGTTTGCTGCATTGCGTCCAGGGGACCGAGGTCTAGGAGAACACCAATGGCGCTGTTTCCTAAGGGGAGCTCTGGGGTTGTTTCATGCTCATTAGTCCTCAGGGCTTACTCCTGGCTCTGTGCTCAGGGATCACGCCTCAGGGTAATTTTTTGGACAATATGCAATGCTGGGACCCAAACCAGGACGGACTCGCATGTAAAGCAAGAGCCTTAACCCCTGTCATATTGCTCTGGCTGTTCTTCTGGATTTTCAGGGGCTTCTTCACCAGATTTATGGGTAGGATCCATTTCTTTTTTTCTTTTCACTGAACAATTAAGCTGATGTGTCGTTGGATGAAAACAACACCAGTGGCAATCCCAGGAGCCTGCCTGGAAGGTTTTGTGGTCTCTGGCTGGGAGTTTGGCCCCGGAAGGACCAAGAAGGAGCTGGGCAATGTCGGATTAAGGAATAATTGGGCGTTGGGCGATGTGAAAATGCTGCTGTGAGGGGTGCTAGGGCTCCATGCAACTCGGGATTTCTGTCCTTGCACAGTTTGCTTCCATGGGTTCATACCATTTTTTTTTTTTGCACATGGCCGGAAGTCCAGCCCCATCTCATTGAAGTAATGAATCTAGTTCTATCGTGTTCATGGTTATCACCTTATGTGCGCCCCACGGAGGGAGTTTACTGCTGGAATGTGTCCCCCACCCTGCATGCCACCGCTGTCTTCCCTTCACAGAGACACGTCACCTGTGGCCATGCAGGAGGGCACAGATTCTGAGAGAACTTTCCAGGGAAGGGACCAGATAGATGGCACAGGGGTTAAGGAGATTGCCTTGCACGCGGTCAAGCCTGGTTTGATCCCTGGTACGGCATAGGGTCCCTGGGTACCACCAGTGTGATCCCTGAGCACAGAGCCAGGAGCAAGTCCTAAGCATGCTGGGTGTGGCTCAAGCTCCAATCCTCCACTCCCAGCCCATGTCCCCCCTTACTGCTCCCCCTGAGAACAAGAAAGGAAACAATGGAGAGAAGGAAGAATGGACGAGCTCTTTGAACTCTTAGAAGGAAATAGCAGATAGAATGTCATAGGGATGAGACCAGTATGTCACCAGATTACCAGATGCTCTGGAGCGATAGCACAGCAGGTAGAGCGTTTGCCTTGCACGCGGCCGACCTGGGTTCGATTCCCCCACCCCTCTCTGAGAGCCCGGCAAACTACCGAGAGTATCCCGTCTGCATAGCCGAGCGGCGTATTCGTGGCGTATTCGATATGCCAAAACCAGTAACAACAAGTCTCACAACGGAGACGTTACTGGTGCCCGCTCGAGCCAACCGATGAGCAACAGGATGACAGTGCTACAGTGCTGCAGTGCAAGATGGGTGACGAGAAGTCTTTAGTTCCCGTGTAAGATCAGCGAAAGACTGAAAACCACAGACACAGGCAGATTCTGCAGTGACAAGGCCAGCAGGCTGACTAAGGCACAGGACAGGTGAGAGAGAACAGGAACGGGTCAGGTCCGCTTTGCAGCCAACCCACTCTGGCACACCTGAGCGGGTGTTTCACACTGTACTTCTGCGTGGATTAGGTAACTGCATCGCCCTGGGCTGGGGCTTCCGATGGACAGATGTCAGGTGACTGACTGACAGGTGTGGACTATCTAACTAAATTGCTTCTCCCCTGCGGCTACCCATAATGCACAGAGAACAGCCCGTAAGGGGTGGCGGGGGGATGGTGCGAGACCACATGAGCTTTGGATGAGGCGGGTGACAAGTCAGGACCTAAGGCGGGCCCAACAGTGCGTATCTGGGACGTGAGGACCCTGTTGCTCTTATCAGCAGTTTCCCAGGCGCAGCTCCGGCCCCCTGGGCCTTGGATGCACCCCCAGCTCAACGACCTCGCTTGGCTCTCCTCTTCCCACCTGTGTCTGCCTAACGAGCAAGCAGGCCCTAACGGACTCCTCTGGCAATAGCTTCCCCCACCACCCTAAGCGTAACCTGAAATGGAGAAGCAAGAAGGCACAAGGACAAATTGTGATGAGCACAAAGTTGAGTGCAGAAGTAGCAGGAAGTGTCCCGCGTGAGAAAAGACTTGGGGGCAGAGGCAGGAGAACCCAGACACGTGTGCTCAGGGGTGGATGGGGCTTCCCATGGCGGGGTGTGCTCAGGGCTTACGCCTGGCTCTGGACTCAGGGAGTAACCCTGTTGGTTGCTCCAGGGGCCGTACGGGGAGCCAGGGATTAAATCTGAGTCAGGCGCAGCAAGGGAAGGGCCTTACCCACTGCACCATCTCTCTGGCCCCCAAAAGGTAAATTCTGAAGCTTATCGTAAGGGAAGGAAGTTGGTGTGAACTGATGAGGATAAAAACGTGATTCTATTTCCCTCAAACCCTTGGGTTTGAAAGGATCCAAGAGGTCCACATGGGCAAAATGGCAGACCCAAACAAAAGGATTTGATCGGGGTCACCTTACTCCTTGAAGGCAGTCAGGATATTTTAAGACATACAACAGGTCAACCAAAAATATAACTATGAAGACTCATACTGATGATATCCCTGTGAAGATAACTAAGGCTAGACAAAAGATTTAAAGATATCTTTGAGAAACAAATGAATTAAGAGTATTGAGTAAGGATTAATAATCCTTTCATTAATAATGAAAACAACTGGCAAGTTAGCAAATGAATTCTTGGAACTCTTAAGCTTTAGCAAGACGTCCAAAGGTTCTCAGATAATGACACGAAAGAAAGAAGAGCAGAAGGGAACACAAGACTCTTTTTGTTTCCTAAAAGGGAATCGAAGTTTATTTAGTCAATGATAGAAATAAAGAGAAGCAATTAAAATGGTTTACCTGCAATATATTAATACTAGAATGTTAAACAAATAGACCGCTTACAGTTATCTTTTGGCCTTCTCAAGAAAGACACAGACTTTAAAATCCATTACAGAAACCACAGGAATGGAACAAAAACGCCAGCCCATGACTGCAATAAAGATAAATTTACTTGAGTTCAAGAACAAATAACGTGTTAAAAAGTCACTGCAAATAGTCTCAACTTGCTTATTAAAATAAAAATAAATGGATGACTATATGGTAAAAATCAACTATCTTGTTGTTTCAAGGAGGTATGTTTAAGCAACAAGTCACTTCCAAAGATTGGAGGGGGGGGACTAGCCAGGCTGAGATTTAACCCACTTACGTGCAAGGGTGGAGGCATTTGGCTTTGCCCTTCGTGAGAGGCAGGTTTGCCTACTGGGATTCTGCTTATCCTGCAGGATGAGATTCCAGAGGCCTCTTCCCTGTGAGCTTCCTCAGTGCTCATGACAGCCCCCCCCCCCCCCCACCCCGGGCTCTATCAGCTCAGCATTTATTCCAATCTACTTATTATAATGCAACACATTTAGCCTTGTCTTTTGCCCTCCATAGACCTAGAGTTGGGCTGGAGCGATAGCACAGCGGGTAGGGCGTTTGCCTTGCACGTGGCTGACCCGGGTTCGATTCCTCTGTCCCTCTTGGAGAGCCCAGCAAGCTACCAAGAGTATCCTGCCCGCACGGCATTGCCTGACAAGCTACCCATGGCGTACTCGATATACCAAAAACAGTAACAACAAGTCTCACAATGGAGACACTACTGGTGCCCACTTGAGCAAATCGATGAACAATGGGATGACAGTGCTACAGTGCTACTGACCTAGAGTTCCTTGGAAAGAGTCGCTAGTCGCAAAAGTAACTAACCGAAGTATGGAATAGAACATATCCATGAAGGAGGGAAATCTTTGGGTTAGGAAGAGAAGAAAGGTCATTCATGACGTTGCAGGAGCAAGGAAATGTACATGTGCAGAGAGCTTTGCTTGCCCAGTGTGACCGGGACACTGGCTTTGTTGATAGGATATAGACGCTGCAACAAAGAACTACGAAGTGGGGCTTGAATGCCACACTGCAGTTTCTGTGGCACTGTCAGGGTTAAAAAAATGGGATGAACATAGAAGTAAAGGAAAAGGAGGAGTCAAAAGAGACTTAGGAAATTCCAGTTGAATAACTTCAATCTACGGAGATTAGAATGAGGAATGATTAGAACCAGCAACGAAAGAACCACTGAAAGAAGTCAGAGAGAGATAGCATTTGGTTGAGGGGTGTGTGTGTGTGTGTGAGAGTGTGTGTGTGTGTGAGTGTGTGTGTGTGTGCATGCTCAACAACCATTTGAAACTAACTGACCTAGATCTACTCCTTGTGTCTCCTTGATCACCTTTAAGGAGTTGGGAGTCTGGAGATGTGTACATGGTACATGGCATAGGAGTGACTGGCATCATCATGAACAGTGGATGAAAATGACCTGGAAGATGTGACCGGAGAGATAGTACATTGGGTAGGGTGCTTGCCTTGCACATGGTCAACCTGGGTTCAATTCCCAGCATCCCATATGGTCCTGTAGGTACCACCAAGAGTGATTCCTGAGTGGAGAGCCAGGAGTAAGCCCTGAACATCACCAGGTGTGGCCAAATTTTTTTTTTTTTAATATTAAATAAATAGAAGAAGACCTGGGAGAGACAAGGTTTTTCTAAGTCCTCTTCTGATGGTAAAGAACAGCAACTTGAAGAAACTTAAGTTGTAGAGGAAAGAAGAAAAGCCAGAGAAAGAATCAAAATGAAATGAAATGCTCTGATAGTGTGGTGACATTAAAATTTCACTGGTGGGACATGGTGGGGCGGAGACAGGCGTGAAGCTGTATGCCTGAAATTGTATATGACTGCAATAATCTTTTTTTAATTAATGAAATGAAAAACAGCAGTGAGTTTTTCTCACAAGAGAATGAAGAACCCTGAGCACAGTAATAACCCGTGATCTTCTTCAAGGAGCTAAAGGGAATGACAATCAGGAAGACACCAGATGCCTGGGAAAGTCTTTTTTTGGGTCAAATGATAAGGAGAGAAGAAAGACGACAGGAGATTAAAAAGTGACAGAGATGTGAGAACTCGAGGCAGAGAGGAAAGAGGCCTCCTAAGTCTGATAGAAGAAGGCAGCGAAGAGAGGGCTCTGGGAGTTGAGGGGGCTGGGGTTTGTGTGCTTGTGTGTTTTGTGCGGACAGAGAGACGTGACTTGGTCTGTAGACTAAACAGACGGAGCCAGTAGGGAGAGGAAGAGGGGTGATTGATTAGATAAGCTCCCAGAGAAATCAGAAGATGGTCGCCCAATGAGAGATCCTTAACAGATTACAAAAAAGAATTCTGAGTAAAAACCGAGAGGTCACTATAGGACTGTAACAGACACAGGCTATTTAACAGAGTAAATATTTATGCCCTGTGCACCATGAAAAATGCATCACAGAAGAGGGGAGAAAATGAAGGAGAGAGAAAACTAGTAATCACACGGCAAACTGTTGAGATCAGACCCGAATAAAGTGTGGTGATCAGCCCAGCAAATTACCAGGTAAGACTGGAAATTCACAGCTGAGGAGAAACAGTGATAGGCAGCAACTTAAATGACCAAATGAGACACAATTTTCTCTTCAATAAAAACAAGTTTCTCCCGCCAATTTATCACAGAGAGGGAGACCAAAGCACATTTACTCAACCTATCTATGCAACTTGACAATTCAAAGTACAATGACCATATAAACAACCAAAATCAGGGGTGAAAACGGAACAGTGGTAATTCTCTGTCGAAGAGTCATAAAAATAGATCGTAGAAAATTTTAACAAAAAAATGGAATGAGGAACCAGAGCCATAGCTGGGAGGGCACTTGCCTTGGCAGGTGGCTGGGTTCAATCCCTCGCACCGCCTAGGTAGACCAAGCCCTGCTAAGAGCGATCCCTGAGCACAGAGCCAGGAGTAAGCCCTGAGCACAGCGGGAGACAACTATATCCCCCCAGCCCCCCCTCTCCTCCCCAGGAAAGAAATAAAATAAAACCCAAACAGTGACTGAGGAGGCTGGGAAACCTCAGTGGCAAAAGTCTAGCAAGCCCGAGGCTGCCAGTTCAACCCCTGGTGCCATTCACTGGCTCGGAAGGCCTCATAGCTGTCTCAGAGACCCCAGCCCTGCAGTGGAGTGGGGTCTCCAGGGTGCCACAGCCAGGCAGTGTGACCCCTGCCCCAGGAAGCACATTAGAGCAAATGTAAGCCCGGGCGGACATGGGTGCAAGCACCACAGCTCAAACAAGTGGGTTTTTTTTTTTTTGGGTCACACCTGGCGATGCACAGGGGTTACTCCTGGCTCTGCACTCAGGAATTACTCCTGGCGGTGCTCAGGGGACCATATGGGATGCTGGGATTTGAACCCGGGTCGGCCGCGTGCAAGGCAAACACCCTACCCGTTATGCTATCACTCCAGCCCTCAAACAAGTGGGTTTTAAGACACAACCCCTGGCCCCTATACGTGTATCACAACAAACAAGCAACGGACGTGAGGTGAAAAGGGATGGGAACTGGCTTCCTGAGGTGGGCTAGTGTCCAGAAACACAAGACCAAGAGGCTCTCAGAGGCTCACTGCATAGATAATCTTGGGAGGAAATCTTAACCTGAGTGGCAGGGGTGGGGAGGGTGGGAGGGGGAGGGTTGGTTGGTTTTAGATGGTTTAGTCATTTGGTTTCTTGAACATCTACAATGGGTACCATTCTCAGAACATGGATGATCACGTTCTATTAGTCACTTCTGGGTACTTATATATATATATATAGTATATATATATTTACTTATAAAATTAATGTATAAATTTAATTTATAAAATCATTCATTTATAAAATAAATACACTGCACTGTAGCACCATCGTCCTGCTGTTCATTGATTTGCTCGAGTGGGCACCAGTAATGTCTCCATTGTGAGACTTGTTGTTACTGCTTTCGGCATACTGAATATGCCATGGATAGCTTGCCAGGCTCTGCTGTGCAGGCGGGATACTCTCGGTAGCTTGCCGGGCTCTCCGAGAGGGACGGAGGAATCGCACCCGGGTCGGCTGCATGCAAGGCAAACGCCTTACCCGCTGTGCTATCTCTCCAGTTCACTTATTATATGGTAGAAAGAGTTTAACAAACTATATACTATATACTATAGTAGAGTTTAACAAACTATATACTAAACACTTGAAAATAATTATTCATCCATTCTAAGTGTGCAATCATATTTTCCACAGTTTTTTTCTTTATATTTTCAAGCAGAGTAAGTGATAACATTTACTTATGTATTAACTGTCCCATAGTCAGCCTATTGTCCTACAAGAGGCCTTAAGTGAAGCAGCATGAAAAACAGGAACCACCAAATCTTTCAAAGACAACAGCAGGAATTCTAAGCAGAAGGTTTGGATGAAGCTGAAATTGTGCAGTGCACTCCTAAAACAGATCTTCACTCACAGACTAAGATTGATACAGTAACTTAAATGTAATTAATAAGTATAAAATACAATGTCTATTAATCTTATTTTATATAAACATAATATTTATTTATGAATGAAATATCTATGTAAATATATTCATAAACATATTTGTTTATAGATTATTTATTCATAAACTTATTTCTAAATAATTTATTTATAAAATCAATTTTTATAAATCTATATATTTTAAAGTTACTTATTTAAAAAGATAATATTGTACCCTCATGGTGATTCATTAATAAAAAATTAAAAAGATAATATTAAATTATATTTATATGAATACAAATATTTATATAACATTTACACATATTAATTTATTTATTTGCATGTGTTAATAAATAAATTTTGTTCATATTTATTAATACTATAATTTGTTTGGGCTGGAGCGATAGCACAGCGGGTAGGGTGTTTGCCTTGCACATGGCCAACCCAGGTTTGAATCCCAGCATCCCATATGGTCCCCTGAGCACCGCCAATGGTAATTCCTGAGTGCAGAGCCAGAAGTAACCCCTGTGCATCGCCAGGTGTGACCCAAAAAGCAAAAAAAAAAAAATACTATAACTTGTTTATATTGTTAATAAGTGTGATTTATTTATATCTATGAATAAAATAATAAATCATATTATTATAAATATAATTCATTTATATTATATTGTATATTTATATTATATATAATCACTGTGTCACTATCACTGTCATCCGGTTGTTCATCAATTTTCTCAAGCGGGCACCAGTAATGTCTTCATTTGTCCCTGTCATGTGCCAGTGTAGCCCAATGGCATCTGCTTGCTCCAGGAACACAAAGAGCATGTTGTTGTTACTGGTTTTGGCACATTAAATACATCATGGGTAGCTTGCCAGGCTCTGCCGTGTGGGGAAAAAAATTAAAAAAAAAAAAAAGAGGTTGTGCGGCTGCAAATGCGGCCGTGTGCTCCAGGAAATACTGCATCGCTCTCTTCCGGGAGTTTTGTTTTATAGTCTCTGGATCTTGGCTGTTGATGAGATTACATGGCGCCGGGGGCAGTTTGTGGGTGTGACTGCCAAGCTACTGGAAAACTGGAGATCTTGTTTATATTGTTTATAAGTGGAGGAGGCCCTGTCCAGATCCTAGCAGGCTTGGAGATCTCAGCCACGGGTCCCTGGGTTCTTCTGTCGGTTCCTTCAGCGTGAGGCTCGTCCAAGCATGTGGAAAGTGGCCTTGAGTATGGCTGTGGCTGGGTTCTGGAGGTCTTCAGCTGCCGGGGCTCTATTTGCGGTAGAGAGGGAAACTCAACCCGCCCCCCTCAAATATATTTATGACACAGGGGTCATACCAGGCAGTGCTTAGGACTTAGTCCTGGCTCTGTGCTCTGGGATGACTCCTGGAGGTGCCTAGGGGAACTCTGCACGGTGCTGGGGAAAAAACCTGGGCCTTTTAGGCAAACACCTTACAGCGTACTATCTCTCGGGTCCCTATAATAATTTTTTGGGCTTTATTGTTTTTCTGGTTTTAGTTTTTAGGCCTCACCCAGTGATGCTCAGGGCTTAATAAAGTAAAGTTATGAAAACAAGTCGAAGGTCAGGCCAGTGAAGCGATGAGTGGTGAGCTCTCCATCTCACTGCATCATTAATGCCTTCTTCTGAACAAATGCCTGCCCTTCACGCCCCCCCCCCACATGGCCCAAACAAACAAACAAAAACAAGCAATATGGTTGATGTAGGAAAAGACCAATATCTGCTGTATTTTCTTTTTCTTTTTGGGTGACACCAAGAAATGCACAGGGGTTACTCCTGACTTTGCATTCAGGAATCACTCTTGGCGGTACTCGGGGGACCATATGGGATGCTGGGAATCAAACCCAGATCAACCGTGTACAAGACAAATGCCCTACCCACTATACTATCCCTCCCGCCCCTATCTGCTGTATTTTTTTCCCATGGGTAGTTCTGATCCTGCCCCATACAACTCTTGTTGGCTTCCCTAGTCAAAGTGAGCTTTCACTATCAGCGTATTTTAAAAACTCTTGTTTTGTTCGAGTTTTGCTTTTTCTTTTAGAAGGTATATGAGAGTTCTCTCTTGGAGTTGATCAAAGTTGAAAAAAGCTTGCTTTTTTTATTTACTGGCATTAAAGAACAAAATAAACAATGGACATGAATCGCAGCTGAAGGAGCAAAGCAGAGAAAGGCGTCGCAGTTTGGAGAAGCTGTGTGCTAAAATGTTCCCGCCCACACAGGGTGCTGGTCTCCCTTCTCCCTTCCCTTCTACAAGAGGGATGGGACTAAACCTCCTTTCTGACCACACTTTAAATCTTGGCAGAGGAAGAACTAAGTCAAGTTGCCTGCTGGTCTGATCCCAAATGTACTTCTTGGTAAGATCTCTGTCTGCTGATTTGTGTGTGTGTGTGTGTTATCACACTTATTATTTTTATCATTAAAAATCAGTTATCATTTTTTGCGATTATCAGAATAATACTTTTTTTTCTTTATTTGGGTTTTGGGCCACACCTGGCAGTCTCAGAGGTTGCTTCCTGTACTCAGGAATCACTCATGGCAGGGCTTGGGGGACCATAAGAAACGCCAGGGATTGATCCTTGTTTGGTCTTATGCCAGGCAAGCACCCTACCTTCTGTATCATCTCTTTAGCCCCTGATGCTGAACGCCTCTGCCAGGTCAGTGAAAGGCTGCCAAGTGTGAAAAGAAAAGGCCAGAGTTGTCACTTCCCCACAGAGATTTTCTTCTTTTTTTAAAAATTTATTTTTATAAAGTTGTTGACAATATTTGATTACATTTAACATTTGAACACTAATCCCACCACCGTTACACTTTCCCACCACCATATTATGTTCATCCAGAACCCCAAGCCCTGCCCCCAAAGCAGAACCGAAAAAATTTATTTTGTATTGCTTGTTATGAATAATCCACTAAAAATGAGACAGAGAAGGTTTCTTAGAGGAAAGTGTATGAAGATTGTTGTATTTCACCCATTAAGCCCTTCTATAAGGGATTAGTAACATATTCTATCTGTATAAATATATTTCCTGCCAAGATTGGCTGCCTTCTACTTTAAACCCCATCAAATGTGGCGTGCTACTCTTGGTCTATCAGTGGGGTAAAGTAGGAGATATCCAGGAATAGACTGACTCCATGGGTGAGACCTCTCCAGGCGAGGGGACAGCAGCCGTGAGCCTGGCAGAGGGTAAGTTCTAGAGGTTTTTGGCTGCCAGGGAGGGCTCCTCAGCTGGGTCGGGGAGGGGCCTCCCCCAACCCCCTCTGGGTTGCCTGGATGAAACAGCCTGGTGCCGGCTCTGGCTGGCATGGTTATGGCATGATCTTTAATGCCATAACCTTGACAAAGACTTTTTCAAGATCCAGTTCATCTCTCCAAAAGATCCCTCCCTTTTTTTGTGTTTTGGTTTTTGAATAAGCCCAGCAGAGTTCAGGGCTTACTTTGGCTCTGTCCACAGGGCTCACCCCTTGTGCTCAGGGGATCATATGGGGTGTTGGGATTCAATCTGGGGTTGCTATATACAAGACTCGTGCCTTAACTCCTGTACTATCTCTCCTGCCCCTCGAATTCTGAACTGTATTACTGACTGTAGCACTGTAGTCCTGTTGTTCATCGATGTACTCGAGCGGGCACCAGTAACGTCTCCATTGTGAGACTTGTTACTGTTTTTGGCATATTGAGTACGCCATGGGTAGCTTGCCAGGCTCTGCTGTTCGGGTGGGATACTCTTAGTAGCTTGCTGGGCTCTCCGAGAGGGACGGAGGAATTGAACCCAGGTCGGCCGCGTGCAAGGCAAACGCCCTACCCGCTATGCTATCGCTCCAGTCTTGAATTCTGAACAGTCAAGTTAAATCATTGCGGATCATACTCATGGCAACAACCATCGGTTTCACGTAGGTGAGTTAAGAACATGGTCTTCTAGGCTGAGGATGCGAACCAGGGGTAAAGCACCTGCCTCACAGGCGTGAAGTTTGGATCTGGTCCCCAGCACCAACGAAACAAACAAAAAATAACCCCAGACATAAGACATGGACTTTCCGAAGATGCTGCGGAAGTTCAATAGAAACTCAATTACAAAATGAAGCACATATTAAAAATCCCCTTGCAGGACACATATACCATTATAATGTTTTAGCTGTGTTTTAGTTTTAATAATGTCGTTTGTCCGGTCTGAGCTGTATTTACTGTCATGTTGTAAAATACGACATTTGATGTCCTCTATCCTATGGGAGAACACAATCTAATTTATGACTTTCCAAGAGGAATCCTGCACACCATCGACTCCGGGATAATCAGCTGAAGAAAATGAAGGCACTCCTGTGCTCTGAATCATCTTAATCCAATTTGTGGGGCGGGCTGCCCATTACTCCATACAGAGACTCCATCTGGAGGGCGGCGGGAGAGAGCCGGAAGTTGTGTGTTGCCCTTTCTGGGGGTCTCAGTGCGTAATTGCCAGCTTCAGGGGTTGCCACTGGACACTCACAATGATTTCACAGCCAAGAGACAACCGCTTTCCCGCAATTTACATAAAACTCTGCACAGGGAAGAATCCATCTAATTGGAACCGTTTCCAGCAGCTTGTAGGGTCCGAGGCCAGCTGGACTGCCCAACTCCTGTGAACTACATCCGAACCCCCTTCCCAGAGTTATACTCTATGATCGCTGAGTGCCAGACCGACATCTGTCACCCGAGTCTGGCGGAGACCATCTCTCTCAGGAGCGCACGCATCCACAAGCAAAGTCATCCTGCAGTAGCCTCAGAGACTCACTCTGCACTGTTTCATAGAGGCACACACGAGAAACGGCGTCTTTGAAATAAAACGCCTTGCTCCCATCAGACCCCTCACTAAGCCTCTAATCTTCTCGTTTCCAAACCTGCAGAAGGAATAGTTTTTTTTTTTCAGGGCTCATTTGGTACGGCTGACCCTTGACTTACATTCTATCACTCATCCCCTCAACTGACACCTCAATCTAAGCCACTGACACCTCTAAATATCAAGGTTTGGGTTCTTTCTTTTTTTTCCCCAGGGGGTGGGGGAACAAATAACCATATCACTAAATAAAAGTGACACATTTCCTTCTTCACTAAGAGAATTCATTCTCCCAGTTTTATTTTTTTAAATTTAATTTTACTTTGGGGTTTGCTTTGGGTTCTGCCTGGCAGTACTCAGGGATTACTCCTGACTCTGTGCTCAAGGCTCACTCCTGGAAATGCTCAGGAGCCCAGACATGGTGCCAGGGATCAAACTCAGGTCGGCTGTGAACAAAATAAGTGAATGAACCCGTGTACTGCCTTTCTGGGCCTCCAAGTTTTTATTTCTAAAATGTAAACAGTGTTTCCTAATACCATTAACAGGCTATCGTGCATACAACACTTGAACACCACACACCCTCTACCAGAGGTTCCCGCCCCACCCCAGGAGTGAGCTAACCCTGGCATGGTCAGCGCAGTTCTAAAGACCCGTTATCAAATTCAACTGTTGTCTGTGACCGTTTGTTATTCTCTTGCTTTTTTTTTTTGCTATGTTTCTTTATATCCCACAGATGAGAGATCATTCCGCATCTGTTCTCTCCTCTGATACACTCCACTCCAGCTCCCTCCACGCTGCAGCAAGTTATCCTGCTACAATGTTACCTCTTATGATGTTATGATGTTATCTCTTCTCATAGCTAAGTCGCACCCACCGTGGATATAGAATGTGGCTTCTTTAGCCACTGCTCCATGAAACACGGTGATCTGGAGGCCATGCCTCTCTTCTTATCTAACTTGACTCAGACAAACTCTAGTTAACAGGTTGCGGGCAGAGGGATACTATAGGTACTAGGGCCATATTCAGCACCACATATCCCTTGTTTCCCCCTCCCCCCCATCACCAGCTGTAGTCCTGGAGGCCCTGAGTGTTACTGAGTTGGCCCAGGTGGTCTCTGGCATTGTAGAACCTGAGAAGCATTAGCACTAGGCTTGACCATTGAACTGTTTCCAGCCTGGTTGGCTGAGTATCTCCAGGAGTGACCCCTGGATCCCCTAAGCTCTGCTTGGAAGGTGCTTCCTCCCGAAACACACACACACACACACACACACACACACACACACACACACACACACACACACACACACACAGAGTAGCTGGCAGATTGCTCCATGGCTCAAAAGCCCTCTTTGCACACATGAAACTTTGAGTCTGTCCCTGGTGTTGCAGACGGGCCAGGCACAAGGCTTGCGCCTCTGCTATTTGTGTCGGGCGGCTCTGCTCCCTGGGACCCCCAGAACCACCCACAATCTCTAGTCACAATGCAACCAGGGGAGTTCGAGCACCAGATGACAGTGTGAGCCCCAGTGAGTGCCACGGCACAGCCTGTGTGCCTTCCCCGTTTATCCCAACAACATCCACCGAGGGAAAGGAAAAGGAAAAAAAAAAATAAAGAGTCAAGGTCACAGCACACAAAGCAGAACCAACCAACTCTTACAAAGAACCCTGAAGTTCCTAGGATCATGTTGAGGAGATGGAAAATATGCACCAAAAAATAACTGCGACGTGTTTCTAAAATAGCACATAAACAAGTTACTTTTGTTCTGACAGAAATTACTATATAGGTGCTGAGGAGTGGCAAAGCTCTAATGAGACCCACAGGGGGCAAACGCACACATTTTTCTTCAGAGAGGAGCGTGGGGAGGAAAGTTTGAATGACACTCATGGCAGGTGGGGGGGTGCGCAGGAGGCTGGGAAATGCTGAGAAAAGTGTAAAACCCAGAAGCACATAACTTAGGACAAGAAACCTCACCCCGGCCCTGTTTTTCCCAAAGTTTTTGCAAAGGATCTCAGACCAATGATGTTACAAGTGTCAGATGCTACCACTGCTACTGAGTGGACATTCGACCAATAAATGATTGGCTAGAAAAAAACCCAAAACCCCCAAACAAACAAAACCCAAAACAAAGCTTGTGGCTGGAGCAATAGCAAGGCGTTTGCCATGCACATGGCTGGGCTGGGTTCGATCCCCAGCATCCCATATGGCCCCTTGAGCACTGCCAGGAGTAAGAGTAGTTCCTGAGTGCAGACCCAGGAGTGACCCCTAAGCATTGCCGGGTATGCCCCCTGCCAAAAAAAAAAAAAATCCACAAAAAAGTCTCTGAGAAATAAAGTAATGGGGTTGAGGCAGTGAAGGAAGGCTGGAACGTGCAAGGTGAAAGGAGAGAGTCACCAGGATTTGAAGCAGCAGCAACAGCTAAGCCACCCGAAGCTGACAAGAACATCCCCATACCCCACCCCACATCCCTGCCTGTTTAGTTAATGAAAAGAAGGAATCACCAGGGGCTGGAGCGATAGCACAGTGGGTAGGGCATTTGCCTTGCACGCGGCTGACCCGGGTTCGATTCCCAGCATCCCATATGGTCCCCCGAGCACCGCCAGGAGTAATTCCTGAGTGCAGAGCCAGGAGTAACCCCTGAGCATCACCAGGTGTGACCCAAAGAGAAAAAAAAAAGGGATCACTAGAGAAAAGCAGACTGTTCTCTAGGTGTGTGACCGTACATACTTCTATCTTCACGGCCACGGAGGATTCGATGGAAGGCAGTGGGCAAAAGTGAAAGGCTTATATGAGTTTTCTTCTCTTGATCTGATTCGTGGGAGATGTTCCTCCTTAAACTGCCAGAGCTGGGGGTGAGGTCCAAAGGGTAGAGCACATGTTTGGCCTGTTGGAGACCTGGGTTCAATTCCTGCCCTGGTAGCTCCCTCGGATCCCCAGCGTGCCACCTGATACAAAACAAACACAAGGTAGGGGGCGGGGCGGGCTGAGAGATGTGACTCAGCAGTAAAGTACACATCTGGCCTGTGTGTGTGTGTGAGGCCCCGGGTTCAAGTCCCAGCACCACAAAATGAAACATAAGGAAAGCCTGCTGGGCGCGCTAAGGAGAGGAAGGAGAAGGTACAGATTCTGAACTCGAGGTTCTCGGCCCATGTTGACTTGTTGATATTTAAAAATTTGTGTTTTGAAAACCCTGGCAGCGTGTCGCTCCTCAGTGCGTTAGCGCGCACGGCACTTTGTCTTCTCCTTAAAACAACGACAGAAGATGTATCGGGGATTATTTATGATTGCGGTATTTTGGGAAGTGCCTGCATTTTCAATTAGGAGCCGAATATACACATCCAAGGCACTGCCCAGAGGCGCTGCCGTCCAGTCCTTCAGGTCAGTGCCTATAAACACTAATATCAAATGATGGTTTGGTCATGTGATCCGTCCTCCAGCACATACAAATATAGAACATGACCATAAAAAGTAACACACTATGCCCTCTGCTAAGTAATTTATGAGAGCACATCCAGACTGGAATGCCAGTTGGAATTACCTTCTCCCGTCTGCTATTTTCGCATCTACAGCTTTGTACAGACGCTGGGAGCTATGTCCTACCGAGAGGATGCCAGGGGAGGCTGCAGAAACCAGGAACAAGTAGCAAGTCCAAACCAAAGGCTAAAATATGTTTGGCTTTGAACAAAAGATTTGTTGAATGACTCAGTGACCTCTTATAAAACCAATTTTTAATTCAGACTGTAAAAGAAAAACTTGCAACCCTTCCAGAAGTTTTTTTTCTTTCTTCTTCTTCTTCTTTTTTTTTGAATATCAGATTTATGGTGGTTAGTAAGCAAACATTTAGCTTCCCGGTGGAACTTGATAAATGAAGATAATTGTTTTATTAAAAATACAAAGGGAGCCCAAAGCTGAACTCAACAGAATGAAAAATCTCTTAGTCAGATACAGAGCTCTTTATGTAGAATCTGCAACCCAGGCAGTCTGGAATGGTAACAAACGCAGTATAAAATAGTTGATAAAGCAAAGGATCTTATCCTCCTTTATTAACCTTTTCCCCTCAAATAATCTCCCAAATCCCTTGTGTATGATAACCACCCTACTTCCTCTGGGCAGTCATTCATTATCTAATGCGTGTCTTACACAAAGAGAGATGAGCTAATGTGCTTTATCAGATTAAAACAAAAGTCACTCGGAGTGATGTCTAACAGGGCAGGACCTTAGCAAATCCATCCTGCCTCCACAGGCCCAGGTTTCTGAATTCCTGCAAAGCTCGAAACTCGTGGTCCCTGTCCCTGCTTCCAGACTCATTCACAGCTTTCTGCTGCTAAAGCAAACAGTCTGGGTAGAAGAATGGCAGAATGACTCTGCTCTCTCATGACCCCCCCCCCCCCCTGCATCCTGATAAAGGCACGATTAGCTCTCCTGTGGGGATTCAACCCTAACTGGGCGGCTTCAGGCTGTCAGCTCAAGCCTTCCTGAGGCAACCACATGAGTCCCTTCCCCTTCTCTGGTGCTTCATTCTCCAGAACCCACCCCTAGCTGGAACCAGCTTTCCACACGCTCATCAGGGTGCAGGCCAAAAAAAAAAAAAAAATAAAGCCTTCTTTTTGCCTCTCTTTTTCCACTTCTAGCTTGGATGGCTCCTCTGTGAGCTTACAAATGGCAAAACAGCACTCAGAGTGCGTGGAGATACGGCACACATAAAAGAGGTTGGGAACATCATCCCTAGACATGCTGTGACACTGGAAACCAATGATAAGTCAATACAAAAAAAAAAAAAAAAGAGAGAGAGAATTTAAACCCAGCCCAAATCAGTTCTTCTAGCTCTTCAGAGACTGTATTTGAGAAGATATTTCAGCCAAGCTCAAGCCTGTGCCCGACTCTAGAAATTAAAAGCCTGGATTGCCTTCGGGTGCTTTTGAGCTTGTAATGAAGAGAACCAATCCATTTAGCAATATCAGGAAGAAGCGGAACATGCATATTCATGAAGTGAGAATATGGAGTTAATTTGGAACAGGCCATAAAGGGAGCTACTGGTTCGATTCTGAAGTGTGAATTCCTTCCTGAAATTATCACCAGGTCCCTAGGAAATGCCACTCAATTATGTAAATGAAGACCTAACAGGATGAACACTTTCTCCTGTAGGTTTATCTCTTTTTCATTTTCAACATAAATGTGGAATTATAGTATTTAAAAATCCATTTAAAAAAGTCTTGCTTGGCATACGTGATTAACAAGTCAGGACTCAAAATAGTGATTTCCTGATGCCTTTCTACTAAGAAAAAAAAAGCTTTGCATCAATATTTGAAAGCACACACTTCATTTTATGCGAGGGCCAAGAATTACTTACCGCATTATGTTATCTATCGTATGCCCCCTAACAACAGAGTTCAGGGCCACCCAACCTGGCCAAATCTTTCAAGAAGGTCCAGCCAGCCGGCCTGAACAAAGCTATGACATATTCTGGGCAGGCACCGGGGGACCACTTGGAAGTTTGGATGCAGACACCCACTTACTTTCTCCTTTACAATTTCCAGACCTGCCATTAGCACTACTTCATTTACCCAAGGCAGGCTGTGAGATCAAAGTCACAAGGCTCTTTCTTCTGGCATTTAAAAATACCGGACAATTCTTTGGCACTTTATATTTATGGTAAAACATTACAGAGGCAAAACTCATAAACTCACCCCAATTAAAAGCAACTTGGAGCTATGTATATACAGGTGACTATTTTTATATTTCTCCACATACCGAAAATGAAAACACATTCAGCTGTTAAAAGTTTAAGGTTCTCTTCTTCCAAGGCCAGGGAAAACAAGATCTAGGACTGGTCAGTGGTTGGAATCCACCACAAGTGGTTTGAGGGGTGGATGGTGGGAAGACAGAGAAGGGACCTAGTATGACAATAATAATTGGAAATGATCACACTGGACAAGAACTGAGTGTTGAAAGTAGGTAAAGGGATATACATGATAATGTTTCAGTATCTGTATTGCAAACCACGATGCCCAAAAGGGGGGGGGGAAGAGAGAGAGAGAGAGAGAGGGAGAGGGGGGGGAGAGAGAGCAAGAGCGAGAGAGCAAAAGCGAGAGAGAGGAGAGAGAGAGGGAGAAAGGGAGGGAGAGAGAGAAGGAGAGAGAGAGTGAGAGAAAGAGACAGACAGAGAGGAGAGAGACAGACAGAGACAGAGAGACACAGAGAAAGAAGTGCCTGCCATAGAGGCAGGCTGGGGGTGGGGTGGTGGGAGGGAAACTGGGGAAACTGAGGCTGGGGAATGTTCACTGGTGGAGGGATGGATGTTGGAACACTGTATGACTGAAACCTAATTATGAACAGCTTTGTAAGGGTCTATCTCACAGTAATTCAATTAAAAAAATTTTCTTTTCTTTTTTTTTTTCTTTCTGCATGATTATGGGGGATTAACCTGAGAATCCAAAAAAGATTCTCAAGGCGAAGTATGTCCACTATGACAGACCTCACCTGAGCCCAGGCAGGTTTCTATTCTGGCAGATGTTTAGCTGCTCAGAAAACCTGTGAACTCTGCCTTCTGGGTCTATAGGTTGATGGAATTTCTCAGCCTCCTTCACAGCTAGAAAAATGGCCACGAGAATGAATTACACAGACTCGCACTTCCAGGCCTAGTTCCTAGAATTTTTCTAGACACAATCCTGCATTCTCTTTTCCAGTTGGTGGCCAAGGACTCAGAGGACAGAGACCACGAAATCGAATTCTCCCAGTTGCTGACTGACCCCCAGAGAAGACCATGAGCCCAACCCTGCACCGCTGACCTTTTCTGAGCAAGAAAACTACATTAAGCCTTCAGGGTTTTTTTCATTTTTATTTTTATTTTTTTTTTCCTGAACTGCTTGACCTACTCTGAGAAGTAAACTCTTCTGCTCATGCTTGTATAATTTTTCTCATTTCATCTTCTATGAGGTGGAAACTCTTATTCCTATTTTAAAGAGAAGGAGATGCAGATGGAGAGTTTAACTGTCTTCCTCAGGTGGCTCACGGGCCAAGCTGACGTGGTGAAGACGGCTTTGATCTGACGAGCAGCACTATGAGATGGGTAAGAGATTCCAGGGGTGCAGAAGGAAAAATCTGTGAGGATGCACAGGGAAAGCTGCCATGCCCAAGTCAAGGAGACAGGACTGGAAGGAAACCAGCCCTCCAGACACTTGGATTTTTGTATCCTACTCTCCAGAACTAAAAACAAAACAAAACAAAACAAAAAAACTGTCAAATAACTATAAACCCCGGAGCAATAGTCCTGCACGAGGCCAACCCGGGGTCTGATCTCCAGCATCCCATATGGTCCCTGAGCACCGCCAGAAGTGACCCCTGAGCGCAGAGCCAGGAGTAGGCCCTGAGCAGCTCTGGGTATGGCAAAAACAAACAAACAAACAAATAAACAAGCAAACAACTCTATGATCTTTTCTGTGGCTGGGGAAAAAAAGATATATATAAAAAACAGTGACTCAGAGAAAATGATTTGAGGATTTTTATTTCACCAGATTAACTTGCCGGAAGTCATTTGGGAAGGAAAGATTCTCAAATTTAGGAGACAGGGGTTGATTAGCTGAGCAAATGGGTAGTCTGTGAAGGACGCTGGGTGGGGAGTTAAGGAACAGTTATAAGCCCCATGACCTGGTCACATGAACAATCAAACGCAGGCAGCACAAGTCTAAACTTCCTTCCCTTGCTCAGCCTCATAAGACAACGGTTTATAAACATCTCGAGTATTGGGACCAGAGAGATAGTAGAGGGGGGAAGGCATTCACCTTGCAACCCCCTGAGTCTGGTTCAACCTCCGGCACCGCCAGGGATCAATCCTGAGTACAGAGCCAGGGTCAGCCTCTGGGCACCACTTGGGAGTGGCCCCGAGGCCCCAATCTCTGCTACTTTATGGCCGTTAGTAATTTTCACTTATTGAAGTTAAATATATATCGAATATATATTGAAGTTATATAAATAAATAAGGGGTGGAGCCATAGCACAGCGGGTAGGGCGTTTGCCTTGCACGCAGCCGACCTGGGTTTGATTTCTCCGCCCCTCTCGGAGAGCCCGGCAAGCTACCGAGAGTATCCCGCCCGAATGGCAGAGCCTGGCAAGCTACCTGTGGCGTATTCGATATGCCAAAAACAGAAACAACAAGTTTCACAATGGAGACGTTACTGGTGCCCGCTCGAGCAAATCAATGAACAATGGAATGACAGTGCTACAGTGCTAAATAAATAAAAATCACTTAAATATTAAATGGGCGTTCTAATGCTATTAGACCTTCCTGCCTAGTGTTTGATTTCTCTGTGCATGAGGACCCCTTATTGGGGGCGTGCCTTGGAGCTGAGTGTTGTGCGGGGGTGAGGCAGGGTCGGTGGGAGTCTCCCCCTTGCTCCCCCTACTCATTTTTCAGACTCTAAACATGATGAGTTACAAAGAATCAGCTTTGGATTCCTGCTCTAGGCCTGGGAAGGCACTGCTTCCTTCCTAAGTTGAGGTTCAAGTAAAGACAGGAGAGGAGAGAGTGAGTGGAAAAACCCCACCCTTCTGGAGTAACAAAACCCCCCAGACTTTCCAGCGCCATCAAACTCACAGGGCAGTCAGTGACCAAAAGTTGTCATCCCTGAAGTTCGAAACTTCGTGCTAATTTTCCCTCTGTGCACCAGTCCATGTTCACTTCCTGCGTAGATCATCTGATTTCATTGTCAGGAATGAGCAGCAGAAGAAATTTGGGGGACCTGTGAAATGTGCTTTTCTGTTGAGTGGAAATAGGAGGGCGATAACACAGGGCCACCCGGGAGACAGGCATCAAAAACTGGCTTTATTAGCAGGCGGTCCTGGGACGCACGACTCTCAGGACATGAGAACCGCAAGACCATCCATCTCTGAACATTCTCTTCCAGATCAGGGGTCTGTGGAGCCCACCCCAGCCTCCCCTTTTATCAAGAATTCATTTGAGTGAGAAGGAAGGAGGAGAGCTCCCTCAAAAATCCACACAAGGGGACTGGAGCAATAGCACAGCAGGTAGGGCGTTTGCCTTGCATGTGGCCGACCCAGGTTCAATTCCCAGCATCCCGTATGGCCCCCCTAGTAACACCAGGAGAAATTTCCTGAGTGAAAAGCCAGAAGTAACCCTGTGCATCGCTGACCCAGAAAGAAAAAAAAAAAAACACCCACACAGCTACATGACGAGCCACACGCTACCCACGGCCGTGCCTTAATTGGGGACACCACGGTCCTGGTATGTCCACGGATGGTCCATTTGTTCTCTCATTCATGTCTTCATCACTCAGAGAGTGACTACTGGTGCTCAGGAAATTCAGGCCCCTCCCAGCAATTCTAAGCCAATAAGGCCAGAGGGGCAATGAAACAGCTCCAGGGGAAGGCACTGCTCAGGCCCGCCAGTGCGGAGATGACAGGGCCATCGGGGCAGTGCCCAGGGGCTTCCAATGGTGCTTGGTGGCCTCCAGAACTCCCAGGGCTGTACCTGGTGTTGCCCAAGACACTGCGTGGTGCCAGAGATCAAATGGGGGCGTGTGTGCATGGAAGGCATGCACCTAGGGCCCCTCCCCTTTCTAGCTCTCAGCCCGGTCAGAGAATTATAGGCAAGGCCAAGAGAGAGGAGCGGGCTGGGTGCTTCCCGGAGAGCCGTTAGCTCCCCTCCCTCCCGCATTTCTCAATGATTCATTGAAGGCAGCACGCCTCCCACTCCAAGCACAAGGAGTGAAGCGAGGCTGGGTTCATGGTGCACCGCGGGGTCACTTCTTAGGCTGTTCCCATTTGCAAAGGGGGGCAAACACGCAGGGAGTGAGAGGGCGAAGGAGAACGTGTACCCAGAGCAGAACACGGAGTCTTCCCGTTCCTGCAGAACTGCCGCTGGCTGGGTGCGAACTCCGCATTCCACGGGAGGAAGTGAGGCATCCGCGGGGGCCAGGGGGCCTCCTGGCAGCTCTGGCTGCAAGTTCCAGTCCCCTGAGGGGCCGTAAACCCCAGGGGCGAGGGCGTGCTTCAGAGCAAGGAAGGCAGCACCTCTGGGCGGGAGCCCCAGGCACGGGCGTTTAAATAAACTTTCTGGGCAGCTGCTCTCTGCAGGGCTGGGAACCACCGTTCCAGGGAGAGTCACAGGCCTCAGTTTCTGTTCCCGTGCGGTCCAGTTCCCGGGAGTCAAAGTCTACTTTGACCAGGAGTCGCAGTCCAACTCTTTCAAATTCACAAGTTTGATTTAACAGTTCAAAGTGAGTTTTCAAGTTCTTGTTTTTTTGGGTTTTTATTTTTATTTTTTATTTTTCTTGTTCGTTTCTGGTTTTTTTTTTTTTTTTGGGGGGGGGTGTCAGGGCTTGGTGGTGGCTCTAAGCTCGGCTCTCTGGGGTCACTCCCAGCAGTGGTTGAGGGATCTTGTGGCACTGGGTATCAATCCTCGTCTCCTAGTCCTCCCACATGCTAACTATGTGCTCAGTTGTTGAGTTTACCCTCTCCAGTCCTTAGATTTTTTTTTGTTTTGATGAATATTCAATTATCTTTTTTTAAAATTGGATTTGTTACTAAACTTCAAATGCAGACTATCCAATCAATGAAACACCTCCCTCTCAACCCCCCATCCCCCCATTTAACAAGTTGTGCTGGCCCTGGATAAACCTTTTCATTTTTCTTTTTGGGTCACAGCTGATAATACCCAGGGGTTATTCCTGGCTCTGTGCTCAGGAATTACACATGGCAGTGCTCAGGGGACCATATGGGTTGCCGGGGATCAAACCCAGGATGGTTGCATGCAAGGCAAGCACCCAACCAGCTTGTAGTATCGCTCCGGCCCCCTAGATATACTTTTTAAGTGAATAATTCCATTCATCACTCAACCAGCATGATTAAACATTGCTATTATGAACCCTTGATAAGGGGAATAGAGTTTTGTGCATGATAAAATGTCAGTGATAAAGGTCAGGGGTCAGAGAGTTTAGAGACGGGGTGCACAAAGTGACAAATTTACAAGGGAAATGAGAAGGATCCCCCAGCAACAACCATGCTGCTCTGACATCACAATAATAATTTTTAGTCTATTACATATTAAGGTTTGAGTCTGTATGATAATGTTAGGTAGGTGAAATCTCATCAAAGTCATTATGCTTATAATACTGTTGCACCTAGAGACAAAACTGAGCGATTTTAAATACCTTAAACAGAAGAAGAGTTACACCATATGCCTATTAGCCGAGATAGGAGTGTGCTTATATACTTATAGAAAATTCATGAAGATGATCTACTGTTATAACTACGGTTGTTTTTATAGTCTTGGGGCCTTACCCAGTGATCATCCTGGCTCTTACCCTGAGGTCACTCATAGCAGTGTTTCAGGGGCCAGGTCGTGTCAGGGATCAAACTCTGGTTTCCCACATGCAAAGCACGTACGCTGACCTTTGGAGCAATCGCCCCTGCACCTCCAATTTTGGTGTTTTGAGAATGAGACTTAGCAGCACAGGCCTTGCCTTGGAGTTTGTTAAAAAGCAGAACCTCGGGCCATGTTCCAGGTGCAATGAATCAGAATCGCATGGAAGTGTTTCCTACCACGGCGCATTTGAGAAGCGGCAATTTACCCATCTCTGCCACTTACGGAACAGGAGCCAATCCAACTCATACACAGAACTTAAGGGGGATGAAAGCTAAGCACAGTCTTTGCTTTTGAGCACCAAAAAAAAAAAATACAAAAAGAATGAAAAATAAGCAGCAAATACTTCCTTCACCACAAAATGGTTTCAAAAGTCAGAAAAGAGGATAACGGGGGCATGCAGAATTAAACCTCTAACTTGGTGATATCAATGGTACAGTATGAATTTGGGTTATACGAGATGATGAAGGCGGAAGACCCATACCAGGACCTAGAATCAGAACCTACGGAAGCTATACATTTCACTCAGGGGATGTCCCTCGTGGTAAACAGTTCCGGTTGCTTCTGGGTTTTGTCATTTTCACCGTGCGGGTCCTGTCGACAGCTGTCTGTCAGGACACATCCTTACCTCTTGGGGTTGCTGGTACTGTGAAGCCATCAGGAGGAACGCGCGCTGGGCCTGGAAGGCACTGTGCACCATTTCTGCCTGGGAACAAAGAGGAAGAGGGGGGTTGAAACCTGATCTCAGCAAAGCTACCATCTGACCTGGCATTTCCAACAGAGGTACTCAAATAGATTCGGGGAAAAAATGAAAACACACACACACACTCACTCACCATTGTCCATGTGCAGAAACAACTAGGCCATCCATTCACTGATGAATGGATAAACAAAACCGTGGTCTATCCTGACAAAGGACTGCTCGTTGACATGAAAAAAGGAAGTACTGACACAAGATTGGCCGACTAAAAAAAACATTGTGCTGAGTGAATGAAGCCACTCACAAAAGAGCACATTTGTAGGACTCCGGGTGTATTAAATGCCCAGAGCAAGCAAATCCATAGAGATTGAAAGTCGACTAGTGGCTACCTGGGGCTGGGGGAAGCGGGGTGTGGAGTGGGGGTGGGGCTAGGGGGGAGGAATGAAAATACTCAGAAATTAGACAGTGGCATGCTTTCACCACCGAGATACTTGGGAGTCTGTTAACGATGGATGAACTGCGAGGAAGCAAAAATCTGTCCGCCTCAAATATGTCTTTGGCCAAAGTTTGATTTTATGGGATGGACCCTTGAAGGCTGGGAGTTGGTTGCTTTAGGGAAAGGTCTGCACAAGGACAAGAGAAGAGCAGGCTCCGTTTACAGGGACAGGGGGTTCTCTCCATGGCTACCCGGGGGCAGCAGGAGTGTAACTCAGCAGTACTAGGAGGTCCCCCAGTGCAGGGATGGAACCCGGACCTGTGCCTGCCGGGCCAGGGGTTCAGGGCTTCTCGCCCCCAGAGAACCCTTCTCGGGGAACAAAGCGTCTCCCTGCCTTTGCAGCCAGGACCTAATCCCAGGCCTCTTTATGGAGAGGGCAGGATCCGGCTCAGCATCCCTTTGTTTTCCCTGCCTTTCTTCCCCGGTACCGCCCTTGGCTGACTGTCCCCTCCACCTCCCAGCCTTTGTCTTCACTAAGGATGTTTAAGCTCCGACAGCCACGCCTGTCAGTTACTCAGTTTTTCTGGGTGTACACCTCCCACGTGTGCACAGGAAGTAAACACATTATTAATAGCCTTCTGTTTTCTTTCTCTCTCCAACCAGCCCCCGCCTCATGCTTGAGTCTTGGTCCAGCCACGGAAGAACCCCCAGGGCTGCAGGATGGTCCGCTTTGTGCCCAGGCAACAAAAATCTCAATCAAAGCTATAAAAATGTTGCAGCAGAAAGCTATTAAAATGTGGATGAGCTCTAAAGAGCAGTTTTGGGGAGAGGGAGCATCAGGGGTCAGGTGATTGTTTCGTATCCCTCATCCTGCACTACCCACGGCCCTCTGGGCCCCACAGGGAGGGAGGTGGGAGGGCACAGCCAGGGACAGCCCCGAACACCTTGGGTGTGGCTGAACCCCCCTCCTCTTTCTCCAAAATAGAAAACAACAACAAAAAGTAACACATCCATGGCAACTGTTTTAAAAAAGTGTTTTCCTGTTATCCTTTGACTATGCCTTTTCTTCTTTTTTTAACTATTTTATTGCATCACTGTGAGGCAGACCCTTACAAAGCTGTTTATGATTGGATTTCAGTCATGTAGAGGTCCAACACCCATCCCTCCATCAGTGTACATTTCCTTCCCATCAACCTCACCCCGCAGCCTTCTGCCTGCTTCTCTCTCTCTGTCTCTCTGTCTATTTGTCTCTCTGTCTCTGTCTCTTTCTTCCCCTCCATTTGGGCCTTGTGGTTTGCAATCTTATACTGAAGGATCCTCAAGAATATCCCTTACCGAATTTTGTAGTCAAGTGGATGGGCATGAAAAGTTTCATGCTGAGTGAAATGAGTCAGAAAGAGAGAGACAGACATAGAAAGATTGCACTCATCTATGGTATATAGAATAACAGAGTGGGAGACTAACACTCAAGAACTGTAGAAATAAGTACCAGGAGGTTGACTCCATGGCTTCGAGGCTGGCCTCACGTTCCGGGGAAAGGTCAACTCAGAGAAGCGATCACCAACTACATTGTAGTTGAAGGCCATGTGGGGGAAGGGAGTTGCGGGCTGAATGAGGGCTAGAGACTGAGCACAGCGGCCACTCAACACCTTTATTGCAAACCACAACAGCTAATTAGAGAGAGAAAACAGAAGGGAATGCCTTGCCACAGTGGCAGGGTGGGGTGGGGGGGAGATGGGATTGGGGAGGGTGGGAGGGACACTGGGTTTACGGGTGGTGGAGAATGGGCACTGGTGAAGGGATGGGTTCCAAACTTTGTATGAGGGAAGTATAAGCACAAAAGTGTATAAATCTGTAACTGTACCCTCACGGTGATTCTCTAATTAAAAATAAATAAATTAAAAAAAAAAAAGAATATCCCTTACCTACTTTTAACTCTCAGATCTTGTCCAGTGAGATCATTCCCAGCTATTATTGTCGTACTGGTCTCTTCTCTACTCTCTGCCCCTCCACCCCCCCACACTTGTAGTTAGTTCTAACCATTGACCAGTACTCCTAACCCCTGTTTTCCATGGCCTGTTTTCCATGACATGGATATTATTCTTCTAATATATATATATATATCACAAATTAATGCAGTCATCCTATGCCTATGACTTTCCTTCTGTCTCATTTCACTAAGCACGATACTCTCCATGTCCATCCATTTATAGGACTATGCCTTCTCTTGCCCTATTCCTTCTAGTGGAAGTAAAATTGATCCTTAAGCCATTCTCCAAAAGCTATGTCCACCTGAGACCCTATGGTGACTACAATCATTCATTCGGTTCTGAAAGGGTTTCAAAGACCACTGCCCTGCTAAGTCTCCCCCAGAGATGCCTGCAGGTGGTTACTGCCTTCAAAGATGTGGTCTCACACTCTCTTATTCTTACAGACATTCCTCAAGGAATTCATTCTTAAATTTTCTAAACTAAAAAACTTACGGGAGAAAATAAGTCCAAATATTCACATCACAATTAGTTATTTTTGGCATATCTTTCTGGATTTTTAAGAAAATTCACAGAACTGTTTTCATAAGCAATTTATATTTAGAATTCTTTTTTTTCTTTTTTTTGCTTTTTGGGTCACACCTGGCGATGTTCAGGGGTTACTCCTGGCTTTGAACTCAGGAATTACTCCTGGCAGTGCTCAGGGGACCATATGGGAAGCTGGGAATCGAACCCAGGTCGGCCGAGTGCAAGGCAAACGCCCTAGCTGCTGTGCTATTGCTCCAGCCCCAATTATTTCTTTTTTTTTTTAATGTTGAGTTACTAAGAAAAAAAAAATTCACTCCACATGTTCTCTCTTGAAAATGTATTCTTCTCTTTCTCTCCCCTCACATTTCTTTCTCTTTCTTTCAATGAAAACCATTTCTCATCACTAAAACACTTCACACTCAAGAAATAACCATTATTCACATCCACTTTTTTAGAGATTTTGTAGAGATGCAGACAGACCTTTACAAACTGGACCAACTCCCCAAGCACTACTTTTTCCAATAAAAAGCATAAATTTTCACTATAAATGAAGAGTGGAGATGAAAGAAAAAGACCTGGCAAACTTTAAATAGAGGTTCTGCGGGATAGTAATACTACTTGTGTCTTCAATGACCATTTCAAGGCCGGGACCACTCCGTGACCTTGCAGGCCCTGAGCTGTTACTGCTGACCCTGGCATCATTCCACGTTGGCACCTGTTCTGGTGCCACAACACTGTGATCTGATCACACAATCAAGTGTGTATGAGCTTGATTGTGTGTACAACCTGATCATCACAGCAGCTTCAGCAAAGGGAAGGGGAAACCTGAACAATCATATCAAGGTAAAAAAATATATGGAACACTTAGAGACTGGTATAATCATTTTAATCTCCGTCTATCATTTGATGGATCCCTAGCTAGGAAAGAAGAAAACATGAGCCCTTCCCATTTTTATCCCTGGTCTCCTATCTCCTGTCATTTTTAGCTATTTTTCCTTTCTCCCACTTGACAGCACTTGTATTCTTTTCGTAATACTAATTCCCAAACAAGGGAATTAATTCAAGGATTAATTTAGGATTCGTTCCAGATGTAAACACACCTGGTGCATCGCTAAGGAGAGCGATTATTGCAAATGAATTCAAATTCATTATTTCAAATTAATTCCTCAATATCAATACATACCTCTTGATTTATTATTATCACTACAGCAACATGGTTTATTATAGTGTTAATATAATATGTATTTTTCATGCATACAACATGGCTGCATCACACCCACCACCAAAGAGCCAACAAACAGTCCTCCCCAATGTCTTTGGGTTCCATCTTATCTACCTAATCCTTCTCTGCCTCAACATCCCTCCCTCGGCAACCTCAGTTCTCTCGTCACAGTCCAAGGGTTTGATTTCATTTCATTAGACTTTGCCTCTCTCTTTTATTGGTTCCTTTATGTGCCACATATCAGTGAGATGATCTTGCATTTGTCCTTCTCACTATGACTTAGACTTAGCACACACACCCCTACTCTGTTACACAATGCAAGATTTCATCTTTACTTAGAGCTGAGTAGTATACTCTATTGTGATATACACCACAGATTCTTTATCCACTCACTGTTCTTGGGCACCAGGGTTGTATACGTAGAGAGGTTAGTGTAGATAATGTTGCAGTGAATGCATCTATGTGTACCTGTTTCTGAGTGAGTGCTTTTGTGATCTTGGGACAGCTACCAAGGAGTGGAATTAATGGACCGTTTGGTAGTTCTACTTCAATTTTTTGAGAAGTCGCCATAATGTTTTCCTCTAAAGAGCCCAAATCAGAGAACATTTCCACCAACAGTGAATGGAGAGTCCTTATCACCATATTCCTGCCAATACCGTTTGTTTCTGAATTTTCTTGATCTAGGACATTCTAACCCTTATGAGGTGATATCTCACTGTTCTGAACTGCATTTCCCTCATGACCAGTCACAATGGCACTTTTTCATATGCCAGTCTGTCTTCGAGGAAGTGTCTATTCAGTGCATCTCCTATTTTTTTGATGGGATAGCTTTATTGTTGATTTCTCTAATTGCTTTGTGTCTTGGATATTAGCCTTTGTCAGATGTATGAAACACACATATTTTCTTCCATTCATTGAGGTCTCTTTTTATTTTAGCCATAGTTGTTGCCTTTTTTTTTTCCAGTGAAGAAACTTTTTAGCTAGATGTACTTGCTTATTTTTCCTTTTGCTTGTTTGCCAATAGAGTTAAATCACTGAACATGTGTTTGAAGCCAGTATCATGGAAAATTCTACCTGTTTTCCCTGGTATATGTTATGGGTTCAACTTAATATCAAGCTCTTTAATCCACTTGGAATGAACTCCAGTGTATGGTGTGAAGTATTTATCTAATTTCATTATTTTTGCATGTGGCAACCAGTTTTAGCAACTGTTAGTTGAAGAGATATTTCCTTCCTGCACTTCCGCCTTAGAGCTTCTGTAGCTTACTTGTCCTTACACCTGGGGTTCATATGTGGTGCTAGGGATCAAACCAGGGCCAGCATATGCAAGGCAAGTGATCTGCCCCAAGTACTATTTCTCTGGTCTGATTTTCTCAGCAGGCTCTTCCCTTCTGCGTGGCACATTCTCTCAGACACAATCTTTGCCCCTGCTCACCTCCACATACTTGGAATAGCGTCCGTTCTGTCTGACGGAGTAGCCCCTTCGAGTTCAGGTCATTTGTCTCCTGCCTGAAGGCTCTGATCTATAGATTACGATAAAGGTTTCCTGCCCCGGTTCCAATTCTGTGTTTTCTTCACCTGATTTCATTTCTTTTAAGGTCTTTACAGTTTATTTAAAGATTATGGGTGAAGTTTGGAACTAAACACCAGTTACTAAATGTATTGTTTTTAGAATATGGCTTATTTTGTTTGGTTAATCATGATGAGTTTAATTATTATTAATTTTATTTACCTTTTCCTCATTTTTTTTTTTAAATTTTTATTAAATCACCATGTGGAAAGTCACAAAGTTCTCAGGTTTATATGTCAGTTATACAATATTCAAACACCCATCCCTTCACCAGTGCCCAAATTCCACCACCAGAAACCCCAGTTTACCCCCCGCCCCCCACCCCCTACCCCCTACTGTATAACTAATGAATTTCACTTCATTTTTTCTTTACCTTGATTACATTCCATAATTCAACACCAAACTCACTATAGTTGACATAACTCTCTCTCTCTTTTTTTTCTCTTTTTCCTTTTCCATTTTTTTTTTTTAAATTTTTCCCCCTCATCCCCCTTCCTGCGCCTCATAGTATGGTGTACTCCACGCCACGTTGGCCAGCGTGGGGCTTTTGCTTAGCTCATAGTCCAGAGGTGGCTGTTACATTAAGAACCTTCAATATTTCAACAAAAACTTACTGTTATTATTTGGAGTTTCCCCCCCAAGTCTGACCTGTTCAAATGGAACCCTTTCACATTGATGACAATTATAAATGTTAAGTCGCGCGGTCCGCGCGGTTTTGGATTTCTGTATAAAGTCCTGGGAAAATTCTGCCAGAAATTACATATTTACTCCGTTAGCCGGCGTGGGGCAAAGGCTTAATTCACAGTCTCCATACATGGGTGCAGGCACTTGCTGGAACCCCAATTCCTAAAGCTGTCTCTGGTTCCCGCTTGTTCCACATCCACCGGCTCTGCAGGGGCATGGGCGCCCGGGCCGAAAACCCGGCCGGCCGGAGCCGCACACGGGCCCGACTCCCTTTTCCTCATTTTTGAGAACAAAAACTTGTGATTCAGTCTTACTGAGTCTGTAGCACTGTAGTCCCATTGTTCATTGATTTGCTCGAGCAGGCACCAGTAACGTCTCCATTGTGAGATTTGTTGTTACTGTTTTTGGCATATCGAATATGCCACGGGTAGTTTGCCAGGCTCTGTCGTGTGGGCAGGATACTCTCAGTAACTTGCCGGGCTCTCCGAGAGAGACGAAGGAATCAAACCCAGGTCGGCTACATGCAAGGCAAACGCCCTACCCTCTGTGCTATCACTCCAGTCCGTCTTATTGAGTCATACATTTTTATTGTTTTACACGTTTTGAAAAATTATAATCTTGTCTATTATCTTGTTAGCTTCATCAATTTATTTGGGGGAAGTTTCTGACACTTCATCATCTTGGGGAATGATCTATATCTCTGAGAGAGTGGTAGAAATTACCTTACTATCATCATCCTCATCATCATCATCATCGTCATCAGGATGATTCCCGTTGATCGTTGAATTTCTTGAGCGATCTCAGTAACATCTCCATTTGTCTTAGCCCTGAGATTCTAGAAGCCTCTCTCTAGTCGTCCAACAACGATGCTGCATTGGAGGCTCTTTGAGGGTCAGGGCAATGAGACCTAGCTTGTTACTGGTTTTGGCATATTAATACACCATGGGGACTTTGCGAGGCTCTCCCATGTGGGCAGGAAACACTCGGTAGTTTGCCAGGTTCTCCCAGAGGGAGAAGAAGGCTATAAGATATTATGCGGCCAAACTTCCAGGAAACTTTACTATATTTTCCAAAAACTGAGACTGGCATTACATTGGGTTCATTTCACCCCAGCAACAATATCAGACCATTTCTGGGATGGGAAGGTGAAAGTGCTAGCTAACTGGGAAATAGCGAAATTTTGTCATTTCATCTCATTAATATATTTTTGTATCTGACAACTTTTCCAAATCATCTGCCTGAATGAACACCTTAATCCTGTACGTAATTTTCTTCATTTCTCATCCAGTAAATTTTTCTATGGAAAAGAAAATGGTTAAAATCAAACCAAGATTTGTAGATCATTTACATGCTTTGCTTTTCAAATCCTATATCCAATCCTATTCAGTATCATCAATAGTACAGAGCGAAAGCTTAGATAAGAGAGTGTGCATTGCCTTTTGCTTTGCTTTTTTTTCTTTTTTTTTGGGTCACACCTGGCGATGCACAGGGGTCACTCCTGGCTCTGCACTCAGAAATTATCCCTGACAGTGCTCAGGGGACCATATGGGATACTGGGAATTGAACCCGGGTCGGCCGCATGCAAGGCAAACGCCCTACCCACTGTGCTATCACTCCAGCCCCTTGCTTTGCTTTTTGTATGTTTTGTTAGATGTCATCCTGGCTGTGCTTAAGGACTATTCCTAGTGGTGCCTGGTGGACCATATGTGGTACAGGGGACCGGACTGGAGATGGCTCTATACAGAGCAAACTCCTTAACCTCTGCACACACTCTCTCTCTCCCTCCAGCTCTGTATTTTGGAGTAGAACAGATTTCTGTTCTTTCTGACCTTGTACCCTGACTACAGGATCATGTTGGTAAAAAAAAAAAAAAGCCAAAATTTAGATATTCTTCAGGGCTGCATATTTTCATAATGCCTAGAGGCCATTATGACCCTTGAGTGTGACCCTCTAAGCTGTTAGAATATTTACCCAGGTGTCAAATGTATATTTTTATGAGTATTTCAAAAATTCAGAAGCACTTGTATTCCTTTCTGATGATCGTATTTTCAAAAGAAGCCTAATGAAATACACTGGTATGCACTGTTGGCCGGTTGGGACATAAATCCATAACTGCATTCTTGCAGCAATAATACAGTGGTACCATCCTCCCCTACGACAAGGCTTTTAGGAAGGATGGAATTATAGTTGCCGTGGGAACAGCAACTTGGGATCACCCGACTTCTGTAGTGAAAAATCACAGCTCAGAGGTGGCATGAACAATATTTTTGAAGTTACCCCAAGATGAACACTATCATTAGTCTTTTTTTGCTTTCCCTGGAAACAACATTTAGTTTGTTGCTAACAGAGCAATTTTCTGGTAAGCTCTCCTAGCAAAGACGGCCTGTTTCATTAATTAGTCTCTCTTCCCACACCACCTTCCAGTCAACAGTGAGGCTGTGGATGAGAATGGCCAAAGAGCTGGCTGGCCACTTCAACTCTCCCCTGTACTTTGCTTGGGTAGACGAATCTTTTCAAGAACTCAGCTGTGCACCCCTTCCGGCTAGTCCCTGGAACTTTGGGGCTCATTAGTGAACTCTACGCGGTATTCATTTTTGATCTCATTAACAGACTTCCCAAACCTCCCAAAGAATTTTCATTCTACCTTAGCCATACTCTGAGGCAGGATTCTTCTTCTGGAAAATTCATTCCACTCAACCGGACCTATTGAGAAGCAATTTTCCTGAACGTGCTGTGTGTTGGTATCTCTGAAAGGAGGAATTTGGCACAATGCAGGCAGTTTAGAACACTGTAAAAGGAAAGGCCAAGCATAGGGATTTTTTGGAAGTGACAAATAACTGAGGGCTTTTGCTGAGTGTGGCTGTCACACCACTGCAGGGCTCAGAGTCCACGGCCTTTAAGGGTTCACACTCGCATCTACCCAGGAGTATGTGTGCAAAAGGCACAGGACTGTTTGGGGAGGGTCGAGGCTGGGCATATTATTTGTTTGTTTGCTTGCTTTGCTGGCGGTGCTCAGGACTTCTGCCTGGCTCTGCACTCAGGATCACTCCTGGTGGGGTTCAAAGGGTGCTGGAGATAGAACACAGGTCAGCCCTATGGAAGGCAAGCATCCTACCTGCTGTACCAACGCTCTGGCCCCTGGGCATTTTGTTTGAACTCTTAGCAATGATCACACAGACAACTGGGCTCGGAGTGGACAGGCTATTGTCCTGTGGTGCTGACAGAGTGTCCAAATGAATTCCACAAACCAGTTTCAAACAAGCAGCACCAGCCAAACTGGACTTATTTCTCTTGGGAGAGAGCTGCTCCCTGAGGAAGTCCAAGCATCCCTCGTCAAAGCTCGGCATTGTTCCACTGGGAGAGCTACGGGCTGCCAAGTACCAGGTGATGAAAAGATGAACAGGTGCACTGGGTGTGTGGTGGGGGGAAGGCTTGATCGAGACTCAGAGGAGACGCAAAAATCACCCAGCCTGGGTGTCAGGGTGCAAGGTGTTTCCAGATCTCCTGAAACAGCATCAGCCCTTTTCTTGTTTGAGAGCCAGATTGCAGAGGGAAGGGGTGCCTTTCCCCCGACAAAAGGCAGGCGGGCGGCCATCCGTATGCCAGGGGAAACTGGTGAGCTCCAGGGAAGAGCACTTCTGTGACGTCGCCAAGCCTTCCCAGTTAGACTGCTGACCCTCTGGAAATGCTGATGGCATTTCCTACATGCAGATCCTGGCTGTTTACATCTGACACTTTTTGTTTGGGAAAAAGGGTTGGTCTCTGTGCTCGGGGGTCACTCCGAGTCCTGCTTGGGGTGACATGCAATGTTGGAGATCAAACTGGGGTTTGCTGCAAGCAAGGCAAATACTAGACTCTATTCTATCGAAGCCTCTACTCTAAAAGGGAATTTTCACATGATGAAGAGATAAAAGAAAGTGCTTACAGAGAAAATCGAGACAGAAAATGAGCCATAAACAGGTGACCCAATGACAACAGCAAATTTCATCCACTTCTCTTTGTTTGTTTGTTTCTTTTTTCTTTTTCTTCTATTTTTTTTCTTTTTGGGTCACATCCGGCGATGCACAGGGGTTACTCCTGGCTCTGCACTCAGGAATTACTCCTGGCGGTGCTCGGGGGACTATACGGGATGCTGGGAATCAAACCCGGGTTGGCCATGTGTAAGGCAAACGCCCTACCCGCTGTGCTATCGCTCCAGCCCCCTCATCCACTTCTCAACGCTAACTGAACCAGCCTGTCTGCCTTCCCTCCCTCTCTTTCTCTAAGTCTGTTAAAATAGGGAAAAAATAGCATCCTATTTTCACGTGTTCAATTTTCACATGTCCTCAAACTTCCATCCACACTCCCTCGCCTTGGTAATTGAGTACCTCTCCAATACCTGCCTTTTGAGGGGGTCAGGGAGAGCGTTCAAAGGGCTAGAGCACATGCTTAGTATGTAGCGGTCCCAGGTTTGACTCCTGCCCAATACGGTCCTTCAAGTATCACCGGGATGGCCCTGCTGGCATCCAACACTCCTGAGGGTAGGGGGGCATCGCCCCAAATCCCCTAAGCACTGTTTGAGACACCCCACTCCAAAATCCAACACATGCCTTCTGATGTATGTGTGTGTCCCTGTGACTGCGTGTCCCTGTGACTGTGAACAAGGTGGAAGGGGTGAACAAACATGCAATCAGACTTGACTATCTCTGTGGGAGGCTTAGGAGAGGTTTTCTGGAGGAAGTATGGACATTGGGACTGTGATAGGAAGAGGGGAACTATGATACTATTTTTTTAAATTTAGATTGTTATTGTTATATAAACTAAAAAAATTAAGTTTATTTTATTTTTTTATTGAATTATCGTGAGCTACAGTTACAAAACTTTCATGATTGAGTTTCAGTCATACAATGATCAAACACCCATCCCTCCACCAGTGTACACTTTCCACCACCAATATCCCCGGTATCCCTCCCCTCACACTGTCCCACCCCTCCCCTGCCTCTATGGCAGACAATTTCCCTCTTACTCTCTCTCTCTACTTGTGGGTATTATGATTTACAGTACAGATAATGAGAGACCATCACATTTGGTCCTTTACCTACTTTAAGCACACGTCTCCCATGCAAATGATCCCTCCAACCATCATTGACTTAGTGATCCTTTCTCCATCCCAGCTGCCTTCTCCCACAGCTCATAAGGCAGGCCTCCAATCGTGGATCAATCTTCCTGGCCCTGTCTCTACTGACCTTGGGTGTTAGTCTCATATTATGTTATTTTATATTCCAAAAATGAGTGCAGTTCTTCTATGTCTGTCCCTCTTATTCTGACTCATTTCACTTAGCATGATACTCTCCATGTCCATCCACTTATAAACAAGTTTCATGACTTCATCTTTCCTAACAGCTGCATAGTATTCCATTGTGTGGATGTACCAAAGCTTCAAAATATAAAGGTTTTTGAAAGATGCTTTTATCCTCACCACCCCAGACATTATTCTTTGTGATTATTATTTTATTATAATTATCTGAGCAAATTTAGAAGTGCTGATGGAGATGATGGGGGCAGGGAGGGACTAAAGCAAGAGCCCAAGTGTCCCGTCACGGCCAGGAAAGAATCGTACAGTCTGCCAGCTTCTTGGCTATGACTTCTCAAGCTCCCGGGGTCTTTGTCTATTTGACATGCACATTGGGAAATGTTTTCCTCTCTTCTCATGTGTGACTAGAAAGGGCATCCCCAAAAGGCAAGCTAGAATGATCCCAGCAAAGAAGCTCGTACATCTACAGTGCTAAAACTTCCTGTGTTTAGCCAGTAACAGCCTAAAGCAAGACTAGGTCTAAAGCTAAAGCTAAGTCTAAAACTAAAGCTAAGAAATAGGAAATCCGACTGACTGGTGAACCTGAACTCTCACAGTGGACCCGGAGAAGGGCCAGATTTTGGTCCACATTTGGCTCCATTATTTCAGTATCTTCCAGCTCATTGAATTACCTGTGTCTCTTCTGAGCCAGGCAAGTGTCACTTTCATTACATATCTGACTGGTGGATTTTTGTTGCTGAGGAGAGTTTTTGTTATGGAAGAGAGGAAACAGGGCCTTGGAAACAGATCTGCCAATCAGTAGTAGTTATCCAAGTAGTGAGATTATGAATAGTTTTGTTCTCTTCATCGTAGATTGTTAAATTTTCTACATCCACTATTTAAATGTTGTAAGAAGAAAAGGCTAAAAATACGTAACAATGAGGCAGCGTTTATTTCATTTCACAGTCAAAAAAGTGTTTTTTTTTTAATACCTCTCCTGTGTCTAGCAGCTACCAGGTAACATCAAAAGAAATAGCAGAGATCACAAGGGCCAAACGAATATTTTAAGAGAAAATCTTATTTCCTCTTAAAGAATATTTCTAAGAGAACTATTACAAGAGAATAATAGGAGAAAAAGTTGCTTTATACGGGAGAGATAGCGACCAGTCTTGGAAAGAAGGGATTGTTATTCCGAACCCATGAAAGAAAAGGAAAGTTATCTCATTTGGTTAGCTTGAAAAAACACACAAAAAAGGATTCTCATATAAAAGGATTTGACTTTTAAAAATCTAGTTATGTTTTTTGTTTGTTGGAGCCACACCCTGTGATACTCAGAGTTTACTCCTGGCACTGTGCTCGGGGATTATTCCTGGCAGTGCTTGGTGAGCTATATGTAGTGCTAGGGATGCAGCTGGAGTTGGCTCCATGAGAAGCAAGTACCTTAGTCCCTATAGTATCTCTTGAGCCCCACAAAAGGTGTTTTTTTCCCTCAAAGAAAAATATTCCTTCTTTTCTAGGTATAATGAGTGGTATCTCATCATTTCTAACCTTATTTCCTCTGCCCATGACTCTCTGCCTCTTTGAGAGAAAGATTCCCCCAAAGTCCATGAGTTGATTCTAATTATTCTCTGGAAGAACCAGTGTGCACACAATAAAATGGAGTCTAAATTTACAGTCTGATAAGGGGGAGGAAGCAGTAATGTCACACTCCACTTACTTAAAACTACGCTGGCCACGCTCCATTAAGTCATAAAGACAAGTTAATTTAAAGACTCTAGCCTGCTCCAATTCCCCCCAGGTCCCAGTCAATTTTGGACTCTGACTTAGCCAAAGCATATATCAGAAGGGCAATCATTTCTTATTAGGTCATTCTTATAAACTTGTGTTTTTACTGTTCTTACCATGGGCTTTCTTCTTCTTTTTTTTTCCCCCTCAGTGATTCCTCTTGCATTACAGAGAAGGATGCTTACTGAATAGAACTAAATAGCTTTGCAATCTGGCAAGATGAGTAGGTAAGTAGAGAATGTCAATGTTAGACGACAGGGCACACTTTTACTCAAAAAATAATCTTTCAGGAATTGATAATAAAAGAAGTTTATTCTTCATTAGTCGAGTTGTTGCCTTGGCAACTGCCAGCTCCCATAAGTATTTCCATCAGCAGTGGTTCAGTTTTGCCACAAAGGAGCAGAGACAGGCTGCCTCTTCTACACCCATGCCTGAACTGTTCGACTCTCCATCTCAGTATCTCAGCTTCAGGGAGTATGTCTGCAATCCCTACCCCCCCACCACACACACACACACACACACACACACGCACACACAAATCACCTTCCCCATATCCTGTCCCAAACGCGTCCTATCCAGCCTCACAAAAGCAACGGAAACAAACTTCTTGCCATATAAAAGGCAGAAATGAGAAATGACCTCCTTCTTTTCTTTTGCAAAAAGGGCTAATTTATATGGCAAAGTTATAGTTGCTTCTATTTTCCTTCTTGTCCAGCAGAGGTTATTTTTAAAGAATCAAGGTCATGAATGTTCTGTGCATTCAAATCGCAATGTTTCCCTGAAGTCCTGATTTTTCTAGCTCATTGTTATTTCCGAATAAGCTAATGCACTCTTAGACGCTCTGAGGGTATGGATGAGTACAGTGTGTCCATGTGTGCATACGCACATGTGTGTGTGTGTGTGTGTGTGCGTGTGTGTTGTGGGGGAGGGCAGTAAAACAGAGGAAATGCTACTCATGGGTCTAATCCCTCTTGTTCTAGAAATTTCCTTTGAGAAAATAGCTATGTAACCACAAAAGAATGCATAAGGATATTTATTTCAATTTCTTTTCTAATAATGGGGAAAGCAAGTAAAATAGCACCAATTCTTTTATTGATTATCAGTGGTTTTCAATGACTCTTGTCGTGATGGCAGGAACAGGTCTGGGGTCAGGGTGGCACGGAGCTGAGATGTGTTCCCCATTGGGGTCACAGGCTAGAGACCCTACTATCTCACGCTAGTCTGGACCCTGAATTGAGGTGCATCTATTTCCCCCCTATCTGTGACGTTGAGAGTTAAAAACCAATGACCGTGGAGCCATGCAATGAAATGGCCTGCAGTTCTTAAAAAGGATCACGTGCATCTCAACCTGCTGACAGGGCAAAGGAGCCTCCTAGGAAACATGGTCCGAGTTAATTGTGCAGAAGTTTGAAAAAACTCTACTGTAAAGCAATCATGGCATCTACAAAACACAACATGGAGCTTCTGAAAATAATCAGTTGTCCCTTTTGTAAGATAACCTGGATGGGTGGATAGTGCAATGGTTAGGGAACAGAGCCAGCATGCTCCTGATACCTCATGACCCTTGGGGACGGCTGGGTTCAGCCTTGGAGGTTCCTGAGACTGCCACCCATGGCCCTGGATGCCCCCCAGCGGTGCCAGAGTAGACTGGTTATTCCTAGCACCACAGGACTGAGCAGTATTGCATCCTCAAAGCCTTGCGCTGAACTGGTCTAGTTGACTGAGATCCACTGGTGGGTGCCCCAGATCTCCTGGGCACTGCTCGGCAATCCCACTAACCCCCAGCACATACACACAAAAGAAAGAGTAAGGGCTTGGAGAGATAGTACAGCGGGTGGGGCATTTGCCTTGCACGTGGCCGACCTGGGTTCCATCCCCAGCATCCCATATAGTCGCCCAAGCACCACCAGGAGTAATTCCTGAGTGCAGAGCCAGGAATAACCCCTGAGCATCGCTGAGTATGACCCAATAAGCAAAAAAAGCAAAACAAACAAAAAAAACCACCAAACAAACAGAAAGAGTTAAGAAAGATAAGAATACCTATTGATCAAGGCAGGCGAGGACACAGAAAACACTGTTTAAAGCCACCTGCTCTCCCGACAGGCCTGAATATCATTTGCATCCTGAACCCGACCCTCCCTCACGACCCTCCCTCACCTCGATTATCTTCGTTTGCATAGCCCACCCCTGTGGAGCTGCAGAGCACTTGGCAAGTTGTCCCCTCTCCAAAATCTTCTCTAGTGCTTACGGAATCGACTGCACTTTATCCACGTGTTTCAACCCAAGCTCTTCCCTTAGGAAGTCAGAAAGAATCACCTCCCGGGAGTGACCCTGGGGCCTTCACAGCAGGCGAGAGACATTAAAGCAGCACTAAGGTCATTCAGAAAAAAGGAACTGGGAAGGCAGTGACAGGGAGCACGGTCCGTTCACAGGTGCTGTTTCGGCCACTCTCATTTCATGTCCAAGCGCGTGTGTGTATCTGTGATGAGAGATCAGTGAGGATGAGGCCAGAGGATGCTGAGAAGGAAGGGTCTTCCCCAGAGCAGAAGCAGCAACAATGATTGCTTAGTTAATGAATGACTGCAGTGGCTGAAGCAGAGACAGGGTGAGCTCCAGGTCCGAGTTAGAACACGGGTCTGCCCCTTAACTAGATGCTCAGTCGGTCATGAGCGTGGTGCCCAGCTTCTACAGTGGTACCTGCCTTAAAGGGGCCGCCTACAGCAGGGGTGAAATCAGGTGTGTCAGGGATGTTCAAAGTGCATGGGACTCAGGGGCTGACTTGAGGGGTGGCTGGGGAGACTGGAGACAGTGGTGGAGGGAAGGTGTCACGGCGGGGGCATTGGTGTCGGAGTACTGAATGCCTGGAACAAATCATCATGTGTGACTCTATAAACCACAGTGTTTGAACGAAGTGGGGACAAAGAACCAAAGCAAAGTGCACGGGACATCTGAGGCCCCTCGATGAATGCCAGTTCTCTTTTTCTTGAATAAAAAACAAGGCAGGGAAACACTTTGCTTCTCTATCCGTGACCCACATTTTGTCTGTTCATCAACGATATCAACCCAACATCAATCCATCTAGATGGAAATCTTCCTATGCGAGGGTGACCCATGAGAGGTCCCGGCAGGAGACTGGTACCCCAACTCTCTAGGGGTCTCCAGGCACCTGCAAGTCTTCGGGCGTCCTACAGCCATGGAATGGTTGACAGAGGGCAATGGTTGGCACTGCTGTGTTTTTCTCTTCCACTCTCTTAGGCTACATACTGACTTTTTTTATTTTGCCTTTTGGGTCACACCCGGCGATGCACAGGGGTTACTCCTGGCTTTTGCACTCAGGAATTACTCCTGGTGGTGCTTGGGGGACCATATGGGATGCTGGATTTGAACCCGGGTCAGCCGTGTGCAAGGCAAACACCCTACCCCCTGTGCTATCACTCCAGCCCCCATACTGACCTCTTTTTCCAGGAAATTCTCACATTTTTTTCCTCCCTTTAATTTATTCCTTTCTCCATTTTGCAACAACAGCAACGGGTGCTTGTAAAAAGTTCAAAGTACATGGATATCTAGAAAGTGAAAAGCTTTGGTCCGCCATGCCCCAGGAATGACCGGTGTTAACAGTGAAGATGCTTGCAGATTTTGTTTTTAATCCAACAAATCTTTCTTAAGCGAGGATCACATTTTTATTCTCCCTTCTTTCGATTTCTGCTCAGATATCCTCAAAAAATCTCCTGCTGCTTTTCTGGGTCCTCTTGGTGCTACTCTTCCAAAGCTACTCTTAAATCGTTGGTGAGCGTCAAAGGAGTGTAACCATAAACTCATAGAAAGAAAAAGAAAAATTTTACCTTTGTTCGGGAAAGTAGAAAAGCACCAAGCCCAACGTTAATGGAGGATACAGATAATTGGTGCAGAACTCCCCACCTTATGTTTTTTTTTCCTCCTCTAATTAAACTAATACTCCTTCCAGTATTAGCATTCATAATAAAGGGCTGTTTTTTCTGCACTTAATATGATTGTTTTTCTCTTTCATTTAATTGAGAGCATCATGGAACTTTTTCCTAGAATTTCGCATTACATAAGTGCTGCTGAGAAAAAAAAGCCTTTGGTAAGGATTTTTTCTTCTTTTTAATTTCTCATCTGTCACAGACTGATATTTTAGTAAAATAAATAAGAGTCTTAGCAAAAAAAAATCAAATAAAGGGACACAAAGTACAAGTCCTACTTTTTTAAATTACTAGACTCAGAAGACTTAAAATTACTCTGTTGTATTGCTGTAAGAGTTTTCCAACTCTGGGGCCAGAGATAGTACAGCAAGTAGGTTGCTTGCCTTGCATGTGGCAGACTTGGGTTTAATCCCTGGCATTCCCTATGGTCCCCCAAGACCACCAAGAGTAATTTCTGAGTGCAGAGCCAAGAGTAACCCTTGAACATAACCGGGCAAGGTCCAAAAACCAATTATTTTTCCTACTCTTATTCAAAGGTCTATGCTTATCTGGCAGCAGGCTGCTAGCAGAGTTTGCAGGTGGCAATGGTTCGTGTAATGCTTGTTTGTATTTTGCTAAGAACCAAATAAGCTATCACTTATTCCAAGATTCTAAGAACTCACTTAGAAATAAACTTTGGCCTGAGAATCCCCAGGTAGAATTCTGAAACAGTGGAGATGGGGTCAGTTCAATGGAAAAGCACTTGCCTTACACACACGAGACCCAGAGTTTGATTTCCGACACTATCCACACGTCTAGTGCTATCCCAGTGTCTCTGTCATTTGGGAATCTCTGGTACCACAACCACGCATGTAATTTTGGGGGCACCACAACAAAGTGTGTGACAAGTGTGAGATAGATAAGTGTGAGATAGACAGCCCATCATGTCACCATAACAACAACAACAACAACGCCAGCACACACACACACACACACACACACACACACACACACTCATACACATACAGGTAGAAAGGGGAATGAAAAAAAATCAGGAAAACAAAGTCTGGGTCTGTCTGCATTGGGATATATGAAGACTGTTTCACTGTATCACTGTCATCCCGTTGATCGCCGATTTGCTAGAGCGGGCCCAGTAACATCTCCATTCGTCCTAGCCCTGAGATTTTTAACAGCTTCTCTTTACTTGTCCTTCCCAATGGTGCCGTATTAGAGGCTCTTCAGGGTCAGGGGAATGAGACCCATCATTATTACTGTTTTTGGCATATCAATATGCCACGGGAGAGCTGAGACTATTCCTGGCTTTGTACTTGAGTGGCTCTGATGGTGCTCAGGGTACCATATGTGGTCCTGAGGACTGAACTGGGGTTGGCGGTATACAAGGCAGTGCCTTAACCAATGTACCATCTCTCTGGCACTCCTCAGTGAAATCTAGAATTCTCATAAAAGTCACACATTTTTTTAACTTTTTTTGGGGTCACACCTGGTGATACTCAGGGGTTACTCCTGGCTCTGTACAAAGGAATTACTCCTGGTGGTGCTTGGGGGACCATATGGGATGCTGGGAATTGAACACGGGTCAGCCACATGCAAGGCAAATGCCCTACCCACTGGACTATTGCTCCAGCCTAAAGGTCACACTTCTTTGGCAAGAATTTGATGCTCCTCATAAGCCACCTCTGCTGGTGCCATGTAATCACGTCATCAGCCACCATCCAGAGTCACATGTTCTTCTCTCCCAGAAGGGAGCATAACATGACACTTGGCTGCCAGGCCCCGAGAGAGCTGTTTTCACTCGTGGCCCTATTTCTGGACTGTATGACCGCATTCGTCATCACGTGACACTCCATCCCACACCTCCCCCCATATTTCAAAAGTACCGCACCACATTTTATGGGGTTCAAAGTAGAAGGCAACCAATCTTACAGGAATTTTTTTTAATCCTCTACAAGAAGTTAAAAAATTTAAATTGGAGAAAACAGTGAAGGACTCTTAAGAATAGAGAGACTTGAATCCTGAAAATAAGTAGTGACGGTATCAGACAAAAATGTCATCTCCCAACTGACCGTCCAGACTCCAGAGCTATCTTTGTCCTGGTCGCTATCATTCTGAATGTTAATGACTGGAGCAGGAAGCAATATGTAAAACCCAATCTGAATCAGGAAAAAAAAATCTATTTCTTTTAAAAGCTAATGTTTAGCTTAACATACTGCAAGATTCACACAAATTCTGTCTCAGATAGAGAAGCCCTTGGGATTACATGGCCCTATGTAGTGAGTCCGAAGGGATGTTCAGTAAACGGATGGATGTTCAAGTTACTTATGAACATTCTAGTCTTCTGGAATTGCCTTAAAGCTCTCATCTATCCACAGCTCCTTCTCCTCCACTAGAAAATCAGAACGAGAATAAAGAAAGGAGAAACAAAGAATGAGAATAAAGAAAGGAGAAAAAAAAGAATGAGAATAAAGAATGAGAATAAAAAAATCTCTAAGGAGGATAGAGAAATTGTCAGGGACAGAATAAATTTCGGCTGTGTGTGTATGTGTGTATCTATGTGTGTGTGATGGACTCAAATCTATAGTCTCTGTGTTCGGATGATTATTCATATTCAGATGATTAATCACTCGATTTTAGGTGATTATTCATGACACCACAACCTGACCCTGACTTCCGCATCCTCAAGTCTAATACCTTAGAGTGTGGAAGGAAGGGGACTCCCCTTCGCTGTAGTGAGATTGTAGCCTGGTGGAGCCTCGAAGGAAAATGATAGGAAGATTCCTTTAAAAACTAAAAATAGAAATATGATCCAGCAACGCCATTCCTAAATATTTATCTGACGAATAACGAAAGCAAAGAGGCTGGGACAAGCTGGCAGAAAGGGAACTAGACTGAGAGGACCCCGAACTTCACCACAGCACCAAAATATTCTCTACCCTGGATTCAACACAGAATCTCTCCCAGGGGCCCTGCTGAAAACATCAGCTGGAGAACTCAGCCGCCACCCCAGATGGATTCCCCACTGGGCACAAGGAAGAGCAACTGTCTGGGAAGCTTAACCCCAAGTCCTGGGGACGAGGAACTTTGTTCTGGGGAAAGGGAGGGGCACGCTGCAAGGCAGTGAGCAGGCTATAGAAGCTCACTTTGACCTGGAGGCAGGGGCTAAACTAGGCAAGATGTCCCGGGCTGGCGCTGACAGTCATGCCCATCAAGCCACCAGCTCGGGGAGCTACCTTTCTGAACCCTGCCAAAGTGGAGAGAGTCTGAGAGTGAGCCCGCCTTTCCTAGCAGGACGGTCGGGGTGCTTTGCCTGGGCTAAACAAAACCAGCCCCCAAACAGAGAGCTGAGTGAACGCAGGCAGAGGAATGGATGCTTATTGTCTAAAGAGCTTGTAGGGATGAAAGGCAACAGACCTTCTGCTGTCTGCCGTACCCGCAACTCAGCCCTAGTTGGAACATTTGGTCAGAACCCAGGCCAGGCATGGTCAAACGTAGCATTGGAAAACATGAAATGTGGAAAAGGAGGAGGAAAGGAATGGGGTTTCTTAGGATGAATCCGAAGTCCTTTGCTTTGAATTAAATGGCAGACACAAGCTGAATTGAATATACATGTACAGTTTTCTCCATCCCCACAAGTTGAGTGACATTCTTCTCTAGTGCTCTTGGGATTTACTCCAGGATGGACCACATATGCTAGGACACAGGGCAACTGTCCATAAGATCAGAAAGAGAGACGGGGCTGGAACAGTAGGACAGCAGGAAGAGAATTTGCCTTGCACGTGACCGATCGGGGTTCAGTCACTGGTACCCTATATGGTCCCCCGCACCCACCAGGAGTGATCCCTGAGCACAGAGGCAGGAGTACCCCTTGAGCACTGCTGGATTTGCTCCCTCCCCCCACAAAATTGACAAGATTAACAAATCTTTAGCTAGCTCCAGGAAGAAGAAAAGAGAAACCACAAGTAAGTCAAATCAGAAACCCAAGGGAAAAGGTTACAACCGATAATACCACAGAAATACAAAAGATCTGAAGAGATTATGCTGAACAACTTCATGCCACTAAATTGAAGAACCTAGAAGAAATGTATAGTTTTTTTTTTTTGGTTTGTTCTTTCTTCATTTTGTTTTGGGGACACACCTGTAGTACTCAGGGTTTAGTCCTGGATCTGTGCTGAGGGGTCAGTCCTGGGGGACCAGTTGGGGTGCCAGAGATCCCACCTGGGTCGGCCATATCCAAGGCAAGCGCCTTACTTGCAGTGCTCTCACTCCACCCCAGAAATGTCTACATTTCCAGGGGCGTGGGGGGGTATACTGGGGGTTTTGGTGGTGGAATATGGGCACTGGTGAAGGGATGGGTTTTGAATATTGTATAACTGACACATAAGCCTGAGAACTTTGTAAATTTCCACATGGTGATTCAATAAAAATTAAAAAAAAAAGAAATGTCTATATTTCTGAAATGCTCCAATACTGATCTAGAGGAAAGAGAAAACTTGAACAGGTCAACGGCTAGTCAAGAAATTGAAACAGTAATCAAAAGTTTCTCACTCAGGTTCTGACCGTTGACTACTGAGTTCTCCTAAACTTTCAAAGAGGATCCATTTCCTATCCTCAGCCTAGAGAGAGTCAAAGAAACAAATTTTCTCAAACAGTTCCTATGAGGTCAATATTACCAGGAGTCCAAAAAAAATATCAGTGATGAAGACACAGAGCAGTAGCCCTGGTGCACATGCAAGGGTGCCCAACAAAGTGTTAGTCAGCAGCACATTGGGAGGGTTATCTCGCATGGTCAAGTGTGATTTATCTCATGGAAGCAAGATGGGTCAATATATGCAAATCAATGTAACACACCACACAAAGATAAAAATCATATGACCACAGCAATAGATGAGGAGAAAGTTTTTGACAATACTCATTTGTTTTTTTTTTAAAGCCTCAACAAAATGAGGAAAGTAGGAATTTACTTCAACATAGTCAATGCCATACACAACAGACCCTCAGCTAACATCATATTAACTGGCAACAAACGGAAAGTCTTTCCTCTGATAAGGTACCAGGCAATGTTTATTCTTACTACTGCTCTTCCACATACTATTGGAAGTCCTGGGTACGAAAATTTGGCAAGAAAAAGAAATGAAGGGCATTCAAATAGGGAAGGAAACTAAACTACTTGCAGATCACATGCTATTAGAGAACAAACCCGAAAGATTCTACCAAAAAAATTCCTAGAAACTATAAATCTATAGTAGGTGGAAGACTATAAAATTAATACATAAAAATCATGGCTTTTTTTTTTAATCAGAGGTGGGGTCTGGTACCACTCAGTGGTGCTCAGAGCAGTGCTCTGGGGAGCATATACAGTGACGGGGGTCAAACCTAAGTTGCCCACAATCAGACAAATTCTATATAACTAACTCCTCTATATTTTTTGGCCCTCAAGCTGCTTTATTTTTATAGGCAAACTATGACGCAGAAGAGAAACAAATCAAAATACCAATCCCATTTACAATTGTTCCTTCTTGGAGAGCTCGGCAAGCTACTGAGAGTAACCCGCCCGCAAGGCAGAGCCTGGCAAGCTACCCGTGGCGTACTCGATATGCCAAAAACAGTAACAATGAAGGTCCTCATTCCCCTGATCCTGAAAGAGTCCCCAATATGCCATTGGGCTACACTAGCATGGGACAGGGACAAATGGAGAAGCTACTGGCGCCCTCTCGAGCAAATTGATGACAGTGACAATGAACGGGATGACAGTGACAGTGACAGTGACAGCGATTTATAATTGTGTCCAAAAAAATTAAGTACCTAGAAATCAAGTTAAAGAAGATAAAAGACATTTACTAAAAACTATAACCTATTATTAAAAGAAATAGAAGATATAAGGAGATCGAAAAAATATCTCTTGTTCATGAATGGGAAGAATTAACATTATTAAAATGATGATCCTACCCAAAGTGCTAAAAAGACATAATGCATGGGGCTGGAGCAATAGCACAGCGGGTAGAGCGTTTGCCTTGCACGCGGCCAACCCGGGTTCAAATCCCAGCATCCCATATGGTTCCCTGAGCACCACCAGGGATATATCCTGAGTGCAAAGCCAGGAGTAACCCCTGTGCATCGCCAGGCATGACCCAAAAAGCAAAAAAAAAAAAAAAGACATAATGCAATTCCTATTAAAGTTCCATTGGTATTCTTCTAGGACATAGAACTAATACTGCTATTTTAAAATAAAACTCCCCAAATAGCCAAAGCTATTCTACAAAAAATGAAGACAGGAGGCTTTTCTCTCGCTGACTTTAAGTTAAAGAAATCAAAATGGTGTGATACTAGAATAAAATCATCCTGTGTGACCATGGAATGCAATTGAGAATTCAGAGTAAATCCTCAGATACTCAGAGTAAACCCTCAGATATGGGCAGTTAGCTTAAAACAAGAGTAAGAGCGCAGAGTGGAAGGAAAGTCTCTTCAACAAACGTTACTGGGGAAACTGGTTGGTCACTGCAAAAGAAAAAAAAAAGAAACTGATCCATATACACACCATACAAGATGATTAAAAGTGATCTTTAACCTTGATATTGAGCCCAAATCCATAAAGTACATAGAGAAAAAGAGAGCCAGAACTTACCAAGATACTGACGTCAGAGAGGACTTCAAGATTCAACTGCATTGGAAAAGAAAGCAAAAGCAAAAAAAAAACAAACAGAAGGGCCTCCATCAAACTAAAAAGCTTCTGAATGTGAAAGGAACTCTAACTAAGTGCCCTAATAAATAAGAGAAAATATTTGTAGGAGAGCCCGGCAAGCTACTGAGAGTATCCCACACACACGGCAGACCCTAAGCTCCCCGTGGCATATTCGATATGCTAAAAACAGTAACAATAACAGGTCTCATTCCCCTGACCCTGAAAGAACCTCCAATCATTGGAAAAGACGAGTAAGGAGAGGCTGTTAAAATCTCAGGGCTGGGGACAAATGGAGACATCACTGGCGCCCGCTCGAGTAAATCGATGAACAATGGGGTGACAGTGATACAGTGATTCGTTTGCTGTTGAGTTTTTTGAGTGGTTTACAGATCTTGGATAATGAGCCCTGTGCCAAAGGGCTAATGTCCAAGATCTATAAACCACTCAAAAACTCAACAACAACAAAAGCAAAACAATCAACCTCAATAAAAATAGGGTGAGGATGATCTGAGTGGGTGAGACTGGAAGGAGGCAGAGGGAGAGGAGATTGGAATAAACGGCAACTGATCACCAGCCAGCCTGGCAGCTCTGTTCCCTCCTCCATGCATCTGTTGGCAATGGTGGAGGCAGGTAGGTGGGGGAAACGGCTCATGGCCACCCAACGCACGTGGTGGGAGAGAGACTATGTGCCGTGCACTCTCGTTTATTTTGTGATCACGGTCTCACCAACAGTGAATAAAGGTTCTTTATTTCCCCCATATCCCCACCAATGCTGATTGTTTCCCAGTCTCTACTTGATATAAACCATTCTCACTTGTCTGAGAATATCTCATTGTCATTTTATTCACATTTTCCTAATAATCAGTGATAAGGGATACTTTTTTATATGCTTGTTGACTGGTTCTATGTCCTTTGAGGAGATATATATGTTCAGCTTCTCACCCCACCCCCTTTTTCCCTTTGGTTGGTTTGTAAACTTTTATTTGTTCATCTTTGGGCTATGCCCTGCTGTAGTCCGGGCTTACTCCTGGCTCTGCACTCAAGGATCACTCCTGGAGGGAATTAGGACCATATGGGAAGCCAGGGATTAAGTGAAGGTTTGCCAAATGCAAGGCAAGTGCCCTGCCTGCTGTTCTAGCTTTCCAGCCCCAACTTAAAAAAATTTTTTAATTGTAATTCCCTGGTTTACAATACTATTTTTTAAATTTTTTATTGAAGAGGAGTGAAGTGATAGCACAGCGGGTAGGGCATTTGCCTTTCACACAGCCAACCGGGGTTCAATTCCTCCATCCCACTCAGAGAGCCTGGCAAGCTACTGAGAGTATCCTGCCCGCACAGCAGAGCCTGGCAAGCTCCCGTGGCATATTCGATATGCCAAAAACAGTAACAAGTCTCACAATGGAGACGTTACTGGTGCCCACTTGAGCAAATCGATGAACAACGAGATGACAGTGCTATACAGTGCTTTATTGAAGAACCATAACTTAAGATGGAACATGGCCTTGCCACATAATCTAGTAATTAATTCTACCCCTTGGCATCTCCAGGAAAGAAGCACTTATTTGAAAAGACACATGCACCCCTATGTTCAGTGCAGCATAATATGCAACAGCTAAGATCTGGAAACAATCTATGTGTCTAAAAACAGGCAGTGGGTCAAGAAACTGTTCTACACACACAATGAACTACTACTGGCTATATAAAAAAAGATAAAAATAGTGGTTAGGGTGTTTGCCTAGTACTTGTCCAAACCAGATTCCACCTCCAGGACTGCATAGGGTTCCCTGAGCCCTGAGAGAAGTCATTTCTGAGCACAGAAATAGGAGAAATCCCTGAGTCTTGCTGGGTGTGGCACTAAAAGCTAAAATAAAAAAGATGAAAACCTGCATTTCATTGCAACTTACAAGGAACTAGAGGATGTCATGTCAAGGAAAATTGAGTCAGGAGAAAGACAAATACTTGTGATCTCACTTAAATGTTGAGCATGAAGAAACAAAACTCAGACAGACAACCGTCAGGGGGGAAAAAGTCCTAAAACTCTGCAAATAGAACCAGGTTACCAAAAAGTCATAGGAGTGGAAGGGGTGGATAAGAGGGGACATTTTATGGAAGGATAATGGATACTTTGGTCCTGATCGGGACGTAGTTACATTGCACGCTTAAACATAAATATCAGTATTATCATAAAACATGTTACCTCAATAAAAATAATATTAAAATATTAATTTGAAAAGATATATACACCCCAATTCTAGAATTCTTGGCAACAGTCAAAATCTGGGACCAATGTAAAAGACAGATGGTTGAATAGACTCAATGACACAATATCTTCAACAGCCTCGACTTAGCTATTTTAAAGATGAAATATTCACAACAACTTGATGGAATGGGTGGAACCAGCGGTAATTATAAGTGAAGTAGGCCACAAAATGAAAGACAATTGCCAGACAGCTTCATTTATACCTAGAATATAAATAATCAGACAAATGGGCAAAACTCAAAAGAAGTAACTTGTGGACTCTGAGAAAAGCATGGTAGCTATCAGAGGGGAAGATAATGGAGGGGGGGGAGAGTAAAAAAGGAGGTTAATTTAACAATGTCAAAGTTACTATCACTTTCAATAAGGTGAGAGTTTTGGTTGCTGTGTGGAATATATACAATTGTCAAGCCTTACTCGAGAAACTTGAGTAATACTATAAACCAATGGTAAATGAATAGTCTTACTTTATTTTTATTTATTTATTTATTTAGCTTTTGCTTTTTTGCGGTCACCACCCGGCGATGTACACGGGTTACTCCTGGCTCATGCACTCAGGAATTACTCCTAGCAGTGCTCGGGGGACCATATGGGATGCTGGGAATTAAACCTGGGTCGGCCGTGTGCAAGGCAAACGCCCTAGCTGCTGTGCTATCGCTCCAGCCCCAATAGTCTTATTTTAAATTTCAGTCAATTCGGTATGACAGAATCCCACCTTTTAAACATTCATTTATTTTCTTTGGGTGGGGGTGTGCTCAAGAGATGCTTCCAGCTCTGTGCTCGATACCAGTGATGCTCAGGGGACCGTGTGGTGCCGAGGATCTAAGTGGACATGCCCACATGCAAGGCGAGGATCTTAACCCCCGTATGACCCCTCAGGCCCAACGCAGTAATTTTCATTCATGACTTTGGGAGTTAGAGGGAACAGCATACACCCGAAATCCTGAATAACCCCAACATGCAACAGATGGGCTCAAGGGGAGCGAACAAATGACCTTTCATCAGTCTACGTTGAGTGAAGCATTTGAATGTCCAAAATAAGCATTCCAAGTACTTTATCATTAATTTATTTTGCCAGGTCAAGCCTAGATTTTCCACATGCACGCATGTGCCCTACCATGAAGCCAGATGCCTGACTCTTTGATTATTGATGTTGAAGACAATTTCCTGCAAGAGGATCTCTATTCTTAACGTATCGTGTGATGCATGATCTTTACAGATATTTATTAACCATTATTATATATAGTTCAATGAATCATTATTTCATTGAACAATCTGTTTTATGCCACCAAACAGCTTATAATCAATATATGTAAAAGAACTGACCTGCAACTGTGTTGTGAGATGCATAATTTGGTGTTTTAGAAATTACATGGGGCTGGAACAATTGTACAGCGGGTAGGGCATTTGCCTTGCACATGGCTGACCCGGGTTCGATTCCCAGCATCCCATATGATCCCCTGAGCACCGCCAGGAGTAATTCCTGAGTGCAGAGCTAGGAATAATCCCTGTACATCACCAGGAGTGACCCAAAAAGAAAAAAAAAAGAAATTACAGTGGAGGCAAGCAGGCACTTTGATGGTGTGTATGGTGCTGGAACAATGTATGCAGGAAACTATCATTAACTAGTATTGGAGAATGTGGTACTTCAATGAAAATGGGAAGAAAATGTAACAATGTTAAATCACAATTAAGTGCCACTCCAGCTTACCAAAGGTGAATCAACACAGTTTGCATTTTGCCTAAGACACATGAACGAACCTGCCAACAATTTTTTTGTTTGTTTGTGTTTTGGGATGGCCATTCCTGGTGCTCTGGAACGCTTTCTCCAGGCTCTGTGTGCCAGAGGTCGTATGTGGTGCTGAGGATGACACTGTTGTTCATGCATGCCCGTGCGCAAGGCACCTGCCTGACCCCTACTATCTCTGGCCGCTCCAGCCCAATCTCCAGACACATCTCTTGCATCGGTGAGCCTTGGCAGAGTTCCCAGGCATTGGCACGGGGCCGCTTTCCCCACGTATGTAGGTCACGCAGGCAAGTTCTTCACTCAGGTCGCTATGCATGTCCTGTGTGCAGGCACGAGTGTGAGCTTTGTGGGAGAGGGACAGAAATAACAAGATAATCTAAATAAAATCAGGTCATTACTTTAGACGAGGTATTAATTTTCAGATGCAGAGGCAGCCTGCGGGCAAACGAAGTTATTTGGAAGCCGAATGAACAGCCCACGACAAATTACTGGCACCGTTTTTAGATGGAAGGGGGAAAGAGACCAGGGGGAAAGGAAAAGGCACATATTGTGCAGGAAGAGGGCAGGTGATTCACTTCCCAGGAGGCAAAGGATGCTCAGGAAGGGTCTTTCTGACCAGGAAAACGTGCAAGGCTAAGTGGGAAGTTGTGTGCAGAAACCCCCGGCAGGCGTGGTGCAGGGGATTCTGCTCTGCTTCTTCCCGCAGAGGACATCAGCCTCCGGAGACTCAATAATTGCTCTCCAGACAGTGCATAGTGGGGACTTGGCGTCCTACAGTTCTTAGTCCACTCTGCTTGCGTGAGAAATCATGGTGCAAGCAGAGGGTGGCTAACTGCCTCCTTGCTGCCACGTGGTCCTGGGAAATGCTCCCCGAGTCCGTTTATTCTCTGGAGGAGTCTGTGGGATTCATTTATTTTTTTTCCCCAGGTACCAACTGGTGTCAACTGATGGGCGCTTAGCTCACCCCCAACCACAGAAGACCTGGGCATCCTCAAAGGGCATGGCTGGTCTTTGGGCACCTTCAATTTGCTTGTGCCAGTGAACAAGGACCAGAAAGGCTCGTAACCAGGATGCAGTTCCAGAGGCTTCCCCAAAAGGCTTCATTTAAGAAGCACAATGAAGGGCACCGAGGGAAAACTCAGGAACAGCCTATTTACCATTCAACTAAGGCAGGGGAATTAGAGGACGAGCCTGGTTTTCCCGTCCGTGACCTTTTACCTGGGTACGCTGGGTATCTCTGCCCTGCTTGCTTCACATATGCCCACATGATGGAGGTGCTTTCCCTGGCTCCAAGTGTCAGGCTTTTAATAACAGCCCTGGTGCTACCCTGGAGCAACCTCCTAGCTTAGGATGGAATAGCCCCCTCATGCTTTCATGCTGAGATAACGGGTGAGTCACAGGAAGAGGCTGTGAAAGCCGGAAGTCCCTGAAGAGATGTTCACCTGCCTCCTCAATGAGCATGTGAAGACCAAGGTCACGTTGTACAGTGTGAGCCAGCGTTGATATTCAGATCCCAACCCAGGAGGCAGAGTGAGAGGGAGGGCAGCTCTGATGGGCACCTCCCCAGAATGGCATAAAGTGAGAGCCGAACATTTATTTTGATCAATTTTCCAAAAAAAAGTGTTTTATTTGGGGCAATGGGCCACATCTGACTATGGTCAGGGCTTACTCTTGGTTCTGTGCTCCGGGATCATTCCTGCCAGTGCTCAAGGGGTCATGTGGTGCTGGGGATACAACAGGGGTCAGTGGCATGGAACACAGTCACATTACCTCCTGCACTACCTCTCCAGCTCCTCCCAGAAACATCTGAATAAATGTCAAACATTGGGATAGTGGTGGAAGGTTTCAAGTGCTTTGATGGTGGTGGGGTAGTTTGTAATCAGTACCACAAACTTTAAGATGATTGCAACCATATCACCTAAAGCATAATAGTAACAACAACAACAAAATAAAAACACCCCAAACAAAGAAAGAATGTCAGAGACTAGGAACATCTAGAGCAATCACTGAAACCCATCAAAAGTGTGTTTTGCCTATTGTCTAAACATGTCCACCTTTTATAAGGTCAGATTTATAAATCTACCATCATGGGGTTTGATTTCCTCACACGACAGTTATACCTCTTAGCTTAATAAATCACCTTTTTGTTCAAGCTATGGTTCTCTCCGAAAAAAAGTTGTGCTTCTTTCCTTTTTATTAAAGTTCGGGAGAAAGTAGGTACTTTTCATCCACATTAAGTCAAGAACACAGAAAAAAATATCACAGATTCTGGGAGCATATAAAAGGCAAATAATATTAATTTCCTAAGTGGGGTTCAGTGAGAAAGGGTCACCTGGTTTGAGGTTGCTGCAGGATTGTAGACGCATCTAGAAAATGGGTACCAAGACACACCAAGAATCACAAGGTTGAATGTCAGCTCCAGGCCTCGGCTCAGTTTCTAGAGGATTCTGTTCTTTGACATTGAGGACAATACTGTCTCTACACGTCACTTATGAAAGTATGTGTTGTTTATTCTTTTTTAAAAGGAGTGCAGGCTGGGGCTGCATATTGGGTTGAAGAGTAATTGAAATAAGCCCTTTGGTTTACGCGGCACACAGATCTAATCTCCTCTACAACCTGTTATGTCCTTTGGTTCAGCAGAGCCTCCTAATTGTAGCTATTAGTTCCCCGTTTTTTTTGTGGTCTGCTCCGTCAATAGACTATTGAATGTTCAGTAAATGAAGCCCAACCAGCAGCCAACACACCAAGCAGACGGTAAATCATAGCTCGGCCGCCCTTATTCATTACGGGTATCTGAGAAATCACTTTTCAACACAGGGATGAGGGTTTAGTATGATGTACATTTGTGTCATTCTCAGATTTCCACATTGTACAATCAGGTATGTGAGGACTTCCCCCCCCCCCGCCCCCGCCCCAAGCAACAGGTGTGTTCTTGGAACAACGTTCAACCCCCATTGCTGGTTTATGGGAGAGGCAGCAGCTGCAAGCTGAATGCCAGTGACACATGGTTCTGTAAGAGAGAAAAATAAACGACTTGTTCAGTGTATTAAAGCAATGGGCAGATGGACCACGGCTGCCTGCACTTCTCTTTGTCTTGGAGAACCAGAGTCTAAACTTTCAAGATGACAAGCATTTTTCTATCTCTCTTTTTTCTCTCTCTCCTCTTATCTCTCTCTCCTTTTTCTTTCCCTGCCTTCCTTCATAAAAAAATAAAGCCAATGAGTGAAAAACTGGAAGCTTTCTTGAGTGTTACATATTCATTGTTGAGAGGATTCCTTTATTGGAATCACACTGCTCTCAGGCTGATGAGCGGTAAAAAACAAACAAACAAACAAACAAACAAACAAACAAAATAAACCAAGTTATGCTTGATTTCACCTGTATGAAGAATCTAAAAAAAAACCATAAGAAATGAACAAACAAAACAAAACTCATAAATGCAGAGGAATTAAAAAAAATAAAACAAGCCATGCTTGATTTCACCTGTATATGGAATCTAAAAAACAACATTAGTAATGAACAAACAAAACAAAATTCATAAACGCAGAGGGTAGGTTTCTGGAAGTCAGAGAGGAGACAGGTGTTTTTTTAAAAAAGGATGATGGGGAAGGTACCAACTTCCAGTTTTAAAATAAGTCTGTCTTGGAGACATTAGTTAACACCTGAGTGCTTAAGTCTAACCTACCAAGAAAGTGTAGATCTTAAAAAATTCCTATTACTATGCCATCTCTTGGCATCTACCCCCAAAGTACAAAATGTTAATTCTAAAAGATACGTGCACATCTACGTTCATCACAGCACTTAGTACACCCAAATGCCCAACTATAGACAAACGGATGGCAACAGAAGTTGTGGCTGGAGAGATAGTACAGCGGGTAGGACATTTGCCTTGCATACCGCTGACCCAGGTTCAATCCCTGGCATCCCATATGGTTCCTCAAGCATTGCCAGAAATAATTTATGAGTGCAGAACCAGAAGTAACCCCTGATCATTGCCAGACGTGACCAAAAAGAAAAGCAAGCAAACAAACAAAAATAAAATAGAAGTTGTGGCATCTAGGCACGATGGAATACTATACAGACATTAAAAAGACAGCATCAAGCAATTTTCTATGATGTGGATGGAACTCAAGGGTATCATGCCGAATGAAGTCAATCAGAAGGAAAAGGATAGATGCAGAATTATCTCTCTCATGTGTGGGTTAAGGGACAACAGAACTGAAGATATGGTCCACAGAACTGAATTTGTAGAAATGAGGGAGTGATGTGGAGGTCTAAATATGAGAGGTCTTAGGGACATAGATGAAGGGAAGCAGGAACTCTGGTGATGGGTTTCATGTTGGAATGAAGTATACACGAAACTACCATTAACAGTATTGGTATTGTAAATCACAGTACCTCAATAATTTTTTTTTAAAGATATCCTGGCCTGAGAGACAGTACAACAGGTAGGGAGGGCATTAACCCCTCACACAGACAACTCAAGTTCTATCCCCAACACCTTATATGGTTCACTTAGCCCACCAGGAGTGACCAGTAAGCACAGAGCCAGGACTAAGCTCTGAGCACTGTTGGTTGCGGCCCCTAAACCAATATATACAATATTACATATAATCATAAAAAGTGTATGAGGTGATAGGTGGTACAATTAAATTTGAGTTGGTGGTCACCAACAATGGACACAAATATTAAGAAGTCCTTCTGTGGTATGCCTGAAACTAGTGTAGTGGTAGGTGACAACTATACTTCAATCACCAAGTAGAACAAATAGATGGCTCACATTGTTCAAAAGAGTACTTAAAAGTGCTGTTTACTATGCAATTTAAGAAGACAGTATGCAAATCTCATTTTATTTTTAAATGATAGGTTCACAGGCAACAATAGTAAATACGCATTTTAGCTTTGTACTTTAAAATCTACATTTGAATAAGACTTCCTTAACAGTGTTGTTAAACAGCATTAACGTTGATCACATTAATGTACAAAGTTAATATACTGCAACACCAAGACATTACTGTTCGTATGTCACTGCTAGCTGGTCCTTCTCTTCATCCCCTCCTCCCCCTCCTCTCGCTGCTTGGTAATCCGAGTTTTGTCGTCCAACACCCAGGGTTTTGATGCGCTTGCTCCGCGTCCCTAATGTTTCTGTCAACTCAAGCATGCTGGGGGCCGGGGTGGGGAAGCAAGATTGGGTCAAGTAACGGCCAGTGTGCAGGCTCAGTCATGGCTGCCCAGGCGACCCCGGAGCTGGGACAGAGTTTTGTGATTCTCTGTCACTCTCTATGACTGACTCTCCTGGATGGAGGTTGAAGGTCCCAATCGGGTTGACTTTATTGGGGTAAATTGCCACCATTGGCTGGTGACACGTGAGGCAACACCTTAAGACCCCTGCACTATCTCTCTAGCCCCCAGTAGGCTACTTTTACTGTCAGAGTCTAACGGGGTATTCTCATCCTACATTGTTTTTTAAAACAAAGTTAAAATACTTAGAAGTCTCATTATTGTCTAGTTAAAAAAAAAAAAAGAACAACTCTACAGTTTGGGAGCCAGAGTGATAGTGCAATGGGTACAGTGTACAGTGCTCATCCTGCATGTGGCCAACCAGGTTTGATCCCTGGCATTCCATATGGCCCCCCCAAAACTCCCCAGGAGTGATTTCTGAGTACAGAGCCAGAAGCCCTGAGCACTGCCAAGTGTGACCACCAAACCAGAAAACAAACAAACCTCCACCCCCACCCAAAACCTCTACAGTGCTGTGGGATATTACCAGGAAGAGCTTTAATGCATTATTACCCAAAGGGCATAACATTAAATTATAGTAACAGCAACAATAATACCATCATTATTGGCAAAGTATACAATAAATACTGCGAAAGTGGCCAATCACTCAAGAATTTTTAGATTGGAGCCAATTATTCCATTTTGTTTGTTAGTTTCAGTCTTGGAATATAAAAAGCTAAGTTACTACATTACCATAAACAAGGTCACTTTGAATAAAAGACTACGTTCAAGAACAGATGAGAATAACCACAGAGCTATGGTCTCCATCGGCAGAGAGGTGATCTGGAATTCAGGTGTCTGAAGGCCTCTTCTTTTATTTTGGTAATTTATTTAACTTTGTCTTGTTTTGGGGTGCACACCTAGGCTTGGAGACCATCTGGGGTGCTGGGGAATCAAACCCAGGGCGGCTACATGCAAGGTAAGTGTCCTACCCACTACACTATCTCTCTAGTCCCTTGACCATTATTATTTTTCAACTTTTTGAAAAATTCTGTTTATTTATTTATTTATTTTTATTAAATTACCATGTGGAAAGTTACAAAGCTTTCAGGCTTAAGTCTAAGTTATACAATGCTCAAACACCCATCCCTTCATCAGTGCACATATTCCACCACCAAGAATCACAGTATACCACCCCCCCACATCCCCCACCTCCCCAGCCCCCCACCCTGCCTGTGTAGCTAATAAATTTCACTTTACTTTCACTTTACTTTGATTACATTCAATATTTCAACAAAAAACTCACTATTATTGTTCGGAATTTCTTTCCCCAAAGTCGGACCTGCTGGAAAGGAAGCATTTGATAATTTGTTTTCCATTGCTGAGAATGAAGAGATATGAGGTCGAGCGGCTGCAATAGCGGCCGCACGGTTTTGGATTTCTGTATTTTAGTATTTTATTAACTAAGTCCAGAGAAATTTCTGCCAGAAATTGCATCATTGCAAGCTTGTACTTCTCTGCTATTTTATATTCCACATATGAGTGCAATCTTTCTATTGACCATTATTTTTTAATTGAATTAGCGTTCGCTTCTAACAGGTTATACGCATCAGGTCAGCTTTAGAAATCCACATTTCTGAGCTTGCCCTCTTTTGCCAGGGTCATGCAACAGAAATATTTAATACAAATGGAGGTCAAGAAAAGAATCTCCCAGGGGTGGAGCGATAGCACAGCAGGTAAGGCTTTTGCCTTGTACGCAGCCAACCTGGGTTTAATTCCCAGCATCCCGTATGGTCCCCTGAGCACCGCCAGGAGTAGTTCCTGAGTGCATGAGCCAAAAGTAACCCCTGTGCATTGCCGGGTATGACCCAAAAAGAAAAAAAGAAAAGAAAAGAATCTTCCTTTTTCTTAGGTGTGGCAACTAAATGTGTTGCTGAGGTGATCAAATCAGCACATACTCAATTTGATTTCACTGTAGTCAGTCCCTGCCCTCAGATACAGCCTGAGTCATCAGATCTGGGGGGCAGGCATGGGGGATTGCACGGAACGGTTATCTGGGGAGGGAGTCGCAAGAAAATCCCGTTCACCTCACCTTCTTTCTTCCCTCACTCCAAACCACAAATTTGCTCACAAACCAGATTTTCTGTGAATCTGGTACTGAAAACGGTTTTTCTGGAATTGCCTCATGGCTGAGAAATCTAAAGGCAGATGGATTTGGAATTTAATCCCCTGCAAGAAACAAAGGCAAATGAAAACAAAAAACCTGGTGATAAATTTCTTTGAGGTTTCTCATGGGCTTGGCCAAGGCATTCGATGGTCCTTAAATGCATGCAACTAATAACTCACGTCACTCAACATTTTATTTTAAAAATGTATTTCCTCTGACTCTCAGACACAGCAGCCTGTTTCTCTTTTTCTTTTTTCCTTCCTTTTAGGTGACTCCTGGCTCTGTGCTTGAGGGCTACTCCTGGCAGTGCTCAGGGGATCACGTGGTACTCCAGAACAGAACCCGGGCCTCCTCTATGCAAAAACATCCACTTGACCCACTGAGCTTTCTCTTGAGCTCTAAACATTTTAAATATCAAACATTTAAAATATATATATATATATAAAGTATTGAACTTGCCTATTTATCATTACGTAGATCTACCCAAGCAAAGTTTATTGAATCCTTTGACTTGAGTATTTTTAATTCAGCGCCCCACCCCCACCCCAACCCAGGATAATTTTTTTTCCATTGTGGTTAAAAAAAAAAAGAATAACAAATAATGCGATGACTCATGCACAAATATATTTTCTGAGGTCCTACTCGACACTGTTGGATATATATCCAGACATGGACCTTCTAGATCACATAATTCTCATTTTTTTTTAGAGAACTCTCATTCTCTTTTCATTGATGGCTGCAGTTTCGTGTCCCAGTAGAGCACTGGGAGGGGAGTCCATTCCTATCTCTCCAGCGCCTCACTAACCCTGATTATTTTCTGTTTTTTTTTCTTTGTTTTGTTCTTTAAAATAGTAACCATCCTTTCCACAGCGGACAGGGGAGCAAAGTACTCACATGAGTCCCCACGTCCCCAGCAAGGATTCTACTCTTCTTTAAAAACTCGGCCACCATGCTGTTCATCAGCTTATCAAAGGCTTCCACTGAGGGGGCCACACCTTTGGAAGAAGAACATTTTGTTATTCTCTGGTACTTTATTTCATTTTACCTAAGAACAATTTTTTAAAGAGGAGTGCTGGAGGAACATAGGGTGTTCAGGGCCAGGGATCCGACTTAAAGTCTCACCCCTGCGAGGCATGTGCTTTTACCACTGGGCGACCGTCCTGTGCCCTCATTAGCAGTCGAATGGAATGAGGTAGTGCCATGCCGGAGGTGATGTGGAACAGTTGAGAGCATGGCTGCTTAACTCATGGACTCATTCATTTACTCAGTCAATCTTGCTGACGAATTTCCCAAAGTCTCTAGAGTGATAGTACAGCAGGGAGGGCCTTGCATGCGGGTGACCCGGGTTCAATCCCCGGCATTCCAGATGGTTCCCAGAGCAATGCCAGGAGTGATTTCTGAGTGCAGAGCCAGGAGTAGGTGTGGCTCAAAAAGCAGAGGGAGGGAGGGAGAGAGGGAGAGAGAGAGAGAGAGAGAGAGAGAGACAGAGAGAGAGAGAGAGAGAGAGAGAGAGACAGAGACAGAGACAGAGACAGAGACAGAGAGACAGAGAGAGACAGAGACAGAGAGAGACAGAGACAGAGACAGAGACAGAGAGAAAGAGACAGAGAGACAGAAACAGAGAGACACAGAGAGAGACAGAGAGACAGAGAGTCATAGAGAGAGAGAGACAGAGAGAGAGGTTTCCTATTTGTCCTCTTCCTGATTAAGAACTCCACCCTAGGGGCTGGAGCAATAGCACAGCGGGTAGGGCGCACGCGGCCGACCCGGGTTTGATTCCCAGCATCCCATATGGTCCCCTGAGCACCGCCAGGAGTAATTCCTGAGTGCAGAGCCAGGAGTAACCCTTGTGCATCGTCGGGTGTGACCCAAAAAGCAAAATATATATATATATTGTTTTCTTCTCTCTCTCTCTCTCTCTCTCTCTCTCTCTCTCTCTCTCTCTCTGCTATACTCACCTGTGCTCGGGGCTTACCCCTATAATCGCCCCCAGGGATCACACCCAGGGCTTAGGGCTTAGAGACTAACACGGTGCCAGGGATGGGACTTGGGTTGGCTGTATCCAAGGGAAGCGAGCGCCCTGCCTGCTGTACTATTTCCTTGGCTTGAGACGTTCCTTTGTCACTTTATCAACAACACTACCCCATCCCCTGGCTGCTTAGATTTGAACTTGACTTTCTGTCCGTGGGAGCTTTCTGTTGGCGTTTGCGAGCTCATGGAGGAACGGTTTGACGGCAAGACGCCGAAAGCCCGAGGAAGCAGTTCCGAGAGGAGCAGCTCAGAGTGTCACACACAAGCTTCCCCAGGTCTTGGCCACCAAACAGACAGAAGACAGGACGAGGCTTACCCCGGGGGTCACAGCTGTCTCAGCTGTGCAGAGAAGGCTCCAGGCTCCCGGCAGCCCTTCTTTAAACAACAGCCCCTTTCAGCGCCTTCCAAACATGTTCATTTCCATCAGGTTCCAGGGGAGAACAACCCAGCCTGGACATTTGTGCTCACCTGGTCCTTGGGGTCCCAGGCACGGAACACGAGGCACTGCTCCAAAGATGCCTGAAATTCTACAAGTGCCAACTAGGATTTTGCCTGGTGAAAGCTTTTTGGGAAGGCACCTACCTCCTCCCCCAGGTTTTTCTTAGCCCCCCTCCCCAAACCTGGCGGGATTCAAAAATGGGTCAGATAAGGAAGAAATGCACATGGGACAAGAATCACAGAGGTGCCAGGTAAAATAGAGATTTCCTGCCAGTTAAACCCGACTTTTCAATAAACCACGAGTGCGACTGTAGCCTATGTGTGTGCGGTGTAGGACTGGGAACACGCATACTAAAAGCATAAAAATTTCCCCCTTGAAATTTCACAACTGACTCTGTATTGTCATCTGCAACCTTAGACGAGAGAAGAAACTGGGAACATTATTGCCGGTGACTTAGCGTGCCATATATGGTATTGTTTTAATGAAGAGAGTTAACTGAGTTTTAGATCAGGTAATTTCTTTTAGACTTTTTTTTTTTTTAAGAAGTAAGGCATAGTATATTATTTTAAAAGCCTATTTGGTTAGCAACAAGCAAAGCTAAAACAATGTGACGTGATCTAATATGACTGAAGTCCTATTTGGCTTCAGGTCCAACTAACTGCCTTTAAACTACAGCTCTTAAACTTAATGACTTGTTTTCCTTAAACTTAAAAGTGTTAAGAAACACACTTGCAACCAATGTACTTTCTAATCCAGAAATATTCACATATATATGGATACATATGAACATTCATATACATTGACTTAAGTAGTCTACTTAATCACTGAGCGTGAAATGGCTATATAAACCAACATTATATAAAGAATACAGACATCTGGCACAAGGCTTCCCCTCCTCACAAGTATAGTATTGGTGATTTTTGTGGACTGTGTGTTGAGATTCCTCCCACATCTCTTTCAAGGATTTCTCTTCCCCTTCCTTTGTCCCTTCCCCCTCCCCCTCTCTCTTCTCTCTCCTTCTTCCTCTCTCTTTCCCCTTTCTCTCTCCCTCACCCTCTCTTTTCTTCCCTCTCCCTCTCTCTCCCTCCCCCTCTTCCTCTCTTTCCCCCCTCTCGTTCCCTCTTCCTCTCTCTCCTGCTCTCTTCTTTCCCCCTCTCTTCCTCTTCCCCTCTCTCTCCTTTCTTCCTTTTCCTCTTTCACTCTCCTCTCTCTACCCCTTCCTCTCTCTCTCCCTTTCTCCCTCTTCCTCTCTCTCCCCCTCTACCTCCACCCTATCTCTTCCTCTTTCTCTCTCCCCCTCTTCCTCTTCCTCTCTCCTTTTCTCTCTCCCCTTCCTCTCTCTTTCTCCTTCCTTCCTTCCTCTCTTCCTCTTCCTCTCTCTCCTGCTCTTCCTATCTCTCTTCCCTCTCTCTCTCTCTCTCTCTCTCTCTCTCTCTCTCTCTCTCATTCTTCCTCTTTCTCCCTCTCTCTGTTTCTGGGTTCGGCACTCAGAGATCACTCCTGGTGGTGCTCACGGCTCCTTATCTAGTGCTGGGGACTGGACCTAGACCATCCGCCAGCCAGCCCAGCACCTTAGCTTTACCTGCCGTACTGTCACTCTGGCCCCTCAGGATGCTCATAGCCCAGTGAGGACTGGGGGTGTCGGAGAGGGTAGAGAGAAATATTTCCTGATGTACTAGAAGGTGGGGAAGGAAGGAACGAAGCGAACCAGGTAGAGTGAGGGAAGGCTGGGAGAGACAGCCATTTGTCACCCTACCTGCGATGACACCATTCATCTCCCCAAAGTTCCCAGGCGGCTGGTGGGACTCGGGAGAGAGCAGCTCCAGGCGGACGACGGCTCGCTCCAGCCTTTCCATCAGTCCCTGCATGTCTGCCATTCTAGAAAGACACAAGGAAGTGTGTGAGCACCGGGGAAGATTCGCAAGAAGAAAACTAAAAATTCCTCAGAACGACGCTAGTAACCTAGTGCGTAGGTCTGCACGTCTGGGAACTATGAGATGTTCAAGTGAACATAAGAGCAAATTATGTTGAGTTTGTTCTCTATTCAACTCATTGACGTTTACAAGTCCCGTAGGTGATGCACGGACACTCACTCTCTTTACATCAGTCAGGGGCTCCCTGACTCCTTCTTTGTTCTAAGAAAGACGCCACCTATTCCGAATCTTACTTAAAAGTTTGTGAAGCTACGTACGTCACAATGTACAATGCACATTGCAAATGCTTCTGCGAAATAGTGGAGGCCGATTTGAACTATTTCCAGTAGCGACATTCTGGGAAGGTCTAATTTAACAAACATCTGTTAAAGGATAATTCTCCTGGGGACACTAACCCCAGGGGCAATCCCAATTTCCTCAATTACCTTAAAGCAAATAGCCCAGAAGAGGAGGACCAGGAAATTTTATCTAATTATGCATCATTCAGCAGGCAGAGGCTGCCTCTACCCAAAGGTCACTGCCATGCGTTTGTTATGAGTTTTAGTGTGTCTGCGGCTGGATTCTTCTGTTTGATTTTTAAATTAGTATTTTGTTACTAAGACGTTGTGCTGTATAAATTTATTCATAGTTGGCTTCTAGGCAGACTAAGCTCCAGCACCAGTGTCAAGGTCCCTCCACCAGTGTCCCCAGGGTCCCTCCACACTTCCCCAGGCACGGTCTGAAGTTGGGTGGTTGTGGTTGGGATCTCCTGCCTTCCGTATCATCAGCTCTGTGTTGGATATACCACTCTTGTATTTTTTTATTTTATAAAGTAGTTCACATTTGATTGCATTTCATACTCGAACACCAATCCCACCACCGTGACACCTTCCCACCACCATACTTTGGGTATTTCCATTCTGAACCCCAATGCCTGCCCCAAAACAGAACTGAAATAATTTATTTTGTATTGTTTGTTACGAAAAACCGCTGGAAACGCTACAAAAAGTTTCCTTAGAGGAAAGAGTGTGAAGATTGTTGTCTTTCACCCAGGGGTCATTTAGCCCTTCACTAAGAGATCACTAACATATTGTTAAAGGTTGAGCATTGTGTAGCACTGCACTGCACTGCACTGTTGTCCCGTTGTTCATCAATTTGCTCGAGCGGGCACCAGTAACATCTCCATTGTGAGACTTGTTACTGTTTTTGGCATATCGAATATGCCACAGGTAGCTTGCCAGGCTCTGCCATGCGGGCGGGGTACTCTCGGTACCTTGCCAGGCTCTCCGAGAGGGATAGAGGAATTGAACCCGGGTTGACCGCATGCAAGGCAAATATATATATCTGTAAAAAATATTTCCCTCTAAGATTTGCCTCCTACTTCAAATCCCATCAAATACGGGGCGGGGATGTACCACTCTTGTACATCACCAATGTACTTGACCCCTTGTTGCTGAACCCTTTTAAGTTGAAAATCTTTTGGATGGTGGCGATTTTAGCTCAGAATATTCAAAGTGGTTATGTCTCTTTGCTGTTGTTTATTTTGAAAGAAAGTTTAGTTTTCAGAAAATTGATTTTTGGAGACAGGGGTTTTCAGTTACCCAGTAGTCCTGTCTGGGATAAATTGGGTTTGTGTCTGGACCGTGAAAGAACTTACGGCTACAATAAAAAGACACTCTATTGAACGGGGGAGAAACTGGCACACCATGTATCTTATCAAGTATATAAAACACTCATACGAATTCAACCATTGGGCTACACTAGCACGAGACAGGGAGGAATGGAGACGTTACTGGCGCCCGCTCTAGCAAATTGAAGATCAACAGGATGACAAGTGATACAAGCGATGAACTCAACAGCAGAAACCAAACAGTCCTATCAAAAGAGTGGCAAGTGCTGGAGAGATAGTACAGCAGGTAAGGTGCTGGCCTACATGTGGGGCCCTGGCTCTCATCCCTGGTGCCCCGTATGGTCCCCTAAGCCCTGCCAGAAGTGATCCCTGTGCACAGAGCCAGGAATAAGCCCTGAGCACCCACCCCACCCCCCAAAAATAGTGGGAGGAGAGATGCATACTTCCTCAAAGAAGAAAACCAGAATGCCAAAAGGCATATGAAAAGGTGCTCATCGCTTATGGTCCGGGAAATGCAAATCAAAACAACCAGATATGGGCCTGATACCAGTGAGGATGGTCTATATCAAACAGAAACAACCAGTGATGGCAGGATGTGGTGAGAAAGGAATTCTCATTCACCGCTGGTGGGGCTGTTATCTGCTTCAGCCTATACAGAGACTTCTCAAAATACTAAAAATAGAATTCCCATCTGATCCAGCAGTTCTACTCTCTGGCATCTGTTCCCAGAACACACACACACACACACACACACACACACACACACACACACACAAACATTAACCCGAAAATATCTATGTGCATCTATGTTCATTTTAGCACTATTTACACTACCCGAGATGAAGACACAACCCAAATATCTAATGACAGATGAGTGGGAGACTTAAATTGTGCATATATATATATACATATATATATGTGTGTGTGTATATATATATTCAGAATGAGATCTTTCCAAGCTCTATGAATAGATGAAATCTTGCCTTTCGCTACAGCTTAGAGGGGACTGGAGAGGAATCACAGTAAGAGGGAGAAGGACGAGTGTCAGATGGTCTCACTCATGTGTGATATATAAAGAAATAAAACAAAGAAACAGACACTGTCCATGAAAACAAACGCTTGGATCCTGGCAACAAAACTGAGGTTACCCAGTGGGAGGTGGGGAGACATAAGCTAGGCTTAACCTGAGCACAGTGGTGGGGGGGATCTTCAACATTGTGGTGGTGGCGATGTGCAGTAACTTGGTACCCCAAATGCACACACATTAATGCGAATGCATTCATGTTACCTTGGTAATTAAAAGGAGATTGTCTTTGTTGGGTGTGAAGCCACTAAGACATTAGGAATAAACCATCCGTCCTGCTTCCAAACAGCCTCTTCACTGACCCTCTGCCTGAGCAGAGAGTAAGTGCCTTACGTGATTGCCAGTGGACGTGACGCTGGACCTGCTAAAAGAGTGTCCATGAGAGACCATGACCCTGGTGACACTAGCCCGTGACTGCTTTTGGCAAGGGTGACCCAGTGTCCGAGAGATGACAGCAGCCCTCATTTCAGCCATGCCTGCACTTCTTCTCACTCCAGAGAACTTTCTGAGCTTCACTTGGAGCCAAGAATGGCTGGGGGGGGGGGGGGCTGGGGGAGAACGTGCTCAGAGCGTGGGCTCATTTTATTGCTCAGAGATGTGTAAATATTTTATATTTCTGCTGCTGGGAACCAAGGAGCACGTTTTCTCTCTCTCTCTCTCTCTTTTTTTTTTTTTGCTTTTTGGGTTACACCCAGCAATGCCCAGGGGTCACACCTGGCTCATGCACTCAGGAATTACTCCTGGCGGTGCTCAGGGGACCATATGGGATGCTGGGATTTGAACCCAGGTCGGACTCGTGCAAGGCAAATGCCCTACCCGCTATGCTATCACTCCAGCCCCAGCACGTTTTCTTTTTTACGTTCCATGAGTCTTGAGCTTAAACACACGAGAGACTGCCATTTTCAAAGGAAAGGGGAGACTTAACCAAAACATGTGGAGGGCGCTGTCATTCTGGGTCCAGCTGTCAGACGGTCATCATATGAAGGTGGGGGGGCAGCTCAGGGTCTATTCGGGGATGTTGTCGCCCCACGAGTTACCAGGAGCACACTTTCAAAATATGGGGCAGTGCTCACTGCACAACCGAAATCAGCAGCTCATCCCAAGGGGAGTCAAAATTAGAAGTTTCTCATCTATTCTTTGCCTCTTCACGTCAGAGCTTTTGCCTCCATCGCAATTGGGAAAAAAAAGAGGGAGAGAGAGAGAGAGAGAGAGAGAGAGAGAGCAAAAAAGAAATGTAACTGATTCCTTTATATAATCTCGCAGGGGAAGTAGGTATCCTGTAGGTGGGTGAAGGCCATTTGAGAACCGATAAAAAGCCCCTCAGATTTTTTTCTTTTTTAATAGTAGCCCATCTGTTCCCAGTTATCTATGTTCTCTGTTATTCAACCTGCCAAATGTTGCCACCATAGCCCTAGACTCCAGGACACAAAAATATGAGTGAGCTTCCTCTCCCCAAGTAGGAAAGCAGCCGGCACCTCTACCAGCTCTCAAAAAAAAAAAAAAAAAAACGGTTTCAGGAAAGCCTGCAACATTTCACACGGGGGCCTGCTGTCACTGCCCGGGGTGTAATCAGCCCCCCTGGCGAGGCCTACCCTCGCTATCTCCCAGGGCTCCTTCTGTTGAGAGACAACAGGAGCTGGCCTGCCAACCGCAGGGTGGCACAGACCGGCGTGGAATGCAGCCCGGGAGAGAGAGAATCCGATGTCGCTTCATGTAAAACCACCAGCAACTGCGATCTCGTCACAGCCTCTGCAGAGGCCCAAAGAGAGCTCAGGGCAGGGACCTGGAATAACGCCTCTGGGCTGAAAGTTTGGGGACAGTTTCTAAGAACCAATGAAAGAAAGAATACTCCAAGAAGTTCAAAATACACGTTCTCTGTGAACTAGTGGAACATCCACATCACCCTGGAAATCTATCTGAGGAGCATGAAATCATTAACTCAAAGAGATGCATGCTTGCCCATATTCATCCAGCACGGTTGGCAGTAATCTAAAGTCTAGGGACAACCCAGGCGCCCAATAACAGATCGAGAAATTGTGGTCTAGCCACAATGGAATAATGGAATAATACTCAGCTCTAAGAAAGATGAAATTATGCAGTTCGCTGTAACTCGAAGGGAAATGGAAGGTGTCTTGTGAAGGGAAGTGAATCAGACAGTAAAAGATAAATGCCAGACAATCACACTCATAGACAGAGTATTAAAAAAAAAAACAAGGGGCCACGGGACAGTGTTGCAGGGATCTAGAATAACTGGTGGAGGGGGCTTGTGTAACGCTCTGCAATACTGACAAATAGTACCGTAAACTATAATTCTTCAGTGAAAAATATACACACTGTGCGTATGCTGCCCGAGCCCAGGTGCTGAGCACGTGTGACTCCCTTGCACATGTGTCACCGCATCTCCCCCCTTCAGATGTGGGCTTCCTTGCTTTCGTGTCTAATGCTGGGATGTGTGCAGGGCTCTCTCCGCCCTTGGAGAAGCCCGGGTTCTCTCTTGAGCACGTTACTCTCCACTCTCTCCCACTTTCTCTTCCTCCTTTTTTTTCCTTCAAAATCTCCAAATAAAATCTGTTTTACTTCAAAAAAGAAAAACAGAAAAAGAATATACACATTTCTGTTCCTGGGTCCTTATAACCCCATGGATTGGGATAGCTGCTCCCTCTTTTCCTAACACACAAACACACACACACACACACACACACACGCACACACACCTCATGTGCCCTTAGCCACCGTCCTTGTCCTCGGGAATGTAGAGAGAGACAGAACTAGAAAGTCTCCACACTCCTCCCCGTCATTCCCATTTGCCTTGAATTCCAAAGTGGATGGAGCCAAGTGTGGGCAAGGCCGTCGGTGCCAGGATTCCAGAATGAGGATGAAGACCTGGGCGGGGCAGTCTGAGTCGTGGAGAGCAAGGTCAGGGGATGGAATGATGAGGGGCCGGGGGACGGAAGATTTGAGATCAGGAAGCAGCAGAGGGGGTGGGGTGGGGGTAGACGTGGCAAGAGGGCCAGACTCGAGAGGTTCTAAGCATCAGATGAGAAGAGCCCGGAGCCAGGCCCCCCCGCCAGAGAGTCCCAAGAGTGGGTGGGGAAAAGGGTTTCAGTTGATCCTCCTTCTCCTCCTGTAAGATGCCAAGGCCGGAGAACAAATGCCAACGCTGGACCAGAGTGTGAGAACAAGGAGGGAGACAAGGGCGAAGAACAAGGCATTTCACAGCTTTCTCTTTTCAGGAAATGATTCATGAGATTGATTTTTTTTTTTTGAGATTGATTTTTTTTTTCTTTCTAACTGAATCACCGTGAGATACATAAGTACAACGCTGTTGATGTTTGGGTTTCAGCAACACAGTGTTGAAGTTTCCACCAATGCCCCAGTGTCCTTCCCACCATCCTCTCCCCCACCCCACCCCAGCCCAGCCCGCCTCTTTGCACCTTCCCTATCTCTCTCCGTCTCTCTCTCTCTCTCTCTCTCTCTCTCTCTCTCTCTCTCTCTCTCCCCTGTGTCTCTCCCTTGTCCCTCTCTCCCCAGTCTCTCTCCCCTGTCCCTCTCTCCCCTGTCTCTCTCTCCCCTGTCTCTCTCTCTCCCCTGTCTCTCTCTCTCCCGTCTCTCTCCCCACCTCTCTCTTCTCACCTCTCTCTCTCTTCTCTCCTCTCGCTCTCTCTCTCTCCTCTCACTCTCCCCATTTCCCCCCTCTCCTCCTCTCTCTCTTTCCTTCTGGGCATTACAGTTTGCAACCAAAGGTTATCGGGTATATCCCCCCACCTTTTTTTGAGTATTATTTTTTTTAATCGAATCACCATGAGATACAGTTACAAAGCTTTCATGTTTGAGTTTCAGTCACACAATGATCGAACACCCACCCTCCACCAGTGCAATTCTCCACCACCAATGCTCCCAGCCTCCCCACCCCCACATCTTAACCCTCCCCCTGCCTCTATGGGAGACAATTTGTGTATATCCTTTTACCATTTTTCAGCACTCATGAGATCGATCTTAACTTTTGTTTGGTATTCATTTACAACTATTCTCTTTTGGGAATTTGAAATGAGAAGTATCCTTGTTTGTCTTATTTGAATGCCCCTCTGCTGTCTTTTCTTTGTTAATGCTTTATTCTTTTTCTTTTTCTTAATATTAAAGACATATAGAATTTCAAGAGTCAATAGTTCTACAAGGCTTCTCTCTCTTTCTCTGCCCTTACACAAACACACACTCTCCTCTCTCTCTCTCTCTCTCTCTCTCTCTCTCTCTCTCTCACACACACACACACACACACACACACACCAGCCCCCATTACTGTCCCCTGTATTCTTCATATTGAGAGTCAATTACTTACTGTTCCGTTTAGCAATGACCTCTTAACCTCTATATAATACACTTCTACGGCTTGTCTTGTTATTTTATTCTGTTTTACACACAATTTACTGTGTGATCCCATCCAAAACATTAAGGTTTCCTTCTCTCTCCTATCCCCATCCCCCCAAACAAGCAGACTTCCTGAACTGGATAGATAACTCAATAGCTGAGCATATGCTTTGCACGCAGGAGGCCTGGGTTCAATCCCTGGCACCGGATGGTCCCTTGAAGGGGACAGTGTGACCCTTGAGACTCCCAAGCATCAGCAAACGTGGACCTTGACACCTCCAAGCATCACTGGGTCGGTCAAGAACAACCCGGAGCACCAAACTAGGATTAGCCCTTGAGTACCTACAGGGTCCAAAGACAAAAAAAAAAAAAAAAAAAACAGCACCCATTTTTTCTTTTAAAGATTCCCTGACTGCTCTTTAGTTAGTTTTTGGTACAGGAATATTTTCTTTGGTCCCATCTTCTCAATAATGTCACAGCACACATTTTTCGGTGTTATCACAATTATAACTATTCACATCTGAGTTACAAGGTGTGCTCTGATCAATTTCATTTTTTAAACAGATACCCCCGACGGCCGAGCCAAGGGTTATAACCTCCCAGTTTTCTGAATATAGTGATTCCCCTGTTTTTCTAAAAGCAAAGCATTTCCATGAAACTTTCCTAAGCAGAGTAATATAAAAATGCTTCTATTTGGAAAAAAAGATATAGTACTTCCAGACCAACAACACCCTCCCTCCCCTTCCCCCCCCGCCCCCCCCCCCCGCATATACACCGGTCATCCAGTAAATTATACCAAATAACACAGAAAACCTAAAGCACAGTTACACACAGTAAACACAGGAAGGCCGTGACACACCTCCAGTCCAGCTTATTATAAAAAGCAGCTCCAGGCAAGGGGCTGGGTGGGGCTGCTCTCACGAGTATGGCTGCTTCGAAACCAAAGCCCAGTGCTAGCTTCACTCTTCTCTTATTTGTCATAAAAGCATAAACCCTTGTGAGGGTTGTTTCTTTTAGCATAAATAATATTGGGCCAGAGAGACAGTAGGAGGGTCCAGGCATGCACCTCACATGCCTGAACCCAATTTGATCCCTGGTGACCTCCAAACACGGCCGGGATGGCCTGGACCATCCAGGATTCCGCAGGGACCCAGGAGCAATGCACCCTCAGGCCCTCACACTGAATCGCCAGACCCTGGGCCTAGAATCACAGAAAGGGGTTTGGCCAAAAGAAACAGCTTTTCATCTGGGTACTTGCTTTGGCCGGAGTCTCTTAAACACCACTTGTGAGCCTCCCTATAGCATCCCCAATAACAACCTAAAAAAATTTTAAAAAGAACTAAGGTAATTCATAAAAGACAAGTGTAAAGCTCAAACTTTTTTTTTTTTTTTGCTTTTTAGGTCACACCCGGCGATGCACAGGGGTTACTCTTGGCTCTGCACTCAGGAATTACCCCTGGAGGTGCTCAGGGGACCATGTGGGATGCTGGGAATTGAACCTGGGTCGGCTGCGTGCAAGGCAAACGCCCTACCTGCTGTGCTATTGCGCCAGTCCCTAAAAAGCTCAAACTTTTGCAAAGCAAGGAACACCTGTATTTAGGGATGACTCAGCTTCAAAATCTGCTCCAGTTTGTTCATCTCCTTCCAAAAGGGCCGACCCCAGGGTTCTATCTCTTCCCTCCACAGGAAGCATCTCTCCTGGGAAGTACTTCCTTCTGGCTACTCTGAGAAGGTGCTGAGTCTCTGGAACCCGGGCCCTGCCTTCTCTCTTAGTCCGGGGTTTCTCTCCCTTCCCTCTTCTGTGGCATCATTACCTGTTTCTTGGATCTATTTCCTCATTCTTCATTGTGTGGCCCTTAATTGGGACAAGTTCTGTGAATGAAAGGTCAACTCCTCTGAGACCCTGAAATTCTGAAAGTATTTTTATTTCGCCCTCACACATGATTTGGCAGTTGGGTGAATATAGAATTCCAGGCTGGAAATATTCTCTGAATTTTAAAAGGCCTATTCTTCTGGCTTCCCAGGGGGGTCTTTGAGAAGTCCAAAGCCACTGAATTTTCATCTTGCTTGCTATTTGTTTTTTACTTTAAAAAAGGTCCCTCTCCCAATCCTACTCCCAGCCCTATGCCCCCATGCCTCCATCAATAACCCCAGGTTCCCTCCCATCCTGATCTCAATCTTTGGCACTTACATTTTTTAATTTAAATATTGTAGTTTGGGTCCCAACCCTTCAGCAGCATTAGGTCTATAGCAAAGTTTCTATAAATACACTATTCAGATTCCCCTATAGCCAAAAAGGTCTAGGTAAGAAATAGCTTTTCATCTGAGTAATTGCTTTGGTCAGAGTCTCTTGCCCCCTCACCTGGCTGTCTTCACTGGGGCCCACTGGAGGGGGTAGGTTGAGTTTCCCTCCCTGCCCCGAGCAGAGCCCCTGCAGCCAAAGACCTCCAGAACCCAGACACAGCCATGCTCAAGGCCCCTCTCCACACGTTCCAATGAGCCTCACGCATGAAGGAACCGGCAAAAGAACCCAGATGTGCAGGACCCGAGCCTGAGACCTCCAAGCCTGCTCGGATTGGGACCGGCACTCTTCCGCCCAGATTCCCCATTTTCCAGTAGCTAGGTGGTCACACCCAGAAATTGCCCCCGGCATGTAATTCCATCAATGGCCAATATCCAGAGACTATAAAACCAAGCTCCCGGAAGCGAATGCGGCCGTGCGACATCTTATAGCCTAGTTTTCCCTCTCGGAGAACCTGGCAAGCTACAAAGAGTTTCTTGCCCTCAAGGGAGAGCCTGGTAAGCTCCCTGTGGCGTATTCATATACCAAAACCAGTAACAATGATGGGTCTCATTCCCCTGACCCTGAAAGAGCCTCCAATGTGGCACTGTTGGGAAGGATGAGTAAAGAGAGGCTGCTAAAATCTCAGGGCTAGAACGAATGGAATGAATATATATATATATATATATATTCATATATATATCCCTTGTCTCTTCCCACAGATGAGCCAAAGGCCCTTGGCCCTGGGCCTACGTGACTTACAGATCTCTCCTAACTCCCTCACTCCATTTATTTCCTTCCTGGGCATTTTTGTTTCTGTAATCTAGATTCAATGTTTTGCTCATCTTTGTTATCTTGACATATAACAGATTAGTGAAAACACCTTGTATTTTGTCCTGTTCTTCTGACTTCACTTAACATGAGATCCCCTCAATTCTTCACAAGTTGCAGCAAATTACATGATTTCCTTATTCTTTGTGGCCACACAGTATTCCATTGTGTGTGTGTGTATGTGTGTGTGTGTGTGTGTGATATCACAACTTCCTTATCTACTCTTCTGGCATTGGGCTGCTTCCATATCCTGACTTCTGTATTAAGAGCTGCAATGAACATAGCTACGCATATTGTCTTTTGGAGTGACTGCTTTTTGTGACTTTGAGGGTAGACACCAAGCGGCTACATCACTAGGTCATATGGATGCTCTACTCTTAGATTTTTGAGGAACCTCCTTTGAACGTAACTGGTGTTTTTCTTTCTGGAAGAAACTTTTCTTCCTGGTGGAGGATCTTTTCTCCCCCAGGTACTTTGAACCTTTGTAACGATTTTCTTTGTTATTGAGCAAGTATAAAAGCTTTTCAAGTGGGAGGGGGATAGGGTGGGGAGAATGTGTGGGTGTGCACGGAAGGGGGTGCGATGGGGTGGAGGGTGGGGGGTGGAGGGATAGAGAAAAGATAGGAAAATGGACATTGCATATTGTTTGCTCTAGACAAGTTTATACACCAAGTTTTTACTGTTTTGTTTATTTTTCAAATTATAAGTTAGCCTATACATTTTAAAATTTATTTTTTATTTATTTAATTTTTTTAGTCACTGAGATACAGAGTTACAAAGCTGATCATGGTCGGGTTTCAGTCATACAGAGTTCAACACCCATCCCTCCATCAGTGTCCCCAATTTCCCTCCTGCCACCCTCCCCATGCCGGGCCCCCCCCGCCACCCCCCCCCCCCCCCCCCGTCTCTATGGCAGGCACTTTCCTTCTCTCTCTTTCTGTCTCTGTCTCTCCCCTTTTGGGCATTACGGTTTGCAATATAGGTACTGAGAGGTTATCATATTTGTTCCTTTCCCTACTTTCAGCATGCAGTTCTTATCCAGAATGACCATCTTTGTCATGGTGGTCCCTTCTCTAACCCAAATGCCTTCTCCCCAGCATTTGAGGTAGGCTTCCAACTGTGGATAAAAACAGCGAGCCTATAAAATTTTTAAACCATTCAACTATATCACACTAACTGCATACATTTACAAATACATCATACCCTTCAGTAAGGAAATAGCTAGTCAGTATTCTCTCACATACTTTCTTAGAATATTAAAATGTGTTGGAAACATTTTCCTTGGAGCAAAGATAGATATCAGTGTTGAACAAAAAAAATTTTTTGCCTCATTGGTTGTCTTATAAACCCTATCTCTTAAACAAATCTATTTAGATCCTAATACAACCCAACTTTATGTTCAAAATCCAATATTATGACTTTGTTATGCATGAAGCAATACGACAGATGGAATTTCTATATTTTTCATAGCAGGATTGCAGAATGAGCGCATTTCCCACACTTTGAACACTTTCTAAGGTCTTAATTGCTTTTCCCATCTTTAGTTGGTTCATAAGGGAGCCCTGGCTTTAGAGTCGCTTGCTGGGGGACTTGGGGAAAAAGACTTCATTTCCCACCCCCCTCCCTTTCATGTCACTGTCATCACTGATTGGGTGTCTGGGGGTCACATACTTGGTCGTGGTGCTCTGAGGGGGGAGCATCACACCGGTGGTGACAAGCGTCCCATCAGGTAACACAGGTTAGCTTGGGGAATCTAGGAATTCTACCCATCAGCCACATCCTTGGCCCCAACACACTCCATTTTCCTTGGTGTTAGTTAGCACCTGTACATGGGTCACTAGAGGCTGCAGAGCATATGAAGTCTGGTCTTAATACGGGCACATAAAGCCTGCTCCAAGGTCAAGGAGAGACACGTTAGCCACCATCATGAGCCATTCCAGCTCAGTTCACTTTCCGTGGGAGCAGTTAGCTACAAACCTTAGCATCAGCAATCTGAGTGTCTGAAATGACAGCCATCCCCCAAAGAGAGACCTGCTCAATGGCAAAAACCAGCTGTAAACCAGGCCTGTGGACCCTCCCAGTAGGGACACCCACATAAGAAAGAAAGAAAGAAAGAAAGAAAGAAAGAAAGAAAGAAAGAAAGAAAGAAAGAAAGAAAGAAAGAAAGAAAGAAAGAAAGAAAGAAAGAAAGAAAGAAAGAAAGAAAGAAAGAAAGAAAGGGAGAGAGAAAGGGAGAGAGAGAAAGAAAGAAGGAAAAGGAGAGAGAAAGAGAAAGAAAGAAAATGAGAGAAAGACAGAAAGAAAAAGAAAGAAAGAAAGAAAGAAAAAGAAAGAAAGAAAGAAAGAAAGAAAGAAAGAAAGAAAGAAAGAAAGAAAGAAAGAAAGAAAGAAAGAAAGAAAGAAAGAAAGAAAGAAGGAAAGGAAAAAGTTGGATATATAATTAATATACTTCTTCATTACACAATTTCCCCCATCATGTTTCTGGTGATTCGTTGGCTTTTAAATTGCGCTGTGCCGAGGCCAGCAGGACCATCTCTGTGGAACCGTGCTTGGGAAGGAATCTGCCTGCATCCCCACTGTGTTCTCGCCTGAACAGTCTTGGGCTGTGCCTGTGAAAGCCTGAACACTCATCGACACACTGACAACCATTCTCCCAGAATACGTTTGTCAGCACATCCTTGGCATCTGTGGCCATGTGCCACCTCCTGCACACGTTGCTCCTGGAGCGACCAGCCCTGCTTCTCCTGGCTCGAGATGCTCTCCTGGGCTTCCTTGTCTGTATCCGCCACTGAGCCCCCCATGCTACCTCACACGTAGAGCATTCTATAAATACTATTTGATTGACTAATTAATTGGTATACCACTCACAGCCTTTTCCATGCTGGGCCCACTCACTGGCAGAATCCCGAGTCAGGCAGAATGCCAGATTTTTCCTAGGAGAAATTTCCACTGAAAAGAATTGTGGCTTTTCCCTATTACCACCCCAGTGGCTTCGAGTGGAGAACTTTAGGTGTGCTGGCCTCCTGGACTGGGACTTATAATTTTTTTTTTAATTTTATAAGGTAGTTCACAATATTTGATTACATTTAACATTCAAACACCAAATCCACCACCATGATACCTTCCCATCACCAAATTTGGGATGTTTCCATCCCAAGCCCCAATCCCTGTCCCAAAGCACAACCGAAATAATATATTTTGTATTGTCTGTTATGAAAAACTGCTGAAAATGCTACAAAAAAGTACCCATAGAGGAAACGGTGTGAAGATTGTTCTACTTTGGCAGGAGCCATTAAGACATTCTTTAGGATATCACTAATATGTTGTTAAAGGTTGAGTGATATGAGTTTTCACATATATATATATATACATATATATATCTGAAAATATGTCACTGTCACTGTCATCCCGTTGCTCATCGATTTGTTCGAGCGGACACCAGTAACATCTCTCTTTGAGAGACTTACTGTTACTGCTTTTGGCATATCCAATACGCACGGGTAGCTTGCCAGGCTGTGCCTCGTGGGCTTGATACTCTCGGTAGCTTGCCGGGCTTTCCAAGAGAGGGTGGAGGAATCGAACACGGGTCGGCTGCGTGAAAGGCGAACGCCCAACCGCTGTGCTATCGCTCCAGCCCCTGAAAATATGTATATATGCATATATACTTCCCTCTATGATGTGTTGCCCACTATTTGAGCCCCATCAAATGTGGTGTGGTACTTAGGGAGAATGGGTAGGGAGTGTCATATGATGTCATATGATGTCACAGCTGAGCGGGCCAGGATTGCGTTCACTTGTACGTGAGTCTTGGCCCAAGTGTGTGGGGAGCAACCTTGAGTGTAGTGGTGGTTGTGTTCTGGAGGTTTTCAGTTGCCGGGGCTGCGTCCCTTGGGGCGGGGAGGGCTTACACCCATCCCCCACTGGGGTGCCCCAAGTGAAACAGCCTGGTGTGGAGTCCGGTGGCATGGCTATGGCGGGCGTCATATTGCTCCCTTCCAGGAGAAAAAGCCATGTGATCTACTCTTTAGATTTTTTTTTTACTTTTATGTGGCATTTTTTAAAATTAAGTTTTTCTTTTATTGAATCACCGTGAAAAAAAAATACAAAGCTTTCAGGTTTAAGTCCCAGTCATATAATGATTGAACCCCCATCCCTTCACCAGTGCATATGTCCCACCACCAGAAACCCCAAAATACCCCCCTCCCACCCAGCCCCCACCTAAGTAGCTGATGATCTTCACTTTATTCTCTCTATACTTTGAATACATTCAATATTTTAATAGAGAACTCACTATTATTGTTTGGAATTCCCCCCAACAATCAGGCCTGCTGAAAAGGCATCATTTAATAATTTCCTTTCATTGCTGAGAATGAAGACTCTATAAACTAGATTTCTGATATTTTAGCTCAGTTCACAGTCCCAATGCATTGCTGTAAGAAGTCGCTCTGGGTGCCAAAATGGGTTAGAAGACCTCTGGAATCAAAGTCTTTAGGAGTAGAGGGTCCGTTTCTTGCTCAGCAGCTCCGGATCTTATCTGGGCCGAGGGCGTGCCGGTCTACTTTTTAGATTTTAAGCTCTGTTTTCTTCTGGATTTCAACAGCCTTAGAGCTTGGCATTGTCAACAGCAATTTTTATACATCAAGTAAGGGAGAATGCAAGATTGGAAAGCTGGGGCTTCTTGGTTTCCTGACGGCTAGAGTTCTCACAAGACCCAAGGGGCAGAGATCATTGGGGTGACAGTTTCTCTGGTGATTCTGTCAGAGACAACCACTCTGAGGGATTCCAAAGATCATACCCTTAAAATGAAAAGAGCTTGAAGTAACAAGAAATAGAAGACATTCCGTGTCTCGGGGTGTGGCTGGGCCACCAAGGCGAGTTGTCCGTAGACAATCAAGTCACAATGAACTGCTTTTACATTTTCGGGGGGTAGAAGGGAAACGTTCTCGGGGGTTGTGCCTGACTGCTCAGGAATCACTCCTTGTAAGGTGCTGAGGAATGAACCCAGGTCAGCTGCAGGCAAGACACGCACTTAGCCTCTGTATTTTCTCACATCCTGGAACTGCCTTTCCAATATATTCACACACACACACACACATACACACACACACACACACACACACACACACACACACACACACACACACACGCCACCAACGCCTCCCTCCCCCAATTTTTAAGGTTAGACATCAAAACTAGACTGCCTGAGAGTGTTCTATTCTCTCCATGGTGACTATGCCAGTTCTATTCTTTCCTTTCTCAGGAAGTTACTGATCACTGGAGGGCACGATCCTGTGATTCACTCTTACTAACTGGGGGAAAGGCACCTGGAGAAGCCTCAAACCACAGTACTTCTCTGTTCATTCACTGACTGCTCATGGAACATGCTTGTTTCATCCATTCAGTGAGTCCCCTCCGTCTGGGCCAGGCACAGTGCATGGATGCAAGACCATCAAGAGTGATTAAGATCCATTTCCTTCTTGCTGCAGTGCAAAGAGGCTAAAAGCAGGCCTTGCTCTGTGAAAGCAGGGAGATGTTTCACCTGGAAATACACCCTTGCTGCCAAGGTGTCTGCCTTTGTATCTGTTGCTTACTCTCCTATAGAGCAATTCTGCATCCAGCTTCTAAGCCAACAGCAATGATCGCCATTATTTTTTTCTTTTTTTTCTCTTGAATCAGTGAGATACAGTTACAAAGCTGTTCATGGCTTGATTTCAGCCATCTAATATTCCAATACTCATCCCTTCACCGTGCATATTTCCCACCACCAATACCCCTAGTTTCCCTCCCACCCTGTCCCCCTCTGCCTGCCTCTAAGGCAAGAACTTTTCTTCTCTTTCTCTCTCTCTCTCTCTCTCTCCCCCCCCACTTCCCACTTTCACTCCCTCCCTCCATCTTTCTCTTTGAATTGCCATCATCTATCTTCTTACAAAGAAGTTTAGCAAGTCATTGATTATGATAACATCACAAGTGCCAATGCTGTGCAATCTCTTTAATTTAATAAATTAAAGCTCTACAAGACCTCGTTTTCTCAACTCTGTCCCTGGAGTCTAGAGTGTGCTTGCCACACACCAGGCATTCAATACTTTTTTTTTTTGAATGACTCATAAAACTCTCTTGGATTTGACCCCACAGATCAAAACCAAACCTGATTTAACTAAATGTCCTCTATAAGTAAGTATATTGGATAAAAATCTTACTATTTTCTTAGAATACTCATTTCTCCAAAATAAAAAAGCTTCATGATTGTGTGATATTTGATGATGAACTTTCTTCTCTTCTTTTTATTTCTGGATTTTCCTAGTGGTGCCAGGGAGCAACGATTCTTGAGCAATCGGCCCCAGGCATTTAGTGCAAGGACCTGAGGGAGGAATACTGCTTGAGATCTGAAGTGCTGGGGAAACTGAGGCCCTCACCCTTATACTGTCTCTCTGGTCCCTTAACTTTCTACACCCTGGTGGGGCCACACTGCTGGCAACTCCTGGCTCCGTGCCCAGGGATCACTCTTGGAGGGAGTTAGGATGTGGGGTGCCAGGGATTGAATCCAGATTGGCTGTATACAAGGCAAGCCCCTACCTGATATACTATTTATTCAGCTCATAACTTTCTACTCTTATTAAACTTATACACTTCCATTTTTTTAAAAAAAAGAAAATGTAGGAACCACAAAATTTTAAGCACTTTCTCTTGCTTTGTAACCATGTCAAAAAATACTATAAGAGACTATAAGATTCCCAGGGCTTTCTTCATATTTCAAACATCCAAATTCATGTCATTGTTACCTATGAATTTTTCAAAGAAAACAAGTAAATTTATCATTTTTTAGAAAAAAAACGAGTTTCAAGAGTCTCAGCACTTTGAAATGGTACATTCAGAATTTGAGATGTCAGAGACACCCTAGTAAAAGAACACTTTGGTTCACAAAACTGGGCAAATCCCACATATGAGATCTGGGGTAGCCACGTGATCCTTCTACATTACTACTAACATCTCTCTGCAGGAAACGCTTCATCTTGATCTTCGGGATGACCCCACACCACCAGCTCTCTACACCTCACCACACTCCTAAGGTCCAACTCAGGGATGACTCATCCTTCCCAGACATGACCCAATACTCTCAACCACTGGAGTGCTATTGTCTCCACTGGAAGCTTCTTCCAGGCCCTGCAGTGCCCACCCTGAGAGGCACCCATCATCCTCTGTCAAAAGTGACCTGGCAGCATGTGTACCTCATCTCCATTCAGCCCCAATGGAGTTCCAAAGGGTAAAACAACCAACTAGACTTAAAGAGATATGCATGATAACCTTTCAGTATCTGTACTGCAAACCATAATGTCCAAAAGTGTGTGTGTGTGTGTGTGTGTGTGTGTGTGTGTGAGAGAGAGAGAGAGAGAGAGAGAGAGAGAGAGAGAGAGAGAGAGAGAGAGAAAGGTCTGTCATAGAGGCAGGAGGCAGATGGGAGGGTGGTAAATCTGGGGGCATAAATTTTATGCTATGAAAAAAATTCTTTATAGGCTATCCAAATGGAATTCTACATGACACTGTAAACCAATTAAAAATTAATCATTTTGTGGGATGATTGGGGAGGGGGTGGGCCAGCTCCTGCCCTACCAAAGCCCCGGCAGCTGCAATCACACCCCAAAGCTGCCCCATGCCTCCGGCCAGACTGCCCAATTAAATATTCTGGATTTATTTTTCTGGAGCGTGCAGCCACATTTGCGACCACATGACAGCTCCAAACTACAACAATGACATCCCAGTAGGAGCATACCAGATTGGATGGGAGTATAACATGGAAACCAACCAATCTCAACTAACAAGAACATGAACACAAAAGGCTGAACTTGCAACAGCAGCTTAATAAATCTCCAGACAAGAACTTAATGTTCCCATGGTGAGATAAAACAATTTTCACAAATTTTCTTCTATGGAAATATTTTGTGATCATTCTGTTAGCCATACAGGAGTAACAATCAATATAAGATTCATTATTGTGGGTCTGCTACAGGGGCAGGCTTGAGGGTCATTGGGAAAATGGAGACAACGGTGGAGGAAAGGTGACAGTGGTGGTGGGACTGGGATTGAATGCCTGTAACAAACCATCATGAACAACTTTGTAAACCATGGTGTTTACAAAAAAGTGAGGGAAATTAAAAAAGCAAACACTCATCATTTTGATAAAAAATCAGTAACAAAAGGGGTACGACATCTATAAATATCATTTTTCCTAAGTTAAGCAACCAGCCAATGGAATGTGTAAAGATACTCCACAGCTTTTTATCATCAGGGAAATGCCAAGCAAAGCCCCAATGAGATGCCACCTCATCCCCATAAGGACCCCTACAACCATTAGATGACAATGAAATAATGAGTGAAGAAATCACCGCCTCTCTTCAGCACCAGTGGCAATGCAAAACAATGTCATGGAAACGTCTGAAAGTTTCTTTAAAAGTCCAGCATGTACTTCCCTTATGGCCAAGCCATTCTACTTATAATGACTAACCCAAGAGACAGGAAAAAAGATGCATACATGCGTGCATACACATACACACAAATGTGAACAAATACAGCAGTCTCATTCATAATAAAAAGAATAAAAAATAAAGGAAGCCACCCAAATCTTCACCAAGTGATGACTAAGAAACAAAATGCGCCCCTTAGACAAATGCAGTGAGAGGAAAGAAATACATGTTACAACAGAGGAGACCCATGAGACCTTGGCGTGTTAAAGGAGATATTCCATCTTCTATGAATAACTCGAAAAACACGTCTCTAGAGCCCAGGGTTGGGGATGGGAATGGAACATGACTGTAAATGGACAACAACAACAACAACAATGACAACAACAACAACAAAATCTATTTGGAATGAAAGAAACTCCTTAAAATAGAACTGTGTAGAATCAATGTTGTGTAGACACTAATCACCACTGAATTGTGTGCTTCAAATGAGTGGATTTATGGTATGCAAAACTGCATCTCGTTAACATTTAAAAAATGAATTAAAAATAGGTCCCGTTCTTTATAAGAAGTTAAATGGGAGTAACTTTGCTGGGTTTTGTTTTGTTTTTATTCAATCACCATGAGATACAGAGTTACAAAGCTGTTTCAGAGGGTTTCCATCATACAGTGCTCCAACACCCATCCCCCCACCAATGTACATTTCTCACCACCAATGTCCCAAGTATTCCTTCTGCCACCCTTCTCCCTCCAGCCTAGGCTTTCTCTAAGGCAGGCGCTTTTATTCTTTCTCTCCCTCCCTCCCTCTCCCCCCCCCCTCTTTCTCTCTCTCTCTTTCCTTTTGGGCATTGGGGTTTGCAATGCAGATGCTGAGAGGCCATCATGCTGAGTGAAAGGGGCCAGAAAGAGAGGGACAGACAGAAGGATTGCACTCAATTGTGGGATATATATATAAATGAGAAATATATTAATATATTTTATTATATAGTAATATATAGTGACATATTTTATATATAAAATATATATATAAAAAGTATCCCAAAAAGGAATTGAAAGAGCAATGCTAGACGTATCATGTCTCACTCAAGTGAGAGAAGGAATCCGGAGTTCTGACCTCCATTGACGGTCAAGAATCAGGGACGCTGTCTCGTTTGCCAAGACATCAAAAATCAGATGGGCCAGACATGTAATGTGATTCAGAGACGACCGCTGGACTAGAGCTGTTACAGACTGGATTCCACGGGACGTCAAAAGACCGCGTGGCCACCCACCAACGAGATGGTCAGACTTCTTTGTCAAAACCCTGAATGAACAGTTTGAGGCTCTTCCTGTTCCTGGAGCGAGCAGGTATCACTGGGCCACACTAGCACGAGACAGGGACAAATGGATACATTACTGGCACCCGCTCGAGCAAATTGTAGATCAACAGTGATATATAAAAAACATAGTATGAGACTAGTGCCCAAGGACAACAGAAACAAGGGCCAGAAGCATTGACCCATGGTTGGAAGCTTGGAGCAGGCAGTTGGGATAGAGAAGGGACCATTATGACAATGGTGGTAAGAGGTGATCACTCTAGACGAGAGCCAAGACTGCAAATGGAATCCAACAGCGGTTTTCATTGCTACTTCTCTCCTCGACAGCTGAAACCTGAACACAGATCCTGGGCACCACTGTAGCAACACTAAACCAATGGTTCTGTATTATCAAGAATCTGCATTTTCCAGAAGCACAGAGTTTAAGACCCACACTTTGAGCATCTTATAATAAGATGAGTGGTTCTTAAAAGCTAGCAAATTCAATTCCTTTTTTTTTCCCACTCCTGATTTATTTTTTAATTGATTGAGATCCTCTGATTAAAAAGACTGCTACTGGTGGTTTTTCATGCACATAATTCCAACACAACACCTCTCACTAGTGTACCCACCTCCATCCCCCAAGGACCTTGGTACCCCTCCCTTTCAACACCTCCCAGCCACCACCAACAAAAGCAACTCCTTTTTGTGCATTAATACTCCCGTTGCGATGCTTTAGGCCCTTTACTGATAGCTGCATTATTTTAAAAAGGGAAGACTACCAATTCACTTTGTAAGTCAAAAAAAAACCAAGCCGATATAAACAGTGTTTATTGGGAATTCATACATTCCCAACAACAGAGCATAGAGTTTGGGAATATATGTCATAAAGCTGTTCTACAAGAAAATTAGGGAACATTTCATTGGGGCACAAAATTTAGGGTTGGGAGGGTCATTGGGAATGGGATTTGAAAACTTAGAGAAAGTTCGCCTGGTTCGTTTTTATTTTTAGCTTTTTGTTTCTCTTTTTTGGCAACTCTGTTGAACGATAACTCACATACATACAAGTCATTCATTTAAAGTGTAAAATCCCAGGGCCAGAGAGCTAATGCAGGGGTTAAGAGGCTTGTGTTGCATTTGGCCAACCCTGCTCCCATCCCCTGCATTACACATGGTCCCTTCCCCCGCCCCAACCTGCCAATCACCGTTAAGAGTGATCCCGGAGCACAGAGCTAGGAGTTACCCCTGAGCACAGCCACCCCAACCCTCCCTCCCTTCTCCCCCCACCAAACAAAAAGTAAGTGTACAACTCAGGCTGGCTGGGGGGTGTAGTTAAGCAATAGAACACTTGGCCTTCATGTGTGAGAACCTGGACTCAATCCCTAGCACTACAAATAAAATAGAAGAGTGATTAAGTGATCCTGAGCACCGCCAGAGGCACCCCAGGTGTGAACCCCCAAGTAAAACAACACTAAAGTGTATAACTCCGTGATGCATACAACCACAAACACACTCCATTTTAGAACATTTTTCATCACCTCAACAAGAAACTCGAAATCCCTTAACTTCTCTTCCCCTATGCAATATTAATCAATTTTCTATCTATAGATTTCCTCCTCGTTCTGGGTATTATCATACGAATGGAATGATGCAAAAATGCAATCTTTTGTGACTTGTTTTCTTACACCTAAAGTTTTCAGGATTCACTGATATATTACATATCAGTATTTTATTACATTAAAAATTTTTTCTGTTGTTTTTGTGCCACATGGGGCAGTTTACAAGGCTTCTCCCAGAACATTGCTTAGGGATCTCTCCTAAGCCTCTCGCATGCAAAGGAATCTCAGTAGTCCTGGGCTATCTCCCAGCCTCTGAACTTCACTCCATTTCATGGCTGAATAATATTCCATTGTTTGCACACATTGCATTTTATTTACCCACTCATCTGCTGATAAACATTTGATGGTTTCCACTTTGGGGATGGCATAGATGGGTGCTGGTTTTCAAAGGGAGATGTCCTTGAGCGAAAATGGCTCTGTCGGGACCATCCTATGTTTAACTTAAAAAGAAACTTCAAGATGTTTTCACAGCAGTTCAACCATTTTACATTCCCACCGTTCCACTGACCCTGCAGAAATGGGCTCATTTCTCCAGTTCCTACCATCACTAGGTATTCCGTGTCCTGTGACTGTCACCACACTAGTGGGTGTGAAGAAGTATCTCATTGTTGATTTTCTTTGCTTTTCTCTGATGAATAATAATGTGAAACATCTTTTCAGGTGCTCATTGGCAGTTTTCATATCTTCTTTGGAGAGTGGTCTATTATTGAATTATTTTTTATTAATAAACTTTAGGAATTCTTTATATACTTAAAATAAAATCTTTTATCAGATTTATGACTTTAACTAGTTCCTAAGCCCCAGTTCCTAAACCAATGGGCTACATACAGGTGGTCATCTGGTATAATGCGCATAGCTGACAAAACACAGCATAAACTCATTTTTTAAATAAATGGTATTGCACTGTAGCACTGTCGTCCCGTTGTTCATCGATTTGCTCGAGCGGGCACCAGTAACATCTCCATTGTGAGACTTGTTACTGTTTTTGGTATATCAAATATGCCATGGGGAGCTTGCCAGGCTCTGCCTTGCGGGTGGAATACTCTCGGTAGCTTGCCTGACTCTCAGAGAGAGACAGAAGAATCGAACCTGGGTCGGCCACATGCAAGGCAAATGCCCTACCTGCTGTGCTATCACTCCAGCCAAAAATAAATGTATTAAATAAATTAAAATTTATTTAACTTATTAAATGACCAAATTAAAAGCAAAACCATATACATAGGCACCTGTTCAATATTAAGGGGAAAACAAAAACAAAAATGCCCCAAGTAAGTCAACGCTGTGCTTGAAGGCATTTAACCTAACTCCTAGGGATGATTTAGCACTAGGAGAATCTGGTCCATTAATACTTCCAAAAGATTACAAAACTGAGACTACTAGACGAGGCAGGGAAACGGGGCAGGGACCGAAGCCTGGAGACAATGGTCTTAGGCACTTCGGTGACTGTAAGATAGTACACTGCATCAAACCCACGTGCGTTAACAGTACTACAAGCATGTGGTCTAAACTATAATAATAATGAAAAAAACTTATTTCCAAAGGCTCCCCTTTCCAGGAGCAGAGTGTTAGTGCAGAGAGTTGGGTGTTTGCCTTGCATGCAGCCAACTTGGGTTCAATCCCAGACACCCCACAGGGCCCCCTGAGCCTGCCAGGAGTGATCCCTGAGTGCAGAGCCAGGAGTAGACCCTGAGCACCACTGGGTGAGCCTCCTCTCACACACACACAAAGGTTCTCCTCTGAACTAGCACAGGGGTGATGGAGTACCATATTCAGTCAATAGTACAAATTGAATCCTGTCCCCCACATTTTTCCAAACTCAAAATGATTTTTACTTGGTTTGGGTTGGTTTGGGGGTCACATTTGGTGGTGCTTGGATCATACCACAGACGGTCTGGGGCTGCTCAGGGGACCATGAGGTTGTGGGCATTGTACCCAGGTAAAGCTTGCCCTCCATCTATCAAACTATTTCTTCAGCCCTATGTTTTTACATTAAAAAAAATTTGTTGTAGTGGTCAAAGTGATCTGAGCTTCAAATTTCAGTGTCTATAAACAAAGTGAAACAAAGCTATATACTATTCCTTATGTATTATTGGCTATATAGCTTCTTTCAAGCTATAACGTCGCAACTGAGTCTTCCAAAGAGACCAAATGGCCCAGACAGCTCATATGTTATTATCCAGCCCTGTACCCCCAAACCTAGCCAAACTGGACACTAGATCAATGAATAAAATAACTTTCTGCTTCAAAGATAAGCAGCCAAAAGGCATTCTTCATTGCCAAGACCCCTTGATTTTCTTAATCTCCTTCTCTCATTCTGTTTAGTAAATATTCATATGACACTTTGATTTTAATTGCACTAAGAAGTTTTAAATGGGGGCATTCACAAAATCATCTTTGCTTGCAACAAAATAATCAGTATCTTCAAGTAGCTGATACACAACCCCGCTACTTAATTTTTGACAAACCTATTGCAGCTGATTTAAAACTTGGTCTGATAAAGTTTGGTGCTACTGCAACTACCCTGACCCCTTCCTTAACCCTCATGCAATAAACTACCAGAACAACGTGTCCCAAGTTCCTTTCACTGTTGGAATTTCACATTGAGTGGGTTTGGGTATTTTGCCTAGAAAGGCTCTAAAATGTTAAAAACAAAAAACAAAAAACAACAACAACAACCACAACAACAACAAAAAACTCTCCTGGCAGTATAGAAATAACTCGCGACCAGTTCTGGCAAACCACTCTTCCCAGCTTCTGCATCCCCACGGCGTGATAAGCAAGGATTCTTCCAATCTTCATCTTTCGCTTAAAGGCTCACCTTCACTTTGGTCCTAACCTGGCTCTGACCCTAAATGACTCATTTCGGCTCGCTTCAAATCCTGCATCGTTTCCGAAGCAATTCATTTGGGGACCAGGACACAGCAATGATGAACCTAGAGACTAGGACCATCTGCGTCTGTCATTAGCCTAAAAGTGATCACCATCAACTCCAGTAAACAACAACAGCAACAAAGCAGAGACCCTGCTGTGTGTGTGTGTGTGTGTGTGTGTGTGTGTGTGTGTGTGTGTGTGTGTGTGTGTGCCCCTCCAACCTCCCGCCGCCTTTGCATTCTCCGTCGCCTTTGCATGTTTCAAAAGTGACTCACTGCCTCAAGTCAGGTGCTGCTTTTGGAAAAGCCAGATTCCTTTCTTTCCAGCACTTTCTCACCCAGGTGGCAGCGGCCAGCTGCAGTCCAACGGCGGCGCCGCCCCCTCCCCCGCCGGCCACTACCCCCGAGATGAGTTGCAGAGCAGCCCCCAAACTTAGCCCTGCCCGGCGCGCGGGAGGCCCCCGCGCCCCGAGGCCGCGATCGCCGCCCCCCGCCTTGGCGCGCGCTCCCCCGGACTCCCGGGGCTGGGGGTGGGGGTGGGGGGAGGGCACTCGGCAGACCCAGATGGGTCCTGGGGCCCCCAGCAGGCGGCTCCCCACGCCCCCCCTCACCCCCGGCTTTCCCGCGCGTCTCACCAGAGCCCCGGCCCCTCCTGGAGCGCAACTTCCGAGCGCGCGCGCGCGCGCGCACCTGCACCCCGGACCACCCCCCAGCCCCCCACCCCCCGGCCGAGCCCCCAGCTCCCGGCTCACCTGTTCGGGTGGGCTGCCCCTCGGGGTCTCGCCGTGCACCGCCACCCGGCACCCTCCTCCTCTTCCTCCTCCTCCTCCTCCTCCCGCCGCCGCCTTCTCCCTCCTCCCCCAGAAGCCGCGTCGGTGTCAGTCACGCAGCGCCCGGGGAGAGTCGCCGGCGGCGGCTTCCGGCAGCTCCAAATACAGCCGAGCCGGAGGGGGAGACGCCCGGGGGGAGCACAGCCACGCGGGTGGGGGTGGACATGCAGGGGGACTGGGAGGAGGGGCAGGGCAGATGGGCCGTGGGAGCCGAGCCCGGGAGATGGGGGCGCCGGGGAAGCCAGCCCGAGCGTGCACCGACTCACCAGCAAAGCGAGCTGGAGAGACCCGGGAGAACTGCGGGCCCCGGGAGTCCTCCCCGAGCGGGTCCTTCAAGCCCCGGGTGCAGAAACGATGAGGAAGGAAGCCAGAACCGGGTCTGCGTGTGCCGCCGCCTCCTCCACGCCGCGACCGGGCTCGGAGGGAGCGTGGGATGGCCAGGCTTTACCTTTGCTCCCCCTCGAGACGGGGGGCGGGCCTGCTCGGCCGCGCTCGGGAAAGGTCTGTTGCACTCAGAACACCTTTTAAAGTCACAAATTGCCCCGGGGTTTGAACATGAAGGGACAGCAGCCACCCCCACCCCTGCACCCCCCTAGCCAACCTGCTCTTAAAATCTGGATTTGGGACTTTTTCCCCTTCAGCAATAATCACGACCAAACTGGAAGCTTTTTTTTCTTTTTTTTTTTTTACTTTTTTTTTTTTGGTGGACCCAGAAGGAAAACATTGATTTTTCTATTTTCATCAATTTACTTCCATCGGAAAAAGTGAAGTCATAGCTTTTCGCTGAATGAATGCCAGGAAGATAATTACAGACAAGAGAGAAGGGGTGGGGGTGGGGAGAGTAATTGATACTTCTTAAAGCACAGTTTTCCAAACCAAAAAGGCAGATGACTGTCTAGGAAGCCAATACCCTTTGCCAGTGTTAAAATTGCATCTCCAAGGCTGACTCTGTCCCCAAAGGCCACAAATTAAATGACGGGCATTCCTATTACACATCAGTGCCCATCAGTGGTGATGAGGAATGCTCAGTTTTGCTTCTTTTTTTTTTTGTTTTTGGAAAGAAGGAAAGAAGGAAAACAAAATGACCTTAAACATTGACCAGCAGTGAGCGTTAATGATATTACTAGGTTTCTTTAAAAATCAAAAGACAAACAGTCTTATGATCTTTAATATGTTTTACCCTACCAAGAGCACTTACTAGAGAAAACTGTTACCTGCTTCTGAATCAATAAATATTTGGAGTATCCTGAAAAAAAAAAAAACATTGACTAGTAGATGCGCACAGTAGGGCTGTCTCCAGAGTCACACATTCACGCATTCCTACCAAGCATATGAGCTATATTGAGCAGGTGGTATTCTACTTATCCTGAAGAATAAATGGGTGAAGAGATGGATGAAATATATTTTTATTTAGAAGATTTCTGTCCCGGTAATGTTTCCATGAGACTCCATTTGTATAGATTCGTAGGAAACTTCCAAATATCCTATTTAAGGACTATTTATCAGGCTTGGGGACCATATTCCCCGTGCTGGGGTACAGGGGTGGGGATGGGGGTCCAGCTCACTATGATGCCCTGTTGAAACTTGGGCCTCCTCCTTGCAGAGTTTTTGTGAACCCCTCCACTATCCCCCTCTGGCCCTGGCATTAACTAAAGAAAACGCCCCAAATATACCAAGAGCAAGTTCTGGAGCTTAGTATATTTCGCACTGGAATATAAATTATTGAAAATATAAAGGGGACTAAGACATAAACCTTGCCCTTAGTTTGCTAATACAGCAGGAAGCTGGAAATAGTATGAGAATAAGCAAAGGCATCGTGAGCAGGAGAGGGGGCTGCTGTTAGCATCAGGGATCAGAGGACGCTTCCTGTGGGCTTCGCCTTCCGGAAGGAATAAAGCACTAAGAGTGGCCGATGGGGGAAGAGCACTGAAGGCGAGGGACCAGCAGGGACAGAAATGGCAAAGCGGTTAGGGTTGGGGTAGGCGGAGGATGGTCAGTGTCCCTGCTGGAAAGGGATAACAATAACCCTCAGGGGTTATTGACAGTTTAGGAACAGTCATAAAAGTAACGGTTCCTTTGACAGTGTGAAAGATTGGGAAAAGGCAAGTAGGGAAATCCTCTAAGAAATGATTCACTATATGGAGAGTGGAGTAGTGGTTGGTTGGTTTGTTTCTTTTTTCCTTTTTTTTTTTCTTATTTTGCTTTTCAGGTCACACCTAGTGATGCTCAGAGGTTACTCAGGACTCTGCCCTCAGGAATTACTCCTTTCTGGAGGTGCTCAGGGACCATATGGGATGCTGGGGATCGAACCTGAGTCAGCTGTGTGCAAGGCAAATGCCCTACCCGCTGTACTGTTCTACCGCCGGAGTAGTGGGTTTTAACCAGGTGCTTTCTTTCTTTCTTTCTTCCTTTCTTTCTTTCTTTCTTTCTTTCTTTCTTTCTTTCTTTCTTTCTTTCTTTCTTTCTTTCTTTCTTTCTTTCTTTCTTTCTTTTCTTTCTTTCTCTCTCTCTTTCTTTCTCTCTTTCTTTCTCCCTTCCTTCCTTCCTTTCTTTCTTTCTTTCTTTCTTTCTTTCTTTCTTTCTTTCTTTCTTTCTTTCTTTCTTTCTTTCTTTCTTTCTTTCTTTCTTTCTTCCTTTCTCTCTCCCTTCCTTTCTTCCTTTCTTTCTTTCTTTCTTTCTTTCTTTCTTTCTTTCTTTCTTTCTTTCTTTCTTTCTTTCTTTCTTTCTTTCTTTCTTTTTTAATTTTTTTAATGAAACACCATGAGATACAGTTACAGACTTACAAACTTCCGTGATTAGGTTTCAGTCAAACAATGATGGAGTATTCATCCCTCCACCAGTACCCATTCTCTATTACCAATGTTCCCAGTATCCCTCCTGCCACCCCCATCCCATCCCCCCTTCTGTGGCAGGCATATTCCATTTTTCTCTCTCTCTCTCCTTTTGGGTGTTATGGTTTGTAATATAGGTAGTAAGTGCCCATCGTAGGTGCTTTCATTCTTCCCTTAGTCAATTCCATCTATGGTAACATCCATCTGCTGTGTGATGTATTCCAGAATGGGGCTAACTCTGTGAATTCTTTCCAACACTTTCACTTTCACTGTCCCTACTTTCCAGCTGAACATAAACAGCCAAGGAAGCAAAGATTATGTCTATTTAGAGGTTCAAGGCCGTTTCACCAAGGTTGACATTGAAAGGTCATAGAATTCATACTTGTTGATACTTGATTTCTTTGCAGAATTAATTTTGAGGATGGTGGTATTGAGAGGAAGAAGATAGAATCTGGGCTTCTTTAGTTCTTTTGGTCCTTGAAATTCCAACCCAAATATGTTTTTCCCCTTAGCAGATGGTTCCCTTTGAACAGGATGCTGTGTTAACCTCAATACCTTCAAGGTTTCTCTCCACTCAAGTTTTCTCCTCTCTTTTCCCCTCCTCCATTTCTTGTAATGCATTTAAATCCACACTCCTTTTCGTGCCAAAGTTAATAAGACTCTTTTCCTTCTCCATCTTCGACTCTTAAACTTGCTTCTGGATCTCTTGCTCTCCAGTAATTTTGTCCCTCCAGATAATGTCCCAAGTGCTTCCAACTAGGAATGTACTTGAGAGCTGATTTTCCCTGACATGGGGGATTTGAGCTTTCACCTGATGGAACAACTGCAGAATAAGGCAGGATTGGCCCTCCCTATCACCTGTCGCCTCACCTCGGTTGCTTACTTTCCCCTCCACCACCACCCACAGCTCAGGCTCCGTTAGCTGCACCTGATTCTTGGCTACATAGCTCTAGCCCCTGAAAAGAAATCACAGGTGGCAACTTATAACCCTCTGTTTTCCCATGTGAAAGATAATTAGTCATTCTTTTGACGGCTCTGTCCACCCACAAACAGTAGAGAGGGGAAGGGATGAGCCTGAAAGTTGCATGGATGCACTAGAAATAGAAGAATCAAAGGTGAAGAATACTCATTTCCCCAGCACTTCCAGTACCATAGACACCCCAAATGACCCTTTTGATTTGTTCTGTGAACAGACTGATCTCCCCAGACAGGCTTCAGGAGTCAGGGAACGCCACAAGTTATTTTTAGGTATCATGCATTATCTGAGATGACCCACAGATAAAAATCTATGATCACAGGCATTTCTCCTATTGTTCTAGAATCATCTATGTCTACATCACTGAATGCAGCTATCAGTGATGTTATATCATCATCACTGATAGTTGCATTCAGTGATGTCCAGAAGCACAAAACCTGCCAAGGGGAATCCTTAGCAATTTCACAAAATTACAGGTAAACCCTCTCTTTATTTACTTTGGGGGGGTCACACCCGGCGATGCACAGGGGTTAGTCCTGGCTCATGTGCTCAGGAATTACTCCTGGCAGTGCTCGGGGGTTCATATGGGATGCTGGGAATTGAACCTGGGTTGGCCGGGTGCAAAGCAAATGCCCTGTCAGCTGTGCTATCACTCCAGCCCCACTCTTTATTTTCTTATAAATTAAACACACTGTATTATCTTCTAAATATATAAAATACTTATACTTACATAATCATAGAATATAAAGATATAAATTATGTAATATATTTTGTACATCATATGTGACATTATGTATTAGAATTCTTTTAATACATATGATACATATAATACTTTTTGCTTTCTCTTTCCAACTCCCTAGGCAAATCCAGGACCTCAGCCTCAGGTGAAGGCAGAGGGCCTTTCTCAGCAGCCACAGAGATTGTGTGTGTACACTTAACCTTTCTGGAATACTCTCCAAAGAGGTTCCTACAATGGCAATATGGAACTCAAAGGAATTGTTTGCTGATTCGAGGCACAGGGTAGGAGATGGGGAGAGCTAGAGAAGGCCAATGAAATGACCAAGTCATGAACTGTCCCTAACAAGCCACTTTGTAGATAAGATTGTCCAGTGTTTTGTTACTAAAAGTGGGTAACATGGTTGGTCTTAAACCTAAGGATATTTTTTACATCCCACTGGCTTGTTGGAGTAATGCCTAAGTAATCCTGTCCACGTGAATCTCTTCCTTCTTTGAATAGCATTGAAATGTATATTATATAGAGTGCACTAGGAAGGAGCTACTCTCAATTTATTCTTATTCATTTGTTTATTTTATTTTTGCTGTTTGGACCACATCCAACTGTGCTTAGGGACTTAGGAGATTGTACCTCAATCTCCCATATGCAAAGATTCAAACTATTGAACTGTATCCCCGGCCCTCCAAATGTTAGTTTATGTATTTTTTTTAGTTAAAAACATCTATTTGAATCAGAACCCTATTAAAATCTATTCAGATTTATGTCAGGTTGTGTTTTTCTGGGTTTCTAAGTCCCTCTCTATATTTAAGTGTCCCAACTCTGCATATCTCAAACTTAATTTTTATCCTTATGTCAAAGAAAGAGTTACCCATACTCTTCCTCTTGGCACATGTTAAGCAATGACCTGCATTTATCCTTGTGGGGGCACCCCCTGAACAAATGCACACAGGGCCTAACCAAGGACTTTTCACGTCATCAGTGTTGAGAAAGCAATGTCTTCCTGGACCTAGTCCAGACTTAAAGTCAGAGCTAAAAAAAAAAAATAGATGGATTTGTCCAAAATAGTACAGAAAATAAAATTGTTGCCAAGTGTTTAATACTTGTTTTAAACACTCCAAATCATTGGGAAGAAATAAGATAATGGCTTTGAAAACAGAATGCATGAAAGTCAGATTCAAAAGTTCAGCGTCAGCCTAGGGCAGAAAGATTACCCAAGAAAGCTGAAGAGAGGTGGAGGCCCATTAGAGTCCAGAGTGAGTACAGAGATGGAGCGGTATGATAACAGAGTACTCTGGTACTTTGTCAACTAGGCTTGAGCAGGTGACTTGGCCTGCGGTCAACAATCACACAAGATCAGAAGGAAAGCATGCTGAGTTTTTTAATCTTCAGGGAGTATTACTAAGAGTTGAGAGATGAAATGCATGTAAACATTCGTGTCGTGCAAATCCAACACGCTGGTCTGTCTGTTCATTTCTTTCTTTTCTATCTTCTATTGAGACGCACTGGTAGTTAGAAGTCAGAGGGGAAGTCATAAGAAAGAACCATTAGGAGCAGAGAGGGAATTTCAATGTCATTGTCTTTAGGGAGCACACTTGGTGGTGGTGCCCCATCCTTGGCTGTCGTGAGACAGGGCTGCACACTTGGTCAAGCACCAAGGATCACTGGAAGAAATGGGAAATTGCACTTGATGATGGAATAGAATTTGTTATACTATTCCAGGGATAGAATTTGTTATACTATTGTTAGATGGGGCAATGAGTAACAACGAAGAAAGACAAAAAGCCTACCTAGAACTTAGTTCAAATGGCAAACCCTTACCAAGTGACAGAAAGACTCAAATAGTTACTCAACTGGCACCTAGCAGGCATTCGTACACTGAATATTCTGATATAAGTATTGTCTAGGTAGGTAAAATGTCTAGGAAAGGTAATATGCCTTCCTTATTCAAAATCATTTAAAATCATAGCTAATAGTGCTCTATCCTTAATTTATTATTTTTAGTATATTATTAAAAGCTAAGTGGTATGGTGTTGGTCTTGTAAACCGAAGCTCACAGGTTCGAACCCCATCCATGCCTGGCAGACCTTGGCTCCCTAGCGGGCAGAGCCTGGCAAGCTACCCATGGCATATTCAATATGCCAAAAAAGTAACAACAAGTCTCACAATGGAGATGTTACTGGTTCCCCCTCGAGCAAATTGATGAACAAGGGGATGACAGTGCTACAATCACATATAGGTATTATATTATAATACCTATAATATACAATACAATAATTGCCTATATAAGTATCTTATTAGCATATTATATAAATAATGTTTAGCATATTATATAAGTAATGTTTATTTATATAATACATAGTGTTACATATGATATACAAAATATATTACATAATTTATATCTTTATATTCTATGATTATGTAAGTATAAGTATTTTATATATTTAGGAGATAATACAGTGTGTTTAATTTATAAGAAAATAAAGAGTGGGGCTAGAGTGATAGCATAGCAGGTAGGGCCTTTGCTTTGCACCCGGTCAACCCAGGTTCAATTCCCAGCATCCCATATGGACCCCCGAACACTGCCAGGAGTAATTCCTGAGCACATGAGCCAGGAGTAACCCCTGTGCATTGCCGGGTGTGACCCCCCGCCAAAGAAAATAAAGAGAGGGTTTACCTGTAATTTTGTGAAATTGCTAAAATGGCAAGTGGAAAATTTCAAAAAAATTACTCCCTCCGATCAGGTATATTTCTAATCAGGATGTTTTTTACAAAGACCAATTCCAGTTACCCAAGTTTCTGCCTGTTTTATTTCAACTCTCATCAATAAAAGAAAGATTACCTTCAAATCATTTTCCTGGCTAGATCACACACTTGGAAAATAGTGTTGTACTGAGTGTTGAGGATTTCTCAGGTCATTTTCCCTCCTTTCTTTAAGCAATGCAATGCAGACTAAGTATTCTGTAATGATCCTGGAACAGAAAACAAGAAGAAGGGAGGCAGGGAGAGGGCAGAAAGGATCCAATGACTGCAGAGGCGGGAGATGGTGACCAGGGGGTAACACTGTGCCCCTAAAATACATCAGCTTTTACACGCTAGCAAACCAATCTTCATTCAGAACAGAAACAATAAGACGGATCTAAGCCTTGAGCCTCTTCCTGACATCTCAGCAGTCTGGATGAAATGTAGTAGTTCCTGATCAAACATGAGGCAAAGACTCCTGCATTCTTTCGGTGTCAGGCCCGCATGACAGGAAGCCCTCCCCGCAAAGCCATGGCACCTAGTTCTGGTCAGAGCATGTGAGCATGTGTCTCTTCTCCCCCACACTTCCCATCCTAGATTATCTCCCTGGTCTTGTGACTAAAGGAGAAAATAACTCCCCAGCTGTCTGTGGTCTTCTCAGCTGCCAGCCCAAGAACTTGATCATAGTGAGGGAAATTCCAGAATTAAGGATGAGTTCCAGGCACACGTGAACCCTACCACCCGGGCTTCTGGGGGTCGTCATGGGTTCCTCTGCTCATGGGCACCCCTGCGATAGTAGTCTTGATCTCTTTTGCTATTGTTGGAGCATCTGCATTATTTTCCACTGACATGTCTCACAGAAGTCCCTTTGCAGGGGTTGGGGTTCGGGATGGAAATATCCAGAATGTGGTGGTGGGAAGGTATAATGGTGGTGGGATTGGTGTTCGAATATTAAATGTAATCAAATATTGTGAACTACTTTATAAAAATACAATTAAATAAAAAAATTTTTAAATGAGGCTCTTTGTTCATTTTATGACAGTTCAGAAATTCTAGGCCTTGTTGAATTTCTTAACCATGAGATGGTAGGAGGAAGGGAGCAGAGAAGGAGCTGGAAGTTCGCCTCCTGTGTCTCTTTCCCCATATATTTTTTGGAGGAGACACATCCAGCAGTGCTCTGGATCCATTCCCAGCGGTGCTTGGAGAGGTGTGTGGTGCTGGGGATTGAGCCCAGGGCTCCCGCATGTGATGTGTGTACTCCAGCCATTTGAGTCAACTCCTGGCCTTGTTTCTCCACTTTTAAGGGATCAACACTTGAAAGTTGGAGAGGCTTGAAACCTAGGGCTGAAATAAGGATGGCGAGACACTGCAGACACCCCTGGTTGTGTATATGTGGAGGAAGGGCCAAGAAGAGGCAGCAGGAAAGGTGTGTGGGGCTGTGCAGGCAGAGGGACAGAGCCAAGCCAGCACCCGCTCTTGGAGCCAGGGTTGGACAGGACTGTGCAGCGGACTGGACTGTGATGTCACCAGGGAGTTGAGAGGGAAAACCGGGGTGAACTGGATGGAAAACTCCCCCAAGTTCACCATTTGTGAACCCCAGCAAGCTTTACTGAACGTAGAGCTGAATCTGGTGGGAAGACCCTTGAGGAGGTTATCCTTTTGTCTTCTTGTGCTAAGAAGGACGAAAGTTGTAGGGGTTGGGAGATAGTAGTTAGGGAACAAATAGCCCAGACCTGGGTTCAAGTCCAGGCACCATCTATTTCCCCCTGGCATTGCAAGGTGCAACTCTGGAGGCCTTGGGCACCGCTCGGCACAGTAACATCATATCCGTGGGCCCTTGCACTGAACACCCAGCCCACTGATTCCCAGTTGGCTGACTAAGAACTGCCAGTGAGGTAGCTTAGACCTCCTAAGTACTGCTTGGAAGCTCCCTTCCAAAAATAAAATGATAATGAGCGAAGTTCTGCATTTCCTGCCAACTTCAATAAGCATCTAGGATCTGGGAGACAGCTCAAAGGACTGGAATGCATATGAGGCCTTGAGTTTGGTCCCTGGCACTGCATCCATCACTGCATCCACAGCACAGAGATTGTAGCTCTTGGGGCTCTGAGCACGGGAAGTATGAGCAGCACCACACTGGAAGTTCCACATAACAAGACTGAGTGATTCAGGAGTGCTCTCCTGACCCACTGAGCACTATAGGGGAGTTCCCTTTACCAACGGGAAGAGGGAAAAATCCTGCAGCAGCCAATGGAGTACAGGTCGTATTCCTAGTTTTTGAACTCCTGGATATTTAAATCTAAATCTTTAAAAAGAGAGTTGATTTTTCTGACTTTGCATGAATGTGCAATGCAGCAGTGAAAACTCATCCCGCGTTGCGCACAGCGTGGTCCTCATGCGGGTTTTGAGTAGTTTACTACGACTGCACAAACGATGTCAAAGAGATTTGTTGACTAAGGCCAGAGTGCCTACATTCAAATAAAAGTAATGATAGAAAAGTGAAATAACTGTGTGATGTCGTAAAATCCATTGCAACACACACTTTTGGGATCTGAATTATGTACATATATTTAGAAGGAGACTCAGCTATAGAGTGAAGCTTTTATTATAATAAAAACACATTTTCAAGCTTGATAGCTTATTGTTTACTTTGTTCTAAGTTCTATAACTCGAAAGAAGTTCTAGTATCTGATTTTTCCTGAGCTTGGGAATTTTGCCTGAGGTCTGTCTGGTCATAAATAAATATTGCCATGAAAACAAGCTAGAATCCTAAGTCAAATTTTATTTCATTCTATTTGGGGGTCTCCCAAGCAGTGCCTGGTGGGCTCTGAAAGTACTCGCAGCAATTATCACTAACCAGGCTTGCCCCCAGAGTATTGGAGCCAGCAGTGCCATCCTGGCAGTGGTCACAAGGCCAGGCTGATTCGGAGATCAAGTTCAAAAGTTCAGGTCCTTGTCCATACAAGGCATGGGCTTCTGACTAGTGGTATCACCTTATTCCCCCAAACCCTTCCCCCGCTTTTTTTTCTGGGTCAGAAATGGCGATGCTCTGCACTCAGGAATTACTCATGGCAGTGCTCTGGGGACCATGTGGGATACTGGGAATCGAACCTTGGTCAGCCACGTGCAAGGCAAAAGCCCTACTTGCTGTACTATCACTCTGGCCTTCCCCCTGAGCCTTTTAAAATCCAAAAAATCAATGCCAGGATGTAGCCGTTTTGCTCAACTGTTTATTTCATTCATTCATTTATTGGGGGGATTCTATGGGACATCAAAAGACCACGTGGCCACCCACCAACGAGATGGTCAGACTTCTTCATCAAAACCCTAAATGAACAGTTTGAGGCTCTTCCTGTTCCTGGAGCGAGCAGATATCATTGCGCTACACTAGCACACGACAGGGACAAATGGAGACATTATTGGCGCCCGCTCGAGCAAATCAAAGATCAACAGGAAGACAAGTGACAAATGACAAGTGATTCAGTTATTGAGGGGTGGGTGTTGGGCCAGACTGGCAGTCTCAGGAGTGATCCAGGGCCTGCTGCTTACTTGGATTCACTCCTGCTACTGTTTGGGGGAACCATCTGGTATTCAAAACCTGGCCTGTCACATGCAAAATTTGCTCTCCTCCCCTTTGAACTATTACCCTGGCACAATGATATAGCTTTGTTCTATTTTTGCTTCTTGGTAAAATGTTTAGTATCATTTCCTCGATCATATCTAACCAGCACCTGAATAAAACTTCCTAGGAAGCATCTCATCATAGCCTCTTTATCTGTTTACAAATACCCACTGAGACATTCCCCTGTCCTACCCATCTAAATACAGAGAACTGGTCGCAGGTTGGAGCGAAGGCTGACGACACAGATCTGCATTTCCCAGGATCCTTCAAAGTCCAAGTAAGAGGTCTATGGTCTCCCACAGAGTGACCCAAAATAGCCATTTTTCCATGGTCCACTGGAAAATTGGCATTTCTTAAGTGTGGGGAGCTTATTCATTATGTAATAGTGCATTCTGGAGATAGTTTTCCAGCTAGCCACATGAGATCCCAACTCTCCAGTGCCCAAATCTCCTCTTTCCCTGGTGCCAGAGTGGCAATAACCAGACTGGTGTTTGAACCCGTTGCATGTTGGCTGATTCATTAGCTCTGGGTTCCATAAGACAGGCATCCAGTACTGCCCAAAGTTCCTGGCTTTGAAGTCAGGAGGCAGAGCAAATTTTACTTAGTACTTGCGTTGAAACCTCCTCCTGGTCCATCACTCTCCACTGTTGGAATATAGCTCTAAATATGTTAGGCCTGACTTTGGTTCGTCCTTGCTCCCCTTGCCCAAGGAGCTTAGGTTTATCAGTCACACCCATCAAAGTGCTCCCGAGTCACTCCCATTCCTTTGTTTATCTGTAACCAATTCTACCAGTTTATCTGCTCTTCCCTTAATCAAACTCTGTTAATTGGTAAGGTCAGAACTTCCTAGGACACTGAATATTATAACATTGCCTTTCTCTCCTCTTTATGCCTTTTGAATAATTTACTTTAAAGCTATGTCTTTTTTGTATAGACACAAGAAGACAATATTATGTTTTTATAACTTAAGACTTAATTGGCCTCGATATTCCTTCCTGGACATCTGCTTTCTCCACTTAAGCCTCAGTTGCCCTCAGTTCCTAGCACCCCAAAGTAGGGTCCCCGACGTGGGACGGGAAGGATCCAGGGCAAGCGGTGAGTTATGTGCTACCCTGGCATCGAGATGGGCCTGGCCAAGGTGCCTAATTCTTAACTATAAGTTAAGAGCTTGATCATAGACAAATGCTGTCATGATCCAATAGTAATTATGAGACTGGGACCCTGCTAGAGATAGGAAAGACTGATCTGGCCTGAGCACTGTAGTCTGAGATTGAGATGGCCCCAGGAGAGCAATTCTATAAGCTTTAATGCATCTCTTATTGTGTCCATACAAAATGATTAATATTATGAATTCTTATATGTTTGCTGGCTGAGGAGAAGAGAAACACATTCATGGGACTCTGCCCTTGGGTGGGTCCTCCTGCTGAAAGAGAGATTCTGTCCTAGTGAAGGCATTCCCCTGAGAGATAGAACTATACCCCCTATGGATTGTAACCACACCTTTAGATAAGCCCCAGGCTGCTGGGGGACGGGGAGATTTAAGGTAGCTGTATGAGGGGGCAAGGAGAGAGTTCCAGAGGAGAGTGTATAGAGGGAAGATTGGAATAAACTGCAAGTGAGACCAACCATCTTGGCTCCGTTCCTTCCTTCGCCTGCCACATCTTCGCCATCAACCTCCCCGGGGTGGGGGAAGTGGCTGGAGGCTACCGAACTCGGGTGGCGGGAGAGACAGCTGCTGCCCTAGGCCCTGTGCCTGGCTCGGTGCGGTGAGGCATCCCTTTCCTCGCCCGTGCCATTTCCTTTTCTTTTTATTTTTATACACTCCACCACCCTTTCTAGAGCAGTGCATCTGCAGAGCACTTGCACGAGGATGATGAGGTGTTCCCTGGAGCTTGATTTGCAAAACTCAGGTGTCTTATTCATCCCATTCCCCGTCCCTGGAGTGGAAGTCCTCGGTCCCCTGCTGGGAATCCTCTCAATTACTCTTTGGTGAAGACAGACATTAAAATGGCCAGTCAGGGAATGTATGACAGTGAAACCAAGTCCTCACAACTGCTCTGGTGCAGCTCTGTCCCAAAATGGTAGCCACCAGATGTGTGTGACAATTGTAACTTATTCCAACTAATTCAGTTCATTAATTCAAACAAAAGCAGATGATGTGGACTGGGCTCTCTCCACCCCGGACAGCTTTCACTCCTGGGCACAGAATTCTTTTGGCATCTCCTCTTATTTCTTGAATAAGCTTATCTTTACTATTTGTCTCCTTCCTAAAATTCTTTCCTGTGAGAGCCGGTGACATACCCAGGAAAGAAAAAAATCCCTGGCAAGAGCTCTAGGACTGATTTTCCTTTTCCTGCAGTGAGCAGCTCCTTGCTTCAGCCCCAGCCCCCTGTGCTCTGAGAAATCAGGTGGTGGGGACTGGTCCCTACTGTGTGAAGATCAAGTGGAACACAGGCCGAGTTTGACAGCTGCCTCGGGGAGCTGGCTATCAAAGGGAAGAATAGTGCAGCTCAGCCAGCACACACTCCATTTGCTCCAAGTTCCCTGGAGAATATCACAAGGACCCAAATGCCACAACTTGTCACTTCACTCCTCTAGATATTACTTTACACCAGTGAGACTGGCACACACTGCAAAGAACAAAAACAACCAGTGTTGGTGTGGATGTGGGGTAGAAGGAACCTTCATTTGCTGCTAGTCAGAATGTTCGCTGGTCTGGTCTTTTCAGAAAACATTACAGACACACACCACAAAAAACTAGGAACCAAGCTCCCGTAATGACTCAGCAATTCCCCTTGGCATCTAACCCAAGAGCCCAAAAAAGTCTATTCAGAAAAGACATTTGCACTCATGTTCATTACAGCATTATTCTATAGTCAAAACCTAGAAAACAATCCAGGTGTCTAAGAACAGGTGACTAACTAAAGAAACAATGGTCCATGTATGCAATGGAATATGGAATACCACTCAACTTTTTTTTTTTTTATCTTTTTGGCTCACATCCAGCTATGCACAGGGGTTACTCCTGGCTCTGCACTCAGGAATTACTCCTGGTGGTGCGCGGGGGACCATATGGGATGCTGGGAATAGAACCTGGGTTGGCCTCCCCGCTGTGCTATTGCTCCAGCCCCACCACTCAGCTTTAAGAAAAGATCAAGTCATGCAATTTGCTGCTATGTGGATGGATCTGGAAAATATTATACTGAGTGCATTTAGTCAGAAGGAGAGGGACAGACAGAGAAGGATCTCTTATATAAGTAGTGGGATAAAAAGAAACAGTTGTTGCAGCAAATGCCCAAAGACAAGAAAATCTGAGAATGGTCTTCAGTAGGAAGCTTATCACAGGGGAGAGATGGGGATTAAGATAGGGGGGGAATATGGGGAAGGACCAATAGTACAACAGGGAGGGCACTTGCCTTGCATGTGGCCAACCCTGGTTCAATCTCCAGAACCCCATATGGTCCTCTGAGCACCATTAGGAGTGATTCCTGAGTGCAGAGCCAGGAGTAATCCCTGAGTATCATTGGGTGTGACCCAAAAAATCATTAAAAAAAGATTGAGGGGGCGAACACTGGGACAATATGGAGGGAGATGGACACTCTGGGGGAGGGGGAGGAGAGGGTTTGTGCATGAAACCGTTTCATTGTAAACCACAGTGCCTAAACTAAAATCTCAAACAAACAGACGGACAAAATTAAATAAACAATAAGCTCATTAGGAACACTTCAATTTTTCAAGAATTGTGTGTGGTACAGGCTACCATTTGGGATAGTATTCGATTACCTTCTAGGGTGTAGGAACAAAAATGGTTGAGAGGAGAAATGGATGGCACCTTAAATGATAAAGAAACCAGTTTTCTGATACTGTTAAAGGTCCAGCATTTGGGAGGCAGATGCGAGCCACATCCAGTGGTGCCCTGAGGCTGTGCCTGGCCATGCCCCAGGGACCATACACGGAGCCTGAGGTTCAAACCAGATTTGTGGGCTGCTGCCACTTGCAAGGCGTGTCCTTAACCTCTGAGCTATCTCTTTGGTGCTAAGGGCTTGACTTTAATGTCAAATTGTATTCCTACACAATTGACATGAAATACACTGCACGCATGTGTAGTGGGTGACTTGATGTCTTTTCACATCTGTGGACACAGGAAAGTCACTGTAGGGGTGAGGATGCCTGCTGTGGTTTCTTCCTGGCAATCTCTTTTTTATCCCTTCACATGCCTTTTCCCATTCCCAGATCCCTGCTGTTTTATTTTCTGTTATTGCCGATTTGTAGAATTTTATATAAGTGGATCCATATACTGAGTACTCCTCTTTGTTCAGCTTTTTCCACTCCACATATTTTTTTTTTCTTTTTGGGCCACACCCGGCGATGCTCAGGGGTTACTCCTGGCTCTGCACTCAGGAGTTATTCCGGGGGGTGCTGGGGGGACCATACGGGATGTCAGGGATGGGACCCAAGGTTGGCCACATGCAAGGCAAATGCCCTACCCGCCGTACTATCGCTCCAGCCCTCCACATATTATTTTTGTTGTTGTTGAGAAACATGTCATTTCAACGACATCCCTCTACAGGTGGAATGATGGACTTGTTTCTAGTCGTGGCATTTGCAAATAAAATTGCTGTAAACATTTGTGTACAAATTTTTGTATGAAAATGTTTTTCTTTCTTCCAGGCAAATGTCTAGGAGCAGAATGAATGACTGTCATATGGTATAAGTATTATAAACCTTGTTTAGAAACAGCTAACCTGCCTACCAAATTGGTTGTGCCATTTTTGCATTCGTTCTCACCATGATTGTTTGTGAATCCCAGTTGTGCAGCATGTTGGTTATGAATTCTTTGCAATTTTAGATATTCTGATAGGTGGATCTCATTGTGATTAGGGTTCAATTTTGAAATTAAAGAATCCATATTGCTTCTTAAAATTTCAGTCCCTTATTGAATGGGTGTTTTTAAGCATAAAACATTGATTTCCTGTTTTTTTTAAAACTTTTTTTTAGTTTTTGGCTCACACTGGCAGTGCTCCCTAGCACTGTGCTCAGGGGTGATTCCTGGTGGTTTTCAGGGGATCATACGCAGTACCAGTAATCAAACAAATGTTAGCCACATACAAGGCAGGTACTGTCACTGCTCTGTATTATATCTTCATCTCTAAAATAAAAGTTAAAAATAATTTTCTTTTTAAAAACTTCTACTTAGAGCCTGGAGAGATCGTGTAGCTGGTAAGGCTCTCGCCCTGCACGTGAGCAAACACAAGTTACTAACATCTGGGGGAGACCAGTGCATTCATTCATGATGGCAGAGAAAATGATAGAGATATTAGATATAGTGCAAGTCTAATGCTTGAGTGCCACGTGTAAAGGATTCTAAACTTTTTTTTTTGCTCTTTGAGTCACCCCTGATGATGCTCAGGGGGTACTCTGGCTCTGCACCCAGGAATTACTCCTGGCGGTGCTCGGGGGACCACATGGATGCTGGGAATCAAACCCGGGTGAGCTGCGTGCAAGACAAATGTCCTACCTGCTGTGTTATCGCTCCAGCCATACATAAAGAATTAGGATAGGTATTACCCACTTCAAGGGATCATAAGGGAAAGTAGCAAGAGGGAGTAAGGAGAGGGGAGTACTGGGGCCAGGCTGATTGTGCAAAGAACTGACACACTGGCCTGACATGCACAGGACATTAGTTTAACCTTCAGCAACACATGGTCTTGGGGGCAACATTGGAGAGCCCCCTCCACCTCACAGCCCCCCAGTAAAACCAGCAAGACAAAAACAAACCAAAATAGTGGGGTGAGCTGAAAGAGAAAATGGAAAAGTACCCCAAAATAAAAAAAGGTTGGGCCTGTTGGTATTTCAGAGTTGGTTGTACCACTAACTTGCCTCTGTGTGTATGAGCCATTTTATTTACTTATTAGATTTTTTTTTTTTTTTTAGTTTTGGGACTATACCTTGCACTCAGGTATACAGTGCTCAGAAGCTCCACCTGTCTCTGGATTACTCCTGGTGGCATTTAGGGGACCATGAAGTACAGGGGATGGGACCTGGGTTTTATGAGCTCATCAGCCCTTTGAACTATCTACCTAGCCCTTGCATGACCCACTGTAAATAGTGTCTTTGTCACAGCCTTCACTCCAGTGGAATATTTTCTTACTACAGAATTGTCTTTAAGCTGACAGTCTTTAAGGTGACAGTTCCAAGGAATTCACACTAGTGTCCCTGATTACTTCAGATTAAAATGCAGGTGAGGAGACAAATCTCTGGGGGTGAGGGATGCAAGTTCTAACACCAAAAAAGTTAAAAAAAAAAGTGGGAGCCATTTATTATATCAGGTTATTTCTGCTATGGTGCTTTATTTTTTCAGTCAAGGAATATCTGTACTAGGATTCTTAATAGATCCTGTCAATCATCTGCCAAAAAAGGTGAACTGAGAAATAACTTTACAAAAAAGAATCAATAAGACAAAATGGGCATCTATAGAGGACAAATGGTGAGGCAGGTTTTCTTTTTTTCCCCCCACTTTAATTTTTTCCTCTAGTTCCAAAAAATTCTGAAAGATTGAGAAAATAGCAGCACCATTTACAGAAATAGAAAAGTCAGAAGAAGGAATTATTTGAGGTGAGGTGGGATTTGTGAGGAGTATAAGGTGTGAATTGACTTTTCAATCTTCTGAAGTTGAGGTGAATGAATAATCAAGGGAATGGAACTCCTAGGCGTGTGTGTGTGTATGTGTGTGTGTGTGTGTGTGTGTGTGTATACTCAAGAGATTGGTTGTGAACAGACATAGAGGCCCCTAAGAAACTGATAAATAAATAGCAATTGACCTAAATCATTATGATCTCTAAATTCTGGGTTTCCAGAATCACTGGGCTTCTCTTGCATATAAGGAGGATGCTGAGAAATGAATCTCGGGGACATATCTGATTCAAACTTGGGCAGTCACAGAGGAAAAAGGAATAGGAAACACAAAGCTACAGCAAACAAAGGCCAGACAAGTGTAGCATCAAAGGAACCAAGGTGAGAGGTCGCAGTGGGGGATGCAGAGCCCAGCCCCTTAGACAGAGCCACTCTCAGAATGAGACAGCAGAAGCGCTCCCACCCATCAGCTGAGGAGGGTTGGAGCAAAGCACCCGCTGTTGCCTGAGACTGGGAAACTTGACAAAAAAGTAAGGGAGGAAGAAAGTAGAGTGGGGAAAATGTCCAGGGAATTTCTCAATGAAGGTCACTTCCAGGTCAAAGGTGAGATGAAAGAAAGAGGGTGAGAGTCAACCTGTAGTAGGATGTGGGAAAGTGACTTGTTAGAAAAATGGCAACTGGAGGTAAAAGCAGCTTTGAAATGAAGTCAACGGAAAGATGATTTGAGAGGGAAAAGGTGACCATCTCTAGGGGCTGGAGAGCTAGCACAGCGGTAGGGCGCTTGCATTGCACACAGCTAACATCGGTTCAATCCCTGGCATCCCAGGTGGTCCACTGAGCACTGCTAGGAGTGATTATTGGGTATAGAGCCAGGAGGACTCTCTGAGCATTGCTGGGTGTGGCCCCAAAACAAAAAAAATAAATGAAATTGACATAAAAAATAAAATGTTTAAAAAGGTGGCCATCTTCCCAGAACGGCGAGTGTTTCCAACTGAGTCGGCCGGAGCACTGGTTCATCTCTGTCTCTTCATGGAAATGGGGATCAATGGAAACCTCAGGTGAAGATGAGAGACTGTGGTCCTCAAAAGGAAAAGGATCCTGAAGGTAGGTGAATGCACAGACTCTGTCACTCAGCCACTCAGGGTTATTTGCATCTTAGTGTGTATCTCTGCTTAATTTGTCAGTTTACAAGAATTGGCTTGTTGACCAATAAGACCAACACCCCTACATTGAATCATCTGCCATGTCCCTGATTTGGGGGCTACTGGGGGGCCATACTCAGTGATACTCGGAGGTTATTTATGGCACCATACTCAGGAATTACTCCTGGTGTTGCTTAGGGGACCATATGGGATGTTGGAGATTGAGCCCAGGTTGACCGCCCTACTTGCTGTGTTATCGCTCCCATGCCCAGACCCTGATTTTAAATTTATACTTACATAGACCCACTCAGATTTTTCCTTCTTTTCTTTTTCTTTTTTGCTTTTTTGGGTCACACCCAGCAATGCTCAAGGGTTACTCCTGGCTTTGAACTCAGGAATTACTCCTGGCAGTGCTTGGGGGACCATATGGCATGCTGGGGATCGAACCCGGGTCGGCGTGTGCAAGGCAAATGCCCTACCCGCTGTGCTATCGCTCTAGCTCCCAGATTTTTCTTTAAATTGAGATGCCTTTTCTCTCCTAATTCTTATTAAATTGTACATTTGTAGGATTTTTATTCTAGTGATATGTAATTTGAAAATGAAATTAATAAAGGCAATTCCATTTACAACATCAATAGTAATGAAATAAATAAAATAAAATAAATAGGGACCAGAGAGATAGGATAGTATATAAAGTTTTTGCCTTGCTTATGGCCAATCAGTGTTTGATCCTTGACTCCATATGGTCCCCTGGGCCCCACAGGAGAAATCCCTGAACACAGTATCAGGAGAAAGTCTTGAACACACCTAGCTTTGTCCCAAGTGTCAAAAATAAGTTTAGAAGTTTAACAAGAAGAGTAATAAAATCTATATTCTCAAAATATACAGAAAATTATTTTAAAAATTGCAAATTTTTTAATGGACGCAAAATGAATTTTTAAATACATCTTCATGTATTTTAAAAATGTATTATTGGGTTGGAGAGATAGTACATCACGTAAGGCTCTTGCCTTGCATACTACTGACCTGGATTTGATCCCAGCACCCAAGTGGTCCCCCAAACCCTGCCATAGTGATCCCTGAGTGTAGGATAACATAGCCTCAGGTAGTTTAGGTTTATTGGGTTACTCCCGTCACAGTGCTCCCATTCCTCTGTGTTTATTTGTAGCTTCTTTCTTAGTGTTCTGTTGACTTGTTAATATTGTTTTTCTTTTTTCCTTGAGTCCTTTGCATAGTTTATTCAGAGCAATGTCCTTTTTGTATGGACACAGGAAGACTTAGCAAATGCTATGCTTTTGTAACCTGGGAGTCATTTGACTCTACATGATATTTTCCTCCTGGGCATCTGTTCTCTCCCCCTAAGCCTCAGCTGCCCTTACTTCCTAGCACCCCCACAAGCAGGGTCTCGACGAGGGATGGGACAGACCCAGGGCAAGTGGTGAGTTGTGTGCTACCCTGGCATCGAGATGGGCCTGGCCAAAGTGCCTAATGCTTAACTATAAGTTAAGAGCTTGGTCATGGACAAATGTTGTCATGATCCAAACAGTGATAACTAGATTCAGACCCTGCTAGGGTTAGGAATGATTAATCTGGCCTGAGTGCTGTAGTTGAGTATGGCAAGATGTTGCCAGGAGAGCTGCCTTGCAAGCCTCAATGTATCTCTTGCTATGTCCATCCAAAAATAACTAGTATCAAGATGTTAATGAGTGTTTGGACTGAGGAAAGGAGAAAAACACCTTAAGAGTCAGGAAGGGCTACAGGAAGGGCTTTCTTATGATGATTTTGCTACCTGGCAGTGTGTAGCCTAGGGGCAAGGGGGAGAGAGAAAAAGGGAAGAGAGAGACAAGAGGATCCTGAGAGCTGCAGTGGATCCAGAGAGAGGACGGAGCTAGGAGTGCGGGAGATGGGAAAGATGGAAGATTGAATAAACGGTAACTAATCAGCAACCAGCTTGGTCCTTGTTCTTCCTTCGCCTGTCCTTGACCACCGGCCGTCCCGATCCAGTCCATACACAGCGGTTCCGGAGCACCGAACTTGGGCGGTGAGATACAGCCGCCCGGAGAGCCCGAGAATGCACACGCCCCTCGGTGTGTTTTAGTTTTTTACACCTGACACAAATCCAAGCGTAAGCCCTGAGTACTGCTGGACTTGGCCGGTCTCCTAAAATAAATCAAAGTAACAAGTATTATTGCTAAAATTATAAATCACCAAATTAACCAATGGATTCAACAAGATCTTTATTAAAATTCAAACCATTTTCTTTATGGACATTGGTGAGTGATTCCTTTAAAAATTTTATTGAACTTAGAAATAGTAAAATAGTCTTGAGAAACAGAAAGTTGACATACTTACAAAGTTTAATCATATTTTACAACATTTCTTTTCAATTTTATCTTACTTTATTGCTTTTCCAAGGGGTACACAGGGGACGTGGAGGCCGTTCACCACAGCCCTCCGTCAGTCCAGCTAGAGGAGAGATAAAGAGTGAGAACCCAGGGATGTGGTACTGTTTGGGCTCTGAAATGTAGAGACTACCCTGGCCAGCCTGGCAGTGCTGGGGAAGAGGGGTACCAGGCCCCATCAGGCAGTGCCCAGTGCCTTTCTGGTCACATCTGGCAAAGTCCAGTGGGCAGTCCAGAGGATAGAAGAAAATATTTGCAACTCAGATATCTGTCAAAGACCTCATAGCCAGATCTTAAAAAAAAATTACAATTCGATGATAAAAAGACAACTCAATTAAAATTAAAATAACCCTGGAATAAACATTTCTCTAGAGAAGATATACAAACGGCCAGTAATTGTGTGAATAAAAGCCCAACGTGGTATGTAAGTAACTGAAAATCAAATCCAAAATAGCACTTCACACACCATGGCTAAAATGAAAAAAAGACAAAAATGAGTGTGGGTGAGGAGTTGCTCTTGGGACTGTAAAATAATGTAGCACTTTGGAAAACACACGCTCCTCAAAAGGCCAAGCACAGATTTCTCTCATATGACTAAGTTCTTCCATTCCTAGATACCAAAAAGAGACAAAAACATATTGTCACATAAAACTCATTTGCTGGTGTTCATAGGAACAATGCAGCCCCAAAGTGGAAATAAGCTAAATACACACTAATGGATAAATGGGTTTTAAATAACATGGTCTTCATAAAATATTGCTTTTATGAATCCAGTCAGGTGAGACCTCTTCAAAACTACTATAGTATTGAAATTTTTGGGTTAAATCATTGTGTTTTTTTGGGGGGGGGGACAGGGACTGTCTCTCAAATGGTGCTCAGGAGGCCACAGGGGGCTCCACCTACAGATTCTCAGACAACAGGTTCCGTAGTTGCACGCAAGGACCAGAGATGGGGTGCTGTTGGAGCCCTGAGCTGTCAGAAATTACCTACATCACCGCAATGGTGCTTGGGGACCACCAAAATCTCATCTGGTGGTTCTTGGGCCCTTCAGGGCTGTACTCTGTGATATTCAGAGGACCATGTGGTGCTGGAGGTCGTGCAAGGCCTGTGGCCTAACCTGTGTTCGACTATCTCCAGTCCTGGTTTATGTTTTTGTACGTGGAGTGATATAAGGTTTAACTCCATTTATTAACAATTTTATTTGCATAAGGTCATTCACATTAATTGATTACATTGAACATTTCAACACCAACTCACCACCATTCCTCCTTGCCACCACCATTATTTCAAGTTTTCCCACCACTATGCAAGCCTGCCTGCCAGGGGCAGATGCTAGATCATTTATTTTCTATTGCTTATTATGAATATCGTGAGAGGTCACGCTCCTGGAATTCTAAAATTGTAAATGGTTGGGGCCCAGAGACATCTCTGTAGGGAGCTAATCCATCTTGAGATTCATTTGTGGGTCTCTGGATTTAGGGCGTTTGTAGGATGACATTACTTTGTCCTTTCCCTCCTTGCCACAAGTAGCTTGTCCCGGTTTTCCCCGGAGTTTAGGCTTACCCCAGTCACACCCATCAAGGTGTTCTCGAATCTCTCCCATCCTTTTGTTTAGCTATAATCACTTCTCCATGCTCTCTTCCCCAAAAGAATTAATCCCACCGCGGCTTTCCCTTAATCTGACTCTGCTAATTTGTAAGGTCAGACCTTCCTAGGATACTGAATTTATATTATATAAGTTAATATTACCTTTCTCCTCTTCTTGTGCCTTTTGAATAATTTACTTTAAAGCAATGTCCTTTTTGTATAGACACAAGAAGACAGTATTATGTTTTTGTAATTTGGGAATTAATTGGCCTCGAATATTATTCCCTCCCGGGCATCTGCTTTCTCCACTTAAGCCTCAGTTGCCCTCAGTTCCTAGCACCCCAAAAGCAGGGTCCCGACAAGGGATGGGAAGGATCCAGGGCAAGCGGTGAGTTATGTGCTACCCTGGCATCGAGATGGGCCTGGCCAAAGTGCCTAATTCTTACCTGTAAGTTAAGAGCTTGATCATAGACAAATGCTGTCATGATCCAATAGTAATTATGAGACTAAGACCCTGCCAGGGATAGGAAAGACTGATCTGGCCTGAGCACTGTAGTCTGAGATTGAGATGGCCCCAGGAGAGCAATTCTATAAGCTTTAATGCATCTCTTATTGTGTCCATACAAAATAATTAATATTATGAATTCTTATATGTTTGCTGGCTGAGGAGAAGAGAAACACACTCATGGGACTCCGCCCTTGGGTGGGTCCTCCTGCTGAAAGAGAATTAAGTCCTAGAAGAAGCATCCCCTGAGGGAAAGGAACCTTACCCTATTGATGGTGACCACACCTATGTGTACGCCCCAACCCTCTCATGCTGTGGAGATTTAACTAGGCTGTAAGAGTGGGTTGGGGGGCAGATCCACGGGCCAGATCCACGGGGGCAGATCCACGAGGGCCAGATCCACAGATCCTGAGAGAGACCGAGAGCCGGGAGAGAAGCAGGGAGAGAGAATGAAATAAACTGATCGCGCAACCAGTTTGGCCTTCTTCCTTCCGTCGCCGGCCCTTGACCGACAGCACACACAGGGGTTCCGGGGCACCGAACGTGGGCGGTGAGACAGAGCTGCCCGGAGAGCCTGCGAGTGCTCGCACCCCTCGGCAAGTTTTAGTTTTTTACAGGCGTTGATGTGCTGAGATGGTGCCGGGAGGCAGTTCATGGGCGTGAGAGCCAGGGCCCCAAGCGGGCGGGGAGACGGAAGAGATGGTCTATCTCCGATGCTGCCATATGGCCTGGTTAGCTCCATTTTGGTTTTCTTGTGGCTATCCAGTTATCCCAACACCTTTTGTTGAAAAGACAATTCTCTCTCCTTAAATGGTTTTGGTGCCCATTCTGGAAAACAATTTGATTATATGTTTAAAGGTTTGTTTCTGGGCTCTCTGTTTTATTTTGTTGTTGTTGTTGTTGTTGTTTTTGGTTACATCCATGATGCACAAAGATTACTCCTGGCTTGACACTCAGGAATTACTCCTGGTGGTGCTCAGGGGACCATATGGGATGTTGGGAATTGAACCCAGGTTGACCACGTGCAAGGCAAATGCCCTACCCGCTGTGCTATCACTCCAGCCCCATCTGTTTTGTTACTTGAGTGTTTATGTCTGTCTTCATGCCACACTGTTTTGATTGTCGTGGCTTTGTAACAAGGAAGTCTGAGACCTCTAAATTAAGTTTTACTTTCTTTTTTTCTTTTTAATTGTTAGGCTACACCACACCTGCTGGTGCTCAGGAGACCATATGGTGCCGGGGATCAAACCCAGGCCTCATGTATGCACAGCATGTGCTCCAACTGTTTGATCTATTGTTCCAAGCCCAACTTCATGTTTTTTCTATATATTTTTTGCTTCTTGAAATAACATGGTAATTTTAGGACTAATTATTCTTTCCTGGAAAAAAAAATCATTGGGATTACACTGAATCTGTAGATCACTTTGGGTTCTGTGAACATCTTATAATGTTTAGTCTTCTAATCTAGGATCAAAGCTCCATTTTCTCTAGGTTGGTTATACTACTTTTCCCTATAGGGGTTGTATTTCTCTAATCTCAGCAACACTTTGTAATTTAAAGTGTAGAGGCCCTTTGTCTCTTAGTTAAGTTTATCCCCAAGTATCTATTCCTTTCAATGTTTCCTATTCATCTTTTTATTTTTGATATTTTTAGATTGGTCACTATTAATATATAAACATAAATTAACATGATTTTTAGAAAATTTTTTTTGGGTCACAGTGCACAGGGGCTACTTCAAATTTATTACTCTGGGATCCCATGTAATATTCAGGGAACCATGTAGTGTCAGGGATCGAAGGTGAGCCTTCAGTCCGCAAAGCATGAGCCTTAAACCTTTGAGCTATTTCCCTGTCCTTGTCTTGAAACTCTGCTGAATTTGTTAGTCCGTGTTTGTGTGTGTGCATGTGTGTGTGACTGTTAGGGTTTTGTTGTTGTGTTGTTTTTACATATAGGACCATGTCCATCTGCTAATAGAAATAATTTTATTAATCTTTTAATATGGATGCTTTTTACTCTCCTCCCTGCTTTTTTATTTTATCTTATTTTTTGTGTGTATATTAAATGTTTATTTGTACATATCTTGCCTGCATAACAATAATGTTACAAAATGATGAAACACTAGTTAAATAGTGTATTCTATCACACAAACTGTGTAGAGAAATTTATTACAAATCACTCCCTTTTACCTGTTTTAATAAACTCTATTTTTAATTATTTTTAAAAAATTAAAAAAAATTTTAATTGAATCACCATGTGAAAAGTTACAAAGCTTTCATGTTTAAATCTTAGTCATACAATGATCAAACACCCATCCCTTCACCAGTGCATATATTCCACCACAAAGAACCCCAGTATACCTCCCATCCCACCTTCACCCCCACCCCCACCTGTGTGGCGGATGATTTTCACTTTACTTTCTCTTTACTTTGACTAAATTCAATATTTCAACAGAAAACTCACTATTATTATTTGGAATTTACCCCCAACAATCAGACCTGACAAAAAGGCATCATTTGATAATTTGTTTTCCATGGCTGAGAATGAAGAGTATATGAGGTTTTGGATTTCTGGTGTGTTTGTAATTAAGTCCAGAGAAATTTCTGCCATAAGTCGCATCACTGAAGCTCATACTTCTGTTTAGTGGGCCTTCTAAGATGGTGGTCGCCAGCCGCCGGAGAAAGGAAAGGCGAGAGAGAAAAACCTTTTCCCTCCCAGGGCGGCATGGGGCCGTAGCTTAGTTCACAGTCTAGAGGCATTTCTGCAAGAAGCTGCTGGGTGACGAAAGTAGTTAGTTGGCCCCGGGATCATGGGCCCTCAGGAACGGAGGAGCCATTCATGTGCGGCCACTTGGGGTCACATCTTGGTGGAGAGTGCTCCCTGCTTTTTTAGGGCACACCTGGTTGTGCTCAGGGCTTCCTCCTGGTTCTGCACTCAGGAATCACTCCTGGCAGTGCTGGGGAACATATTGGGTGCTGGGAATTAAACCTGGGTGAGCCTTGTGCAAGGCAAACACCCTACCCACTCCAGCCCTCTTATTCCCTTTTCTTATCTATTATTCTGGCCAGGATATCTAGCACTAACATGAATGGAAGTAACAAAGTGGGCATCCCAGTCTCCTTGAACTTTGGAGTGGGAGCAGGGGGGAACTTTGACCAAAGAGTATGAAGTTGGCTGCTGCATTTTCATATACTATCTTTATTTGTTGAAGTAGTTCCCTTTTATTTCTAATTTTCTAATATTTTTGTTATGAAAGGCTGATGTGTTTTGTCCAATGCCTTTTCTGTATCAGCTGAGATAATCATGTAGGTTTCTGTGTTATTCTTGGATATTGTGTCTAGTAACACACTGGCTGATTTTCATATGTTGGATCACTTTTATCTGAAGACCAGGTGACATTCAGCATGAACAAATACAATTTTTATTGGAATAAATAATTTTGAGTACTTATAAAATCATCTGGATTCTGATGCATCTTTTTATTGCTTATCATTATTTTCCTTTAAGGCTATGTTTAAAGATTATGGAAGCCCATCATTCTCATTTCATATAACTCAAGGTATTTTAGAGAGGAATAAAGTGAATTGGTAATTAAAAAAATTAGAATGAACTATTTGGAGAAACCACTTATTACTTTAAAGAAAATTCTTAAGATAATTTCAAACTCATGAAACAATGTGGTTATATAACACTTTAATGGGTCTATTCAATTGTAGTGACGATATGTAATTTTCTCATTCAGGGGCTTTTTAGTTCTTAATATTTTAAAATTTAACTTTCTCTAAAGGTGAGAAAGCATGAGTATGTCAAGTGACATCCTCAGCAGTTCTACAAACTGGATAAAAAGGGAAACATGACTTTAGTGTAGCACTCTGGAACAGAACATAACTTGAGACACACCCGTAACTAAAAATCTTCAAATAATTACATGTTATGTAATAAAAATAGATAAAATTAATTATGATGTTTTATTAAAATGTCGGGGCTGGAGCGATAGCACAGTGGGTAGGGCATTTGCCTTGCATGCGGCTGACCTGGGTTCAATTCCTCTGCCCCTCTTAGAGATCCCAGCAAGCTACCGAGAGTATCTCACCTGCATGGCAAAGCCTGGCAAGCTTCCCGTGGTGTATATGATATGCCAAAAACAGTAACAACAAGTCTCACAATGGAGATGTTACTAGTGCCTGCTTAAGCAAATTGATGAGCAATGGGATGACAGTGACAGTGATTAAAATGTCAACATAATTTTTGAATTAATTTTTTGATCAGTCTTTGTCCTGGATTATAGAGGAGAGAAGGACATAGAAGGCAGGAAATCAAGCAGGCATATAGAGACAGACAGGAAGCAACAAGGGGCACGTGTGAAGGGGAGTTAGGTACACGGGTGGTGTAAAGGAATGATTTAGCTAAATACCCAAATCACTGAGTCAACAACACTGAAAACTAGAGATCCAAATTTCAATGACCAAACTTAAAATATGGGCCGTTACATGAGGGCTCCAGTTACACTGGTGATGTGGGTGAATGGCATAGCGATATATCCAAACCATAGACTCAACAACACTGAAAACATAAGAACCAAGCCCCCACCACTGCAACTTTGTAATGTGCCTGTAAGGTTGACAGGCAGAGAAGGGGCAGGGGTTGGGGTGAGGAAGAAATCTGGGGACACTGGTGGAGGGAAGTTGACACTGGTGGCGGGATTGGTGCTGAAATATTACAAGCCTCAGATGCACCCCTAACAATAACTTTGTTAATCACAGTTCTTGAATGAAAAACATTAGTGCTTGTCAAAGTGGTAGGGTAGGGCAGAGGAGGTGGGAGGGAACTGGGGACCCCAGATGAAGGGAAGTTGACACTGGTGGTGGGATAAGTATTGAAACCATGTATGTCTAAAACCCAATGATCAATAACTTTATAAATCAGGTTGCTTTAATAACAATTTTTTTAGACTGCTTTAATATAATTTTTTTAGGGCCCTAGAGATAGTAAAGCGGGAAGACAGTTACTTTGCATGTGGTCGACTTGGGTTTGATCTCAGGCATCACATACATAGTCAGCAGTTATCCCTGAGCACACACAATAGGAATAAGCTCTGAGCACCATTGAGAGTTGTCCCAAAACACACACACATATGTATGTGCATACACAAACACACACACATATATCTATGTTGGAGTATTTTCTCATGTGTTAGTGATCTGTAGAAATTCTTAATCCTTTCATCGTGTGTGTGTGTGTGTGTGTGTGTGTGTGTGTGTGTGTGTGCGCGCGCAGAGCCAAGTGCCAGAGCCCAGGTTTGCTTACACTCCACTGCTGAGCTACATTTCTGGCCTCCAACTTTTCTTCATTTGAGAATAATCTATTTTTGTCAGATAATTTTAATGTCTGGAACACACACAGGTCTATTTCTATCATCTATTTTTCTCTTGATTTTTAGTATTTTAGTTCTATTGATTAAAATGCACATCAATTTTCTTTGACTGTCCAGATTTTTATATGAAACATTCTGGGGGTTCTGGAGAGATTATTTTCTTCAGACGATATCTTTATTTGCAAAACAAACATCATTTGGACTGAGTTAAACTCTTTTAGTAGGAAAGCAAATGGTAAATATTTTAGGCATTGTGGACTAAGCAGCAAAATCAAGGACATTATATACATATAAAGGAAATAAATATTAAAACATTTTATTGATAAAATGAAAGCTATAATTATAAAAAGTGACAACATTTTGTGTAAGACAGATCTAGTAATAAGACTGGCTGCTTTTTCTGGGAGGAAGATAAAATTTTGTGTTCCAATGTCAGTTGCAAATGTTCATCTGTCGATGCAAATTTGGAATGAGATTTTGTGCATTTTAACTCTGGAAATGTCTTTAACATGGATAAAAACTGCCAAATATTGACATCAAAATATGATCATATGATTTTAATAGAGCATATTCATCACTTAGAAGGCAATGATGGAATTCGATTAAATTCTTCCCTTGAAACTTGATATCAGACAATATGTTCTTCGTGGGAGCCAGAGATGCAATTCTATGCTAGAGAAGATCAGTTACATGTACCAGGCCAGAGTTCTACCCCTAGCACTAAATACACACATGTATATCTATCTATCTATCTATCTATCTATCTATCTATCTATCTATCTATCTATCTATCTAGTGCTATATGCCATATACTGTATACCATATATCCTCTTTTTGATATATATGCATACCATATATCCTCTTTTTTATATATATGCAATATAATACAAAATATATATTATCTGCTGAAAATTGACAGGAATGTGGTAGTTTTCCTTCTTCCTTTAACTTTTTCAAGAAAAGGAAATGTAAGAAGCATTTGACTTTACTTAAAATTTAAATAACAGTTGTTAGCAAAATGACACCACTATAATAAAGTTTTCACACATAAGTATTGTTTTGCCTGGTAATTTTATTTTGCTTTCCTTTGCCATTTTCTTAAAAAACTGTTTAAATCAAGGTGAAATATATTACTGTATTTATTCTAGAGGTATAATTTCATACCATTTCAAAATGTTTGCTATCACACTCTACCTACCACCCACGTATCAATATCCGTCCACCACAGTCCATTGAACTCCCTGCCCTCTTTCCCTTTGACACTCTCAGTTCTGCAAGCAGAATCCTAGTGTCCATTTAGACCGTGGCTGTTTTCTTGCTTTGTTCCTTCATGACCCACATATGAGTGAGATCATCCAGTATTTTCTCCTTCTGACTCATTTCGCCTAGCATGACCCCTTACAGTTTCATCCATGTTATAAAAAAGATAAGATGTCGTCTTTTCCTGTAACTAACTCATATTCCCTTGGATTTCTATGCTGCATCTTCAGTATATAGGTTGAGAGAAGTCAGTCATAAGGAGAGGGACAGATATGCCAGTGACCTCTCTCATTTGTGGGATATAGAGTTTCAGATGAGAGAGGGAGTAACAAGTGGCCAGTAGCAACCAATTCTGAGAGTCAGTTTACAAGACGAGCTTGCCTAGCGGGTGGGATGGGAGTGAGAGAGGATCTTGAGACATTGGTGGAGGGACACTCAGACGTGGATCGTAATTGTTGGAGCATGATATGCCTGAAACTCCATTATTAACAATATTGTAAGTAACCATGCCTAAATAAAAATTGGAGCAATAAGAGAATCTAAAAATAATAACATGTTTTTACAAATTCTTTAAGAAAACATAGGAATGGGAAATGCTTCTCAGCTAATTCCATGAGATTAATTTTACCCTGGAAACAAATCAGGCACAAATACCATGAGAAAAGAAAATTATTTAATATTTGAATATATATAGGAAAAATCATGAATAATTTACTAGAAAACAGAATTCAGGAACTCATGAAGAGAGTAACATGCCATCAAAAGCATGTTCTATTCCAGGAGTACAAGGTTGCTTTAATAGTTGAAAATCAGCTGATATAATATAACATCTTGATAGAATAGTAAGGAATAAAACCATATGATTATCTCAATTATTTCTGAAAAAAGCATGATAAAAAGCAACTCATTCATGGTTAAAAACATCTTAGCAATCAGGAAATGAGGGAATTCTCTTAAAAGGTCCAAAAGACATCTACAAGAATGTAAATGTCCCATTTATAGCTAAATCTAAATTATAGCTAAATCTGTACTTAATGGAAAAAGACTGAAAGCTTTCCCTTTAGGATTAGTAAAAAAAATAAAAATGTCTACTTTCAATGCTTGTTCACAATAATGCTAGAAATTCTAATTACTGCAATAAGTTTAACAAAAACCCCAAAGAATCCAGATTATGTTGGAAACACAGAAAACAAAACTATGCTTATTTTCATATCATAACGCTACACCCTGAAAATTTGAAAAATTTACAAAACCATAAGTTAAGTTATAAATGATTTCAGCTAATTCATAGAAGTAAAGATCAATCAATTTCAAAACAATATGAAAGTGATAGAAATTCAGAAACCCAAACTAAAATAACCAGTTCATTTATAATAGCATCACAAATGCTTAGTAACAAAATAAATCAAAGAGCTGTACGCTGAAAAAATAAGTCATTGTTAAAGGGCCAGAGGTATAGTACAGGGGTTATATTACATTTGTTGTACATGGTGGTCCCCACTTCAAACCCCAGCACTTCCCAGAGTTCTTCCTGAACACAGCCAGGAGTAAGCACCACTGGATGTGCCCCAGTCACCCCCACAAAGTCATTGTTGAGGAAAATTAAAGATATCCAATGGAGAGGTGTCAATATATAGAATTGAAGGGTCATCAATGGGAGTTGTGTTCCCAGGCTAATCAGTAAGTCCCAGCATAGCTATTATTCTTAAATTAACATACAGATTCTATAACTTATGAGGAAGTGTACCCCTTGGATAGTCAAAACTAGTCTGATGAACTGCCAACATCCAGTTCCACAGGATATGTGGAAATTTACCCCTTGGATACTCAAAACTAATCTGATGAACTTCCAACATCCAGAGACTATAAAAACCAAGCTCCAGGAAAAGAGTGATGCAGAGTCTCTTGCCCCCTCGCCTGGCTATCTTCCCCGGGGCCCCTCGGAGGGGGTGGGTTTCAGTTTCCCTCCCTGCCCCGAGCAGAGCTCCAGGGCCAAAGACCTCCAGAGCCTAGCCACAGCCATGCTCAAGGTCCCTCTCAACATGTTCAGATGAGCCTCACGCATGAAGGAACCGGCAATGGAAGCCAGGTGTGTGGGACCTGGGGCTGAGACCTCCAAGCCTGCGTGGATCAGGACTGGGCCTCTTCCGCCCAGATTCCCCATTTTCCAGTAGCTAGGTGGTCAGGGACTGCCCCTTGCACTGTGTAGTCTCACCAAAGGCTAACATCCAGAGATTATAAAACCAAGCTCCCAGAAGCGCGAGGAACATCTTATAGCCTAGTTCTCCCTCTGGGAGAATTTGGCAAGCTACCAAGAGAGTTTCCTGCCCACATGGGCGAGCCTCGCAAACTCCCCATGGTCTATTCATATGCCAAAACCAGTAACAATGATGGGTCTCATTCCCCTGACCCTGAAAGAGCTTCCAATGTATCACCATTGGAAAGGACGAACAAAGAGAAGCTTCTAAAATCTCAGGGCTAGGATGAATGGAGACGACTTGAGAAAATCGACGATCAACGGGATGATGATGATGATGATGATGATGATGATGATGATGAGTCTGATGAAGAACAAAGTGAGACATAGGATAGGTCAGTGGAAAAGTGCCAGCCTTGGAAACAGGAGACTCTGAGTTCCCTGCATGCATCTAGTACAATGCCTGTGACTCAGCTATTTGGGATTCCAACACCACAATAAAATGTGCCTGCTCAAGTACACCACAATCAAGTGCGAGAAGCTAACACAACTGTGTGACCCGGGTGGGCATCGCAACTAAGTGCGTGTGACATAGGACATGTTACAGGCTAGGGTGGGGTTGTTCATCTCTACCACACCCAGAAGAGAATGGAAGGAAAGGGGAGGAGAGAGGAGGGGGAGGGGAAGAGAAGGGAGGAAGGAGAAAGGAAGGGGAGGGGAGAGGTGGAGAGGAGAGTAGTGGGGAGGGGGGCAGTGGGGGAGAAGAATTGTGGGGAGGGGAAGGGAAGATAGAAGAGGGACAGAGAGGAGAGGGAAGGAAAGGATGAAGGGGAGGGGAGAGGAGAAGGGAGGGAAATAAATATAATTTCAGAAAAGAACAAAATGAGGGATTTATACTATACTTCATAATTTATTGTAAAGCTACAATGAAGTGGGATTAATAATGCAGTTGATCAGATCTGACAAATTACTTTATAAAATGCAATGAAGTAACTAGTTTGAACTACATGGTCTTTAGCAATTACTCAACTTTGCCATTATAGGAAAAAGCAATTCAAACAAACTATAAACATATAAAAGTAACTCTGTTCTGTAAAATTGCATTTGTAAAAATGGGTTGGGATAGGGGGCCGGAGAGAGTGTACAACAGGACATTTGTCTTGCATGTGACTGACCTGAGTTCGATCCCTGGCATCCCTTATGGTCCCCTGAGCACCTCCAGGAGTAATTCCTGAGCAAAGAATCATGAGTAAGGGCTGAGCATAGCCATGTGTGGCCAAAATCCACACAAGCAAAAAGTGGGGTTGGCGGGGGCTGGGGAGGGGTAGCAGGGACAGATTTGCTCACAGATCATTCTCTGTGACCTCTGCTATAGATCAGTGGACTATACATCAAAGTTCAGAATTTATTTTTGTGGTAAATTAAAATACCTTATGGTAAATAAAACAATAAAATAAAAACTTATTTTCATACTAAAACCTTTTGTCTTTCCTTCTCTCTCTTCTTTCTTTCTCTTCGTTCTTTTCTCTTCGTTCTTTTCTTTTCTTTCTTTCTTTCTTTCTTTCTTTCTTTCTTTCTTTCTTTCTTTCTTTCTTTCTTTCTTTCTTTCTTTCTTTCTCTCCTTTCTCTTCTTTATTTCTCTTCCTTCCTTCCTTCCTTCCTTTTTTCTTTCTTTCTTTCTTTCTTTCTTTCTTTCTTTCTTTCTTTCTTTCTTTCTTTCTTTCTTTCTTTCTTTCTTTCTTTCTTTCTTTCTTTCTTTCTTTCTTTCTTTCTTTCTTTCTTTCCTTTTCTTTCTTTCTTCTGCCCCATCAGCCGTGCTTAGGAGCTACTCCAGACAATTAAATGAATAAAGGATTGACATTTATATAGTCAATGATAAAGCCATTAGAGCTCCATATGCCAAAAAGGGAAGAGGAATAAATAAATTATATAGTCAACAAATGTATCTTACTCTACATTGTGATAAAATTTTTAGTACCAAAGGAACCTTAGTACTTTGACAAAATAGTTAAACCTGTATAAAACGCATTGGAATAAATCTTTCTGCTTTTGTATTAGCAAAAACTCAGACATGACACAAGGAACACAGCTATAAAAGAAATAAAAATGATAAATCTGATATTATTAAAAGTAAAAAGTTGGGCCTTAAGAACAGCTATCTGGAATCTATAAAGAATTCTTACAACTGAAACATAAGAAAGCAACCCAATTCAATACAGACAAAAGACTTACAAAGACATTTTGCTCAAGAAAACATGGGAATGCCTAATAAACACGCCAATAAGGGTTCAATTTCTCTACTCCTAAAATAATTTAAAGCAACAAGGAAATTTCACTTTACACCTAGCAAAAACGTTTATAAGGCTAGTGATATGACACCCGTGATAGAACACATTTGTACTTGCATGTATAGAGCTCTGGGTTCAAAACCTGAAACCCTGGGACCTCCAAACACTGGTAAGTGTGCCCCTGACAAGTAAAGAAATGATTTTGTCACTAAGATATTGATGGTTGGAGGAATCGTTCTGGATGGGAGATGTGTGCCGAAAGTAGATAAAGGACCAAACGTGATAGCCTCTCAGTATCTGTATTGTCACTGTCACTGTCACTGTCATCCCATAGCTCATTGATTTGTTCGAATGGGCACCAGTAATGCCTCCATTTCAAGACTTGTTGTTACTGTTTTTGACATATTGTATACGCCATGGGTAGCTTGCCAGGCTCTGCCATGCGGGCGAGATACTCTCGGTAGCTTGCTGGGCTCTCTGAAAGGGGTGGAGGAACCGAACCCGGGTCGTCCATGTGCAAGGCAAATGTTCTACCCGCTGTGCTATCGCTCTAGTCCCAGTATATTGCAAACCATAATGCTCAAAAGGAGAGAGAGAGTATGGGGGAAATTGTCTGCTACGGAGGCAGGGGATGGGTTGGAAGTTGGGAGGGGGGATACTGGGGACATTGGTGGTGGAATGTGCACTGGTGGAGGGATGGGTGTTTGGTCATTGTATGACTGAAACTCAAACATGAAAGACTGAACATGAAGGCCACTCAATACCTCTATTGCAAACTACAACACCCAAAAGGAGAGAGAACAAAAGGAATGCCCTGTCGCAGAGGCAGGGTAGGGTGGTGGAGGATGGGGTGGGGGTGGTGGGAGGGATACTGGGATCATTGGTGGAGGTGAATGGGCACTGGTGGAGGGATGGGTAAACCATCACTGTATGAGTAAAATGCAAACATGAAAGTTCATAAGTTTGTAACTGTACATCACAGTGATTCTCTAATAAACAATTAAAAAAAAACATGAAAGCTTACTGGTGCCATGCGAGCAAATCGATGAGCAACAGGATGACAGTGACAGTGACAGTGACAATACAGATACTGAGAGGCTATCACGTTTGGTCCTTTATCTACTTTCGGCACACATCTCCCATCCCGAACGATTCCTCCAACCATGAAAGCTTTGTAACTGTATCTCACGGTGATTCAATTAAAAAAAAGAAAAAGAAAAGAAAGGAAGAAGGAAATGATCTTGTTTCTCTCGGCGCCTCCTGAGCCATGCTCAGTGGACCCCAGGGGCTTCTAGGCCACCATGGGCCTTGCGTATAGGGGGTTCCTGGTCACCGCGGCTCAGGGTCTTCTAGGTTTGCATTCGGCAGCGCTCAAAGGACCCTGCGGGGCTGGAAATCTAACCTGGCTCCGGCACAGTATCAAGCAGAGACAAGGGCGTGGGGAGACTGGGGTTCTCACTGGAGGGAATGAGGTAAGGAGCAGCCACTTTGGAAAACAGCTTAACAAGTTCATTAGAAGTCTGATATACGTTACTAAGTGACTCATATTTTGCTCCTAAAATATAACCAATGAAATATAAGATCCACAAAAGTACACATGTAAACTGTTGCTGTTTTTATGATTCCTTTTAAGGGGGTCCAGGAGGCTCTGGGCCTCCTATGGGGTGCTCGGCCACCTGACTAATGTTTCAGTGCTTGGGTCCGAGGATGAGATGCACTTGGGCCTTGCTATGCAAGGGCTGGGGGAGTTACTCGGGCCACCTAACAGTGCTCGGAGCCTCGAGAACTACACCAAGTGATGTTTTAAGAATCAAATAGTGGGGCTGGAGCAATAGCACAGCGGGTAGGGCATTTGCCTTGCACGCGGCCCACCAGGGTTCGATTCCCACCATCCATATGGTCCCCCAAGCACTGCCAGGAGCAATTCCTGAGTTCATGAGCCAGGAGTAACCCCTGTGTATCACTGAGTGTGACTCCAAAAGAAAAAAAAAGAATCTTATGGTGTGGGGGCCCCAACAAGGGGTTGCTACATGCAAGACAATCACCTCAACTCCTAGGCTCTCTCTCCAGCCCCCAAAGATCTTATTCTCTGATGACCCTAACTAGAAACAATCCAATTATCACACAATAGACAAATGGAAAAAAACATTGAGGCACTCTGTGTGTTTAGTAGCGGTATTCACCATTAAAAGGAAAAAATATATACTGGTACATACATTCTACAGCAAAAATAAACTTCAAAAGTACTATTGTTAATGAAAGAGAGTAGATTTAGGGGTTACTATCATCATCATCATCATCATCATCATCATCATCATCATCATCATCCTGTTGATCATTGATTTTCTCGAGCGGTCTCAGTAATGTCTCCATTCGTCTTAGCCCTGAGGTTTATTTTAGAAGCCTTTTTTAGGGTCAGGGGAATGAGAACCATCATTGTTACTGGTTTTGGCATACGAATACGCCACAAGGCTGGACTGGCAAGCTACCGAGGAGTTACTATCAAAACTATAAATACAAAGGTAAAGTACTTTATCTAGGATCAAAGTTTGCCACTCTAAATCCATAGGTTCAGGTGGAGATCTAAAATGTGTCCGGAAGAGGAAACAGAGTTGGGGTTATTTATGGAAGGAAAACAGGAAGATATGGTACTTGTTTAAAAAACAAATGTTAATTAGTGTTTAATAAGCTTAAAGTGTTTTTAGTTCTCCACAATTGGTTGCAAATTCTGTCCTCTATTCAAAGTTTCTTGTCTGGATCCTTGTAATCCAGCAGTTCTTTTCTTTTTTTTTCTTTTTGGGTCACACCTGGTGATGCACAGGGGTTACTCCTGGCTCATGCACTCAGGAATTACTCCTGGCGGTGCTCAGGGGACCATATGGGATGTTGGGAATCGAACCCGGATTGGCCGCGTGCAAGGCAAACGCCCTACCTGCTGTGCTATTGCTCCAGCCCCCAGCAGTTATTTTCTTGATAGTTTCTTAAAACAATTTATTTCGGTCCAGTTCAAATAAAAAAGCAAAGTAAAACTTCTCCAGTGGCTTTTCCAACTCATTTAAAAATGGTTCCAGTTATGTCATCTCTTCACGCTACACATCGCAGAATTCTGTTTATATGAAATGTCAAGAATAGGTTCAGTTTAGAGTCAGAGAGCTGATTAGTGTTTGCCTACTTTGGTGCTGGGATGAGGATTAGTTGAAAATGAGCTTGAGCCAGGGGAAGGCATGATGGTCACACAACTCAAATTATTGAATTCGCTGACGTTCACTGAATTGCCAACTTGTGATGCAAGACACAAGGCCCTGACCCCTAAGCCATCTTCCCAGTCCTGATATCTTAGCTCTCAAAGTTCAAAACCACACTCATCAGAATGGACGTTGTGATATAATATGAGATAAATATTTGGTATTTCTCACCCAGTTTCTGGCAGAACACTTGTCATTGGTAATCCCAAAATGACAGAGGAAGAGGAGCATATTTTGTTAAATTATTTGGTTCTTGACAAAAACCAAATTTCTGAAATAACCCAGAAGCAGTAGGGAGGAGAGAAGGGCCCAAATGGGCCTGAGAAGTGGTGTCAGCCACACGTGGTAGTCACGGCCTGTGGGAAGCCTGTGCAGGTGAGGGGGGTGGGGGGGTCTTGGTGATGAGAGAACCACCCCCGTGGTCAGAGAACCAGCACTTTCTGCCTCACCTCCTCACCTCCTAGGTGGCGGGAGCTGGGGCTTCAGTCATTAATGGTCAGTGGGTTACTTTCTCGTGCCTACCAGTGAAGCCGCCAAGAAAACCCCTCGGTGAAAGGGTCCAGAGAGCATCCAATGGCTGAGCCCACCGAGATGCTGGAAGACACTCTCTCAGAGGGACCCTGCGTGTCCTCCACACTATGTCTGCTGTTGAATTATAAAACCACAGTCATGGGGTGTTCCTCTCCCTCCCCTCCCCTCCCCTCCCCTCCCCTCCCCTCCCCTCCCCTCCCCTCCCCTCCCCTCCCCTCCCCTCCCCTCCCCTCCCCTCCCCTCCCCTCCCCTCCCCTCCTCTCCTCTCCTCTCCTCTCCTCTCCTCTCCTCTCCTCTCCTCTCCTCTCCTTTCTGGTTTTGTTTGGGGGCCACAATTTGTAGTGCTTAAGGGGCTATACCCAGTTACATCCAGCACCAGACGTGCTGGGAGGTGGGTGGGGAGAGGCACCACTGTGCCCTGCTTGTCTCCCGATGTCAAGGCCTTTGAGCTTTCTCTCCAGGAGTCTGGGAGCTGTTATAGCAATGATCAGACCGTGTGAATCCCCATTTTAGAGTCAGACATCCTGAATACCCACACTGGCGAGAGACATCTGAAACGAAGCTCAGCCTTGTAAAACTAAGCACTTCACAGAACCTTTGCCTCTAGAAGGTTGGGTTGGGAACTGCTTGGTGAGGAAAAGCCTATCCATTAGGCGTCAGAAGTGGTGTGAGGAGACAAGGAGGAGGGAAGCAAACGCCGATGTTTTTTTCAGAGAATGTCCAGTGAGAAAACAATCACCTGTCCTCCTCTGGGTTCTTCAGAGGCCGGACAAATCATCAAACGAGCATCAGAGGGGAGAATGGGGAATTGACAAACAGCCTCCTTCCATAGAGAGACACCCAGAAAAACGGAGAACGTTGCTACTGGGTGTAAAACATCTTTAATTCCAATAGATGCAGAAGATGTCAGAGAGAAGAGGGGAAGGTCCTCCGGGAGGTGACCAGGGGAGGACTGGGGAAACAAAGGCGTGCAGGTTACAGTCCTGCAAGGGAGCCTCCATCTTCCAGGGAAACAGCCTTACAGCTGATGGTTCCATGAAATTCCTTTTCAAAGGCAACCTCCTTGCTGACTTCAGGAGCCTGCTCATAAAATCTACCTTTTGCCAAGCTGTATTTGGGGGCTAGGAAAGATTCTCTCCCTTCTCACAAAATACATCAGCACCGACCTAAGAAACTGGGGCGGCTTCCTCGGGTTCCCTTTTATTTTCTAATCAAAGACAATCGCACAGTTTGTCAATGGATTCTTCAGTGCAGAAAAGCAGGAGAAAAAAAAAAAGCCTGAACTGTGGAAGTCTCTTTTATACTCCCTTTGCCTCTCTTTTCATGCCTGGCCAGACTCAGAAAAATCGCTGTGAAATTGATGTCTTTCCTTCTAGATGCTTTCTTTTTATTTGCACTCATGTGTGTTACTATTCACATCTGGCTTCTGATAAAAAAAAACAACTGTTCACTGGCCAGTGCTCTGTATTATTTGGGATAGGGAGGGGGGTGTTTGGGCACACCCTGCAGCCTCAGGAGTCACTTCTGCCTTCTGGAGTGACCCTTGGTGATGAGACAATGGAACCAGGTTACAACATTTCAACACTTCACCTGTACTCTGGCCCTGCTCTATATTGTCACTGTCACTGTCACCCTCATCCCGTTGCTCATCAATTTGCTCGAGTGGACACCGATCACATCTGCATTGTGAGACTTGTTGTTACTGCTTTTGGCATATCGAATACGCCACGGGGAGCTTGCATGCGGGCTCTGCCTTGCGGGCGGGATACTCTCGGTAGGTTGCCAGGCTCCTCTATATTATTTAATAAAATATCTGAAGATTTCCTGTGACTGTTAACATCCTCCTTAATGCTTCAAAATAGTCCTCAATGTGTCACTCTCTATAAATTCCTTATCAATGAATGTTTTGGGTGTTGCCAAGTTTTTGCTTTTATAGGCAATGCTGTCTTGAATGCCCTCTTATCTCAGGCAAAGATAGAAGAAGTGTAGGTTTCTGGAAATGGAATTACTGTATTAAAAGATGTGCATGTTTAAAAATCTTAATATAAATTTAAAAAAATCCTAATGTAGGGGCAGGGGGGTATTATAGTGAGTAGCATGCTTGTCTAACACACAGCCACATAGAAACTCAGGTGGCCCCCAGAGCACAGCTAGGGGTGATCCCTGAGTGCAGAGCCAGGAGTAAGCTCTGAGCATCGCCGGAAGTGGCCTTAGACACCACCCTCCCCCCAAAAAAAATCCTAATAAATATTTAAAACGTTTTTCTATTTAAATTTCTCCAAGAAACATGATAGGCTATAACCTGGCTCTGCAAAGTATGGTTCTATGACAAAGCAAATTTTCATCATCAGAGAAATCACTAGAAATGCACAATTTCAGACTATTCAGACCACTGAATCAGGTTCTGTCACTTAAAAGATTCCTTGGTTGGGGCTGGAGCAATAACACAGCAGGTGGGGCGTTTACTTTGCACGCGGCCGACCCAGGTTCGAATCCCAGCATCCCATATGGTCCCCTGAGCACCGCCAGGGGAAATTCCTGAGTGCAGAACCAGGAGTAACCCCTGTGCATCCCCAGGTATGACCCAAAAAGCAAAAAAAAAAAAAAAAGATTCCTTGGTGACTTGTCCTCACTGCAACTGATAAACACAGCTCTCTATATTCTTACTCTTACTAAAATATGACACCATCCACCTTTTTTTTTTTGCTTCATTCTCTTTGTTTCCCAAGCACTTAAAAACATGCTTCCTTAATGGCAGTCCCTAAAACTCTGTGATTTTTGTTTGCTAAATGCTTAGATTGATAACTCATGGAATGTGCCCTTCACAAATATAAGTCTAATACTATCCCCCCTTCAATATTTTGGCATTTATTTTTATTCTCCACAATTCCTTAATTGTTAAACAATTGAAAATTATTTAGCAAATTCACAGGATGGTTGCCTCTGTTTTCTGAGGCATAATTGATATTGTGGGCACACCTACCTTCATTTAGAGGGGAGAATGGTCTCTTAATCATTCTCACTGGAGCTTATATTGAGAGAAAAGTTCACAAGTCATCTGGAGACACCTTACCAGTTATCATAACTATGTGTGCAATGAGAATGGTCACTGCAGCGATTTTTTTTAAACCTGCTTGTAACTTCTACATTAATTTGTCAGTGGCATTTCGAAAGGGGAATTTCTCTGCTTTCTACCTCCCACCAAGTCCAAGGCAAAGAGGAGGAAAACAGTTGTACAAATTGGAGTGAATGATTCCTGGACTATTGCCTAACATGAACTCTTTTGGACTAACTTTTGAGTCAGACTTTGACCTTCTGCTACTGCTAAGTGTTAATTGAATGCCGTTTGCATCCAGGATACCATTCTTTAGGCAGACCCATTTCTTTTTCTTTTTCTTTTATTTTTTTTAGGTCACACCTGGTGATGCACAGGGGATACTCCTGGATTTGCACTCAGGAATTACTCCTAGATATGCTCGGGGAACCATACAGGATGCTGGGAATTGAACCTTGGTCAGCCACGTGCAAGGCAAATACCCTAGCCCCTGTACCATCGCTCCAGCCCCCAGATCTATTTCTTAACCCTCAGAGTAGACCTCTAAGATAGTTTTCTAGAATGGGTAACCAGGCATTGAGTAAATAATGGAATCTGGCTTGACTCTTAAGTTCCATCTTACATGAGATATTACAGAAGTACACCAAATATTTGCAGTACGTACTGACTCCAATTTTAAGATAAATCTCAAACTTGAAATTGACTTCAATTTCTTTTTGAGTGAGTGAGAGAGAGAGAGAGAGAGAGAGAGAGAGAGAGAGAGAGAGAGAGAGAGAGAGTTTACCATTGAATAAAAGACCTTAATGATTATTGTGGCAGATTTTCTGGAATTTAGGTTCTACTTGGGCAATTCAATATACTCTCAACATTAATTTATGTACCAGATGAATCAGAACAAATACGTGAGGCCCATATTACTTAAAAAAGGTATTCTTGAACTTGGGTCGCATCACAAATGCACTTTCTGTATATTAGCTGTATTCTATAGAGTGGCTCAGATATTATAAGATAAATTTTAAGGGGATATCAATAAAATATTAAATACATTTATTAAGACATAGAGAAAAGGAGGGGCTGGAGTGATAGCACAGCGGATAGGGTGTTTGCCTTGCACTCGGCCGACCCGGGTTCGAATCCCAGCATCCCATATAGTCCCCTGAGCACAGCCAAGGGTAATTCCTGAGTGCATGAGCCAGGAATGACCCCTGTACATTGCCGGGTGTGACCCAAAAAAGCAAAAAAAAAAAAAAAAAAAGACATAGAGAAAAGGAAACAAAATTTATTTCACTACTGGGATCGCCATAATGGCTACTCTGATGAATTTTCTGACCTAAGTCCCAGAGGAAGTTTGTGAATGAAAAATTTATAAAGGAAATAAAAGATTTCATGAAATTATGAGAAAAACACTCTTGTACAATAAGGATGATCAATGGCGGTGGGGAAAGTAGCCACATTTTTATATTTCATTCATGGGAAAGAAAACCTAGACATTTTCTTGCAAATAATGATAGCTTGAGTAATTTTAAAAATAAATGAAATGGGAACAAATAGCTATTTGTTAAATTGTTAAAGATAATTTTCATTATCTTTAGACCAAATCCTGGCTCATACATATATTTGAAATCAGTGTTAAGGAACTTACTTAACTCAATTAAGAGAGGAACCAAAAAATGTTACAGTGATTCCAAGGAGAATATTAAAAATGGAGGCCTAGGTAGACTCTACGATAAATTTGCGAATGGATGTAAAATTGTCTATTTCTGCAGAGTCAGGAAGTGAAAGCAATTGTCTCTCCAAGGACAGAATTTTGTCTATTCACAGAAAACTTTGTACTGCATTTGTTATCTATAGCTTATAGAATTGTAAAATAGCTCAAAGACAAAAGAGTCAAGTGCCATAGATAACCCGATAACCTAGAAGAGTAGAACACAGTTTTTATGGAAAATACCCTCTGGGAACACTTGAAATTCTATCTTGAAGGAGTTGTTGGGCCATACAGGGCAGCACTCAAGGGCTATTTCTGACTCTGTGCTAATGAGTGAACCCTTGGAGGACTCTACATGGCGTTGGGGATCAAACCAGGGTCAGCCTCTTGGACACCTTAATTAACTCTCGTACTATTTCTCTGGTCCCTTGGTACATTCCAAATTCATTCCCACTTTCCTTGCCACATAGATAATAGAGAAACCCAGTCTACTCATCTCTCTCAATCATTGTCTAAAGTTCTTATGAGCGTTACTGTTTCTGACACAGAGGTAGCTTTTGAAGATAGGATTTCATTCCAAATAGAGCAATGTATTCGTGTATTTTTACATAGTGAGGTTCGCCTTTTGTTAGCAACTGCAGAAGATGAAAATGGCCATGGAGACCCCAACCTGAGCATGGAGCATGTCTCATGGTATTATAATGAGATCACAGGGGAAAGGGAAGGTACAAAATACATAGGAACACCAAAAACTGAAATAAAAGTGGGAGGACAGCTGATTTGGAGTCTGTCCAGCATCCGGTCTCAGAGACAGTCAACCAAAACATTAAGGAGCACTTTCAAGATTTTTCAATACATTTGGAAATATCTGTCAATTTTTCTAAATCTTTGGAAATGTTCCTTTTTTAAAAACCAACTCATCAATTTGTGTCTCCGAGATGAGTCATTACTTTTCTGAATTGTTCTCTTTTTGATTGTCTCCTCCAAGAATTGCATGTACTTCACTTGAATGCATCCTGTTCATTTAATCTGTGTAATGTTTTCTTTCTAAGGTTCTAATTACCTTGCTCTCATCAATAATAACAACAGTCAAAAAAAATATAAGAAGTAAAGAAGTTTCCGATGAGGGCCTCCTGTTCCAACCACAGCTATTTCTCTTAAGGTGATTCATCCTCTCAGACTTTCAAAAATGTGCAAACATTTATGTCATTTCTAATGTACCAGCAAAGCTTCAGCTGTACCAAAGGCCAGAAATAAAATTGGAGCAGTGAGCTAATTAGCATTGTATGTACTAAAGGAAACTGGCAGTTTAAAAAAAAAATTTTTTTTTTATTTACCACTTGAGAATGGAAGGGTGGAGCTCATCAAGTTTAAAACCAAAAAAAAAAAAAAAAAAAAAAAAACTCTGACAAGGCTTCTAAGTCTTTTGAGATTCAAATAGTATAGCTCCTGGCAGCATACACCATCATCTTTAAGAAATATGAAAATTGGCACACGAAACCAATTGCTCTGCATCTGAGAAAAAAAAGAATGGAGTGCATTTTGGCTTTTGAGCTTTTCATAGCAACAAAATTGCTCCTCTTCTGACTGAGAAACTATAATTGTAGCTTGGATAAAAGATTTCTTGAGACAAATTCTTCTTCTAAAGAGCCCTGATTAGATTGTTTACTCTTAACTTAAAATCATGCATCCCAGCCACGCTTTGTACAAAATTGCATTCGTGTCTGTGCTGTGTCTCTGCAGGATTTAAAAGCTGAAGCTCTCTGGGCTGTCACCTCCACTCCTTCAATGTGTCTGGTTGAAGTGACTTCACACTTGCAAGGGAATTTATCATCTAGGAAGGATTGTCTGTGTTCCTTTCACAAAGCTTTGCAGAGGTTGTCGGGAATAAGCATGATAGAAACGGTAGTGACTCGATGCATTTTGCCATCTATTTTTTCCTCTTCTTTCTCAGAAGTTTTTTTTTTTTTTCAATAGGTTTGTTCTGGCTACTAAAAGCATCTTTTCTTCCTTATACCTAGCAGACTATTTGCTTTAGAAATAGACCAACTGCTGCGTTGCAGGAAGGGCTAAGAGTTCAAACCCATCAAAGGTGAGCCTGGAGTCTAGATATCAGAACGGCCTGGTTTGATTCCAGCTCTTTCTGTCTCGAGGCAAGCAATCTGTTGCTCTGTTCTCACTTTTCTCACCTGTACTGGGATGACTATATCATTATCTATCTCAATTGGTTATTGTAGAGAGTAAGTTGAGAAAGAGAAAGAATTTGTAAGAATGAGCTCATTCTTACAAAGTGCTTGGAAGATTTGCTGGTGCTTGGTAAATATTATATATTTGAAGTTCATCGTCATCATCATCATCATCATCATCATCATCATCATCATCCCGTTGATTGTCGATTTTCTCAAGTGGTCTCAGTAACGTCTCCATTCTCCCTAGCCTGAGATTTTAGAAGCCTCTCTTTACTTGTCCTTCCAAACGGTGCCAAATTGGAGGCTCTTTCAGGGTCAGGGGAATGAGACCCATCATTGTTACTGGTTTGGGCATATGAATACGTCATGGAGAGCTTGCCAGGCTCTCCCATGTGGGCAGGAAACTCTCGGTAGCTTGCCAGATTCTCCCAGAGGGAGAAATGGGCTATAAAATGTCTTCTGGGAACTTGGTTTTACAGCCTCTGGATGTTGGTCGTTGATGGGGTTACACGGTGCTGGGGGCAGTTTCTGAGTGTGACAGCCTAGCTACTGGAAAATGTGGGATCTGCGCGGAAGAGGCCCAGTCCTAATCCAAACAGGCTTGGAGATCTCAGTCCTGGGTCCCGAAAAAAAAAATGTAAGAAACAGAAAATCATTGTTTATAAAGGTAGTGGAAGGTAGGGGAGATTATTAATTTTGTTCCTGAAAAAAAAAATACCTTTGTATAGCCAAGAAAAGGGAGGGGTCAGGTAGAGTGATAGTACAGCAGAGAGGGCATTTGCCTTGCACATGGCCAATCAGATTCGGTCCCCGGCATCCCATATAGTCCCCTGAGAACCACTAGGAGTGATTCCTGAGTGCAGAACCAGGAGTCACCCCTGAGCATTGCTGGCTGTGACCCAAAAAGCCAAAAAAAAAAAAGTAAAGAAAAGGAGGGGAGGGCACAAAAATAAAAAGGAAAAGAAAATGGTAAAGGGAAAGGTAAGGCAAAAAAGAAGAGGGCTGACCAAATTGTCTGCCGTAGAGGCACGGGGAGGGTTGGAAAGTGGCAGACAGTATACCGGGGACATTGATGGTAGAGAATGTACACTGGTGGAAGGATGGGTGTTCGATCATTGTATGACTGAAACTCAGATATAAAAGTTTTGTAACTGTAGCTCACGGTGATTGAATTAAAAAAAAAGAAAAAGATGACAGTAACAATTAAGTGTGACTAAAACAAACAAACAAACAAACAAACAAACAAAAATACCCCAGCCATGTTAGCTAGCACCATTTAGAAGTTAAGTGAAAATAATTGTTTTTAATCGTGAAGGCTATAAACTAAATGCGTGTCAATAGGACTCTTATTATATTAGCAGGCATGCATTTATATAGGAGTACATAGTGCAGCTATTATAATCATGTGGAATTGGACTGGAGAGATAGTATAATCAGTAGGCCATCTGCCTTGCACACGTCTAATCTGGGTTTGATCCTTAGCACTACATATGGTTCCTCAAGTCCTACCAGGAGTAAGCCTTGAGCACCACTGTGTGGGGTCCAAAAAGTTAAAATAAAACAAACAAACAAAAAAAAGAATGTGGAAGTTATTTTCATATGGAAAGATCTTCAGAAAACATACATATATATATGCATTAAAAAAAGTGGGCTGAAAGAATATACAGTAGATTCTAATCACAGTTGAATTTAATCAATAATGATCTCTGAGTGGTAGTTGGAAATTTGGGAGGCTTTTTTTGTTCTACTGAAAAAACATAATCCACCTATCACTGTAGCATTGTCATCCCATTGTTCATTGATTTGCTTGAGTGGGCACCAATAACATCTCCATTGTGAGACTTATTGTTACTGTTTTTGGCATATCGAATATGCCACGGGTAGCTTGCCAGACTCTGCTGTGCGGGCAGGATACTCTCCGTAGCTTGCTGGGCTCTCCGAGAGGGACGGAGGAATTGAACCCAGGTCAGCAGCATGCAAAGCAAATGCCCTATCCGCTGTGCTATCGCTCCAGTCTGGGGTGTGCAGGCCACCTATTGCTATTTCAATAAAATTCCAGAGTATTATGATTTTATTAGGGGAAAGGAAAATTGTGAAAGATTAAGAACATGAGCTTAAATTTGTTACCCAATAATAAAAAGACAAATGAAAGAGATTCTGATTTACTTTGTTGGAAGCGTTTGCATGAACACATCTTTATTGTTCCTTCCAGGAGCTGAAAGCTCTGTAAATGCTTTATCTTCATCCTCTTCTCCAATGCACAATTTGGGGTTAGGACACAGTCAATAACTCACTGTGACTTCTTATTACTTATAAGTATAAGTTGGACATCCTTTGACCCTGACCCAAAGATTATGTTCAATTTTGAGGAAGATAGATCCAAATTAAAGGGGGGTAACAATAAAACCAGAAAGTAAGTTGCCACAAGAACAATGCAGAAAATGAAGGATTCCTAATGAACTGGTAGTGTGGTTCCCCCAAATAGTTTCCTTATCAGTGTATTTTGATGTCTATAAATTTCTCCATTAGTTTCTCCTTAGGGTTCAGTTATGGATTCTATACGTGGAAGTTTAATTAAGAGGAACTCAGTGGCTATTTCTTGGCATCTATCCCCCAAACAAAAAAGCGTTAATTCAAAAGGTTATATGCACACTGACTTAGTACAATAGCCAAAATATGGAAACAACCCACATGCCCAACTATGGATGAATGAATGAAGAAGTTATATATACATGATGGAATACTATGCAGCTCCAAGAAAGAAAAAAATCATATAATTTGCAGCAACATGGATTAAACTAGAGGCTATCATGCTGGGTGAAGTCAGTCAGAAGGAAAGAGATAGCTAGAGAATGATCCCTCTCATATATGGGACTTAAAAATACACAGCAAGGCAATAACAAAGGACCAAAGGTAACACAATGAGAGAACTGAGCCACACAATTGATTTGGTGGGGAGGAGGAGTAAAAGAGAGGGGTGTTGGGGTTCTTGGGGGGTGAAGGTGGGTACACTGGGGATGGGTGTAACATTGGAATGACGTGCATGAGAAACCATCATTATGGTATTGTAAATCATAGAGCTTAAATCAATAAAAAAAGAAAAAGAAAAAAAGAGGAGTCCATTAGGCACAGGAATCAGAAAGTGAAGACACAGAAGTGAACACTGGGAAGTCTAGTGGGCACAAAATCATCAGTGAAAGACACATTCCTTGAATGTGAACTTGGAATCTGGATCTCGATACTCTATATCCACCATGGAAGTTATGCAACATCTCTAGGTCTCATTCTCTTACTTTGCCACATGACTATGATAATACTTATATGGCTGAAGATACCAAAATATCCTTGTTTTATGTAGGTTTGCACCTGGCATACAGATTTTCAATGAGTGTTTGTTGAATGAGCAGATGAATTAAATGAGGAAATATAAAGCTATTTACATATAAGATGTTGCTAAGCTGTCAGTTGGAAAAGAAATTAGTTTTGGTCTATAATACACTGGAGAGATAGCACAGCAGGTAGAGCGTTTGCCTTGCACACGGCCAACCCGAGTTCAATTCCTCCATCCCTTTCAAAGAGCCCAGCAAGCTACTGAGAGTATCCCACCTGCACGGCAGAGCCTGGCAAGCTACCCGTGGCGTATTCAATATGCCAAAAACAGTAACAACAAGTCTCACAATGGACACATTACTGGTGCCTGCTTGAGCAAATCCCTGAACAATGGGACGACAGTGCTACAGGGCGATAATGCACCATCAAAGAGACTTCATGAGGAAGATTCACAGAGAGATTTTTGTCTCAAGATAAAAAATACTTTTTCTGGGTAAAAAATGTCCAAAGATGAGATACACAATAGTAATTTTCTTCATATAATGAGAATGCATGCCTTGAAAAAAAAGAAAACAAAAGCTGTTGAAATATAAACAATGTCTAATATTTTGAAATCTCGCCATCTGTTTAAATTCAAGCATGGCAATGCATTGTTGACAAAAGTTTTGGTTCACTAAATTTGGGACACATTAGGGCAAAGGTTGATCCCTGTATCAATGGGGAGGTTTCATAGGATGTATTTAGGTTTGAAACCATTTTCAGTTCCTTTAAAATGCTAGAACCTGTTATTTTGTAAACGCAAGAAGCATAAATTCTAAATGTAGCTCTACGCTACCTGTGAAGAGATGAGCATTAGTGCAAACTTTGGTCTCTAAGAGGTTCTGTCCATAGCTGGTTAAAAGGACTGGGAAGCTGATGCAGTTGCCAGGCAACTGAGGTGGAATAAATATGCCTCTCTCTCCTAGCGTATCAGGTAAATGGGTAAACAAATGTTCCCTTGAATATGACTCAATTTTGTCTGATTGGTATAATTCTACAATGACTGAAAGACCAAGGCAAATAGGTAGGTAATTCATGGCAAAATGTCTGTGAAAAAATGTTAAGGCTCCAAATGGCTTGACTCATAATTTCCTTAATCCTACCTTTTAATTTGTGACTAAGGCAGTGTTTCAGCAATACTCCCTTTATACCTCAGTTTTTGGTCTCTCGTGCAGCACCGAGAGAAGAAGACAACAGATGCCAGGGCTAGCTGGGCTGAGCACGTGCTTTCCAGGCAAGATGTCTGGGTGGGATGTCCGGTGCTACGTGGTGCCCCCACAAACCACCAGGAGCAAACCCTAAGCATAATGCAGAAAGTAGGTCTCTGATCCCCTCAGATATGGCCCCGAGATAAAAAGAATTTAAAAGAAAGAAAAAGAAAATAATAGAACAGATGGTAAGTGTGCAACAGTTCTTCCTTCCCTCCCTCCTTCCTTTTTTTTTTTCTTTTTTGGGTCACACCCGGTGATTCACAGGGGTTAGTCCTGGCTCTGCTCTCAGGAATTACTCCCGGCGGTGCTCAGGGGACCGTATGGGATGCTGAGAATCAAACCCAGGTTGTCTGAGTGCAAGGCAAATGCCCTACCCACTGTATTATCGCTCCAGCCCATCTTTCTTTCTTTCTTTCTTTCTTTCTTTCTTTCTTTCTTTCTTTCTTTCTTTCTTTCTTTCTTTCTTTCTTTCTTTCTTTCTTTCTTTCTTTCTTTCTTTCTTTCTTTCTTTCTTTCTTTCTTTCTTTCTTTCTTTCTTTCTCTCCCTTCCTTCCTTCCTTTCTTTCTTTCTTTCTTTCTTTCTTTCTTTCTTTCTTTCTTTCTTTCTTTCTTTCTTTCTTTCTTTCTTTCTTTCTTTCTTTCTTTCTTTCTTTCTTTCTTTCTTTCCTTCCTTCTTTCTTTCTTTCTTTCTTTCTTTCTTTCTTTCTTTCTTTCTTTCTTTCTTTCTTTCTTCTCTCTTTCTTCTCTCTTTCTCTTTCTACCTTCCTTTCTTCCTTTCTTTCTCTCACTGATTCCATTTATAAGCTGAATTTTTTTTCTTTTTGGGTCACACCCAGTGATGCACAGGAGTTACTCCTGGCTTTGCACTCAGGAATTACCCCTGGCCATGCTCAGGGGACCATATGGGATGCTGGAAATCGAACCCGGGTCAGTGTATGTGAGGCAAACACCCTCCCTGCTATTTGCTATTGTTCCAGCCCCTATAAGCTGAATTTTTGAAAAAAAAAATTCAGACCTTAGTAATTAGCTGCTAGCAAAACAATAAGATCAGTTTCTGGTAGTAATAAAATTGTTGTTTCCCATCTAGACTGTGATTTATTGATTGTATTGATATTTGCATATCACAATATGCAGAAAGCACAGAACATCAGCCATTAATTTATTATGATTACAGATCAAACATGTGCTCAACATATTGTCTATTTACTTATGTTTTCTAAATTTATGATCATGAATATATCTACGCTACTAAATATACATAATACTTACTAACCAAGATAGCCTGAAATGCTGCAAATGAATTCTCTAAATATATTCATTATTACTGTGATACTTAAGAAAATTGTTTTTCATGAAATAGTGGTAAAATACTGATTATGAAGCTCCTTTTTAGCAGTTCACACCCATGAAATGATCATTTTGAACAAGAACTGAGTGTTGAAAGTAGGTAAAGGGATATACCTGATACAATATAGATAATCTTTCATTAACTATATTGTAAACCATAAGAACCATAAGGCCCAAAAGGAGAGAGAGAGAGAGAGAGAGAGAGAGAGAGAGAGAGAGAGAGAGAGAGAGAGAGAGAGAGAGAGAGAGAGAGAGAGAGAGAGTGGAGAGAAGAAAAGTGACGGCCATAGTGGCAGGAGGTAGGGAGTGGAGGGCGGGAGGGAAATGGGGACCATTGATGAGGAAAGTGCACTGGTGAAGGGACAGGTGTTGGAATATAATATGACTGTAATCTAATCATGAACAACTTTGTAAATGTGTTTATCATGGTGATTCAATAAAAAAATGGTGACGCTTCAAAACGTCAAGTGATTATATTCCACCACTTTTTTGTGTGTGTGGTTTTAAAAATGACATGCTTGCTTTTCACGAAGAAGAAAGCCGTCCTTCTTTCAGAATGAAGACAGCCTAGGGACACCCCCCGCCCCCACTATTCCAGAGCAGAGAGAATCTTTGCCCAGTCCTGTTCTCTGTTTGGTGGCTGTGTGTCCCATGGGAAATGACGGTGGAGTGAAATCCTGAGCCTGGAGGCAAAGGCCTTCCACATCTGTTCGAATGGGAACCTGCAGGGAGTCTTCCTCCCACCCTCCTCCCAGCCCAGCCCCACCCTCACGCCATCCTTCACCCTGTGATTTATAAAGATGTTGTTGTACCAAAGGTGTTAGGTATCATTAGATCCCAGTGGCCATAGAGGCAGGGTACCGGGGCAACGTTTTGTTTTGTTCTGTTTTTTTTTTTTTTTTTTTTTTAGACTGGAAAGGTAGTACGTTTGAGGAAGAAAAACTAGACTAGACAAAGAAGAGGGAAGTTCATTTCTCCGAAGACTTCCCAGCGGACACGAAGTTCTGCCAGTAATGAGACCTTTGGAGACTCTACTACTACTCTGTCACAGTTCCCTGACACCGAGGGCGACATTAATATCCTGATCACAGAGACAGAGACTGGCAAGCAGAGTGGTAAATGGCCAAGCCAAGACAGGTTTTCTCTGCTGGACTCAAAGACATCCCATGACGTTTGGAGAAAGATTTTTTTCTTTATGGGTCATACCTGGCAATGCAGAGGGGTTACTCCTGGCACGGCACTCAAGAATCACCCCTAGCGGTGCTCAGGGGGCCATATGGGATGCTGGGAATCGAACCCGGGTCAGCTGAGTGCAAGGCAAACGCCCTACCAACTGTACTATTGCTCCAGCCCCAGAAAGATATTTTTTAAGGGAAGACAGAATCAGTAAGGGCTGAGGCTTCATTTAATTTGAATCTTTCTCCTCCCCTCTTGCCCTCCACCCCCACCCCATTTTCTGTTATGTGGTGTTATATGTTAACTTCAAGACCCTGAGCTCTTTTAAGAGTACGATCTGGTGTGAGTCCCTTTGGTCCCCCTAGCACTCAGCATAGGATCAAAACCACCAGCTTGAAGCTGTGGAATGAAAGCAAGAGGGGGTGGGTGAGTGCCACATGAGCTCGGTAAAAAGCATCAAAGAGTGTTTCCATACTTTGGTTATTACGAGTCGTGAGGTAATGAACATAGAAGTGTAGATGTCTTTTCAAAATAGTGTTTTGGGGTCCCTGGACTAGATACCAAGAAGTGGAATAGTTGAGGCTCATGGAAGCTCAATTCTTAGTTTTTTGGAGATGTGTCCACATTGTTTTCCAAAAGGGTGTTGAAGCAGTTAACTTTCCAAACCATCAGTGGAGACCACCTGAGTGTCCAAGAACAAAGGGCGGGATGAACAAACTGGTATAGATACACAATGGAATGCTACTTGGTTGTAAGAAAAGGATAAATTCATGCAGGTTGCTGCTGCCTGGACGAATCTGGAGAGTATCTTGTTGAGTGAAGTTAGTCAGAAGCTATAGACTGATGTCTCTCACATGTGGACCATGAAGAAGCACAGTAAGGGAATAACGAACAGTCAAAGACAATAGAACCTGGGAAATGGTCTACAGAACTGAGCCTACCAAGGGCTGAGAGTTGATGGGGGGAGGGGGAACCCAGAGACGATGGTGGAGGGAAGCAGACACTCTGGTAGAGGATGTGGTGTTGGAATGCTGCATGCATGAAACCCAACCACGAACAATCTTGTAAATCACAGAGCTTGACTAAAGGGGAAGGAGTTTCAAAATTTGGGATTTAAGTCTTTGGTGCCAGTATTCTGTCTTGGGGAAGTGACCTAACTCATCTGTGCTTTGATTGTCTTTGAGCAACACAAGTAGATTGAGCCGTGTGTTCTGCATGGTGCCCTCTGGCTCTCCCCGCTCTGTGTCTGCAGGAAGACTTTTGTTTCCATAGAGAACAGCGATGTTCACAGCAATGCTTAGAGCCTGTCATCGGGAGCCCCTGCCAGCACCTACACAGCTCACACTGGGGACGGATAATTTACTTCTGTAGAGGAATCTCATGAGCTCACGAGGAAAACACACGGAAAAGAAGCCCGTGCAGCAGGGACAAATAATCACAAAAGCTCTGGAATCAACTTTCAGATAAATGTTTTCTGAAAGGGGTAGGTGGGAGGAAAGGACAGGAAATAGCTTAAAGGGTTGAATGCATGATTCGCTTGTGTGAGATGTGCGTTCAGTTCTCTCAGCACTTTATGACCTCCTGGGAACAAGACTAAGGGAAAAAACTGGAAGAAACCCCAACGCCCACCTCCTAGGAAAAAAGAAAAGATTTGCTGTACGACAGCCTTGCTAAGGGCCAGGAAGATTGCTCCACAGTTAGAAGCCTGTCTCATGAGCTGGGGCAGAAGGCAGCTGGGATAGAGAAGGGATCACTAAGTCAATGAATGTTGGCGGGATCACTTGGGATGGGAGATGTGTGCTGAAAGCAGATAAAGGACCAAACATGATGGCCTCTCAGTATCTGTATTGCAAACCATAGTGCCCCAAAGTAGAGAGAGAGTAAGAGGAAAATTGTCTGCCATAGAGGCAGGGGGAGGGGGTGGGACAGGGCGGGGAGTGGACATACTGGGGATATTGGTGGTGGAGAATGTGCACTGGTGGAGGGATGAGTGTTCGATCATTATATGACTGAAACTTAAACATGAAAGCTTTGTAACTATATCTTACGGTGATTCAATAACAATAATAATCACTGTATCACTGTCATCCTGTTGCTCATCAATTTGCTCGAGCGGGCACCAGTAATGTCTCCATCGTGAGACTTGTTGTTACTGTTTTTGGCATATCGAGTACACCATGGGTAGCTTGCCAGGCTCTGCAGTGCGAGTGAGATACTCTCAGTAGTTTGCCGGGCTCTCCAAGAGGGACAGGGAATTCAAACACGGGTCGGCCGCGTGCAAGGCAAACATCCTAACTGATGTTCTATAGCTCCAGTCAGTTTCCCTTTGACAGTAATAATAATAATAATAATAATAATAATAATAATAATAATAATAATAAATACAGACTTGCTTAAATGGCTACAGTCTGATCCCTTTAGGCCCATATCCAGCAGTGCTCAGGGGCTACTCCTGGCTCTATGCATGAAATTGCTCCCAGCAGATCTCAGGAACCATGAAGTGCAAAGGATTAAACCATGCTCAGGGATCATCTGGGTGCAAGGGATTGAACCGAGATTGGCCGTATGCAAGACAAACACCTTAACTTCTGTACTATCTCTCCAGCCCTATCACCTGAGCCTGATAAGTAGTTTCCTATAGAAAAGCAATGCTTTATCAAGCTTAAAGAATTCTGCATCCTTAAAGAGGTGTGAAAACACTAACTCAAAAAGCCTAAATATACAGCTTCCTCTTAGGAAAGCATTAAGCTACAGCAAAATGAGAGACAACACACCAATATGTTTGTATGTGCCTACAGGAGAATTTTTTAAAGTCCAATTAATTCTTAATTCAGGGCGTTGTCTTAGTAACTACTATTTCAAGATGATCAGTCCTTGCAACATAATTCATAGCTTCACTAAGGCAGGAAAAAAAAATAGAAAGAGGCAGAACCTTAAAATACCTTTGCCAATTAAATCTTGAATAATTTTTGACTCTGAGTATAGGCAGTCATTTTCTTTAAGCTTGGAAAAATGATAAAGAATGAATGCACTGGTTCATTATTTCGTGCTTTTCTATGCATTTAGGGTTTTAAAAAATAATCTCCTTTACCTTCTAATCCAAGATATTAAAATAGATATAAAAACCAACTTAATATTAAATCGTTACCCTGCGGGCTAATGCCAAAATAATGGAGTTCATAATTCAGGTCCCCCAACTCTCTTAATACTGGGACAATCACAGGAAATATGAAACAGCAGGAGGAACAAAATACACACCAATGTCTGCCGATACTTTGTAGTTAACTGTCTTATTTATTTGACATTGTGATTCATAATAATTTTGATAAAAGAGTTGATGGCACTCAACATTTCAGTCCAGTTCCATCACCAGTGTCCTGTCCTTCCACCAAAGGCCAAGGTTCTCTCCCTCTCACCACCCTACCTCCTTAGCAAACTTTTTGTTGTTGTTATTGTTTGGGGTTTTGGTGTTTTTTTTTTTTTGGTCTGCTTATTATGATAGCACAGTGGGTAGGGCATTTTCCTTGCAGGAGGACGATCCGGGTTCAATTCCTCTGTCCCCCTCTTTTGGAACCGGCTGTGGAGCCAGCACGATGGAAGAGCCTAAGGAAGTGCCCTTGGACTCCAAGCTGCCCACTGAACTAATTCCGGCACGGGACCAGAGACCCCACGGCGCTGAAACAGTGGGAACCGGGCATCCCCCAATTCTTTTAACCTCTCTCTCTCTCAACTCCTTCTGAACACAGCGCAGGGTCCGCGGTTTTCCTGAGCGCAAAATGGAGACGCTGAGCGGGCTGAAAGAGGACGCGCGCGCCTGCGGGAGGCCCCAGGGGGCGGGGGTGGTGACCCCAATTCTTTTAACCTCTCTCTCTCTCAACTCCTTCTGAACACAGTGCAGGGTCCGTGGTTTTCCTGAGCGCAAAATGGAGACACCGAGCCTCTCTCTAGGTTTCTCCATCTTATGAGCACCATATAAGGGTAAAAGTTTGTAGTGATGTTATTTCTGGTTGTACTTTCCCTGTACTTTATACACAAATGCAAAACCGCGCGGCCGCTAGTGCGGCCGCGCGACCTAATGTCATCTTAGCATCAGCAATATGTAATGGTTCCTCCTTAACAGGTTGGACTTTTGTGGGAGATCCTATCAAGAATAGTCTGTTGCTGAAATATTGAAGGCAATCAAGTGGTAGCCATCTCTCTAGACTGAACTAAGCTATATCCCCACGCCGGCTGAGAAGAAATACCCTTCTTTCTCGGGAAGAAACGCGGCGTGGTGTCAAACATAGTGTGATGTCCATTAAGCAAACAGACCTGGTGGCGTGGGAATGGGATATAAGGGGAAAATTATATACATGGAACAGTGGGACGCTGGGGGAATCTCGAGCCGGAGCCGATACCAGCGCGAGACCTTTGGTTCCAGAAACTGCTTGCAGACACTCTACTAGTCTATCAACTAAGCCAGAGCCCCACGCCTGCTGATGACGGGAAATAACCATCCTTTTCGGTTTTTTTTTTTTTCCCTTGTCAGGCAGCGTGGCGATTACTAAACAGGCGTGAACTCGGTGGCGCGGGGCAAGGGGGAAAAAGAAAAGTTAGGTAACAAACAGCGGGACTTAATATCTCTATATTCTTAGCAGTGGAGAACTATCAAATGCCTCCTTGGCAATAGGACTGCTTTTCTTTTTTGGGGGAAACCCCAACAACGGTAGTGAGTTATGTGTTGAAACATGGAATGTAATCGAGATAAGGCGTAAACGAAGTGAAACATCACTTACAAGGGGGGGGGACTGGGGAGGTGGGAGGGGGCGGCAGGTATACTGGGGGGGTTGGTGATGGAAGATGGGCACTGGTGAAGGGAAGGGTGTTTGAGAATTGTATAACCGACATAATCCTGAGAACTATGTAACCCTCCACATGGTGATTCAATAAAATTTAAAAAAAAAAAAATTTCTCTGTCCCTCTTGGAAAGCCCAGCAAGCTACTGAGAGTATCGCGCCCAAACAACAGAGCCTGGCAAGCTACCCGTGGCATATTTGATATGCCTAAAACAGTAACAAAAAGTCTCACAATGGAGACATTATTGGTGCCTGCTCGAGCAAATCGATGAACAATGGGATGGCAGTGCTACAATGCTACAGTGCTATTATAGTTTAGGTCACATGCTTGCAATCTTGTTAACTCTTTGTAATAAGAAATTCATAGTTGGGGGGCTGGAGCGATAGCACAGTGGGTAGGGCGTTTGCCTTGCACTCGACCAACCCGGGTTCAAATCCCAGCATCCCATATGGTCCCCTGAGCACCGCCAGGAATAATTCCTGAGTGCAGAGCCAGGAATAACCCCTGTGCATTGCCAGGTGTGACCCAAAAAGCTAAAAAAAAAAAAAAAGAAAAAAGAAATTCATAGTTGGAGGGTACAGATATCAATATGTTTGTGTGGATCTATAGTCAATGGCTTACTTGCAATTCTAATAACTGTCCTTGTTTAAGCCTTTCTTGGTCAGTCATTTCTAGTGGACAGTCCTGTCTGTTGGTAATTGCAAAGTTGTCTCCAACTCCCTGTCCCTTACATGCCTAGCACAGAAGCTTTAATGCCAAACATTTGCTTTGTGTTGCCCCGTGTCTGTAAAGGATCAGGGTTCAAGAGACAAGCAGGATTCCGCTGGGCATCTGTGGGTGGACTTATTATTGCCAAAACAAGAGGAAACTGATCACAATCTTTCTTCTTTCCCCCTCATTCCTGCCTTAAATGTAGGCACAAAGGCTGGCCCTTTAATAGAGTTTTGGCCACCACTATTTCATAAACATAAAGAAAAGACTATGCACAAAAAAGTGTCAGAGACATGTCGTAGGATGAATATTAGCAGTCACTTAACTAGTAGAATGTTGACATTTTAAAAAAAGACACAACAACCCTTATTTGTTTCAGATACAATAGATCGGGTTATATGTTCTGGGAGCGTCACACCCTGATAGTGTTTTACTTGAAACACTTGTAGTTTTCCCATCATCTTGAGAAGTATCAGTCGTTATCTCTAAGTTGAAAACAAGAAAATTGAGGCATCGAGAGTCTAAATGAACTGTTTCGGACTACACAATGGTGCCATAATTTTATTAGTTTTGTCATTATTATTTTTTTAATTGGGGTAGTGCTTAAGGGTTACTCTGGCTCCGTGTTCAGGAGTGACTCTCCTGGCACTGCTCCAGGATCATATGCTCTCCCGGGATTGAATCAGGGCTGGCATGACACAAAGCAAGTGTCTTATCTCCTGGACACTTTCTCCAGCTCAGTACTATCATTTATTTATTATTATTATTATTATTATTATTATTATTTTGGTTTTGGGGTCACACCCAGCGATGCAAGGGGTTACTCCTGGCTCATGCACTCTGGGATTACTCCTGGTGGTGTTTGGGGGACCATATGGGATGCTGGGAATCGGCTGCATGCAAGGCAAATGCCCTACCCACTGTGCTATTGCTCCAGCCCCCTATCATTTTTTAAAAGGTAAGTTTTGTTTCCTGACTAAACATAAATGCTTCATGCATTTATAGCATTCCCTAATTTATCTGTGCGCGCACGTGTGTGTGTGTGTGTGTGTGTGTGTGTGTGTGTGTGTATGGGGGGGAGTATTACTCCTACAAGGAAATTTAGGTTCTCATCTAGTTGTGCTGCCACTTGCATCTAAGGCCTTTCTTTTACTCAATTTCTTTGTCTGAAAATGACTGAATAAATGCCCAAAAGCCTTTTCTAACTCTAAAGTTCTGTGATGCCCTCCTAAGTGTGAGATACCTGTTAAGGATTGTGCTTTTGTTTGTTTGTTTTCAAGCCCAGATTGTTTTCCTACAGCCCAACAGCTAAAGCTGATAGGCAGTTAATTCAATGAAGTAAGTACAGTTTATTTCAATTCCACTCTAAGGACCTATAAAAAAGCATGGAAGTGATGGTCTACAGTACCATGGGGAAATATTATGAGGAAATATTAATTCAAGCTCATTAAGCTGAGATTGAAAATTATATCCCTTAGAATAAAGACATCAAAAAAGTGCAAGATTCATTAATCTACCAAAGGAATGTTTATTGTACATCTCTATGTGTCTGGTCTCTTCTGAGCACTGGGCTGGCTGTGATTTTTATGAAGATTTCACATTACAGTTCGGAGAAGTATACAGAGTCTATTCAGAAGTACGTAGTCTCTGCTCAAGGCCACAAGGGTGACAGAGGAGAATAGATCGAGGCAACTCCATCTGATGAGATAAGGGGAAGTTCGACAGCAGGAAGGGACCGCTGAGCTAGGTTTTGAAGAACGCTTGTAGTTTTCAACAGAAGGCAAAAGAAAGTGGGCTAGGAGCAACTCTGTCTGAGTTGCCCAAAGCAGGCTCTTCAACACATTCAGGTTGGTCTGCAGGGCTGAAGTGTAGGGGCAAAGTGGGAAGAGGCTACAGTGAGGAGCCCTGTTGGAAAGGTGAGCCTCGCCACGCTCAGACACTCAGCCTCATACCCTTACCCAAGCTGAGGGGTATGAGGACATTTCGGCAGGCTCTGTGACACCAGGGATCTGGCCAAAATTGAAACTGGGAAGACCAGTGCATTATATGAATTTTCTGATATGGTCAATGTCATGTACCTTCGTATCTCTGTTTCTCAATACCCATCATGTTTATATAGTCTGTTGTGTTAATAAGTGCTGCAGAGGAAATGTTTTGACATTCTAGAGGTAACACAATGAGCAGCTAAGTTGTGGTTAAGGTGAAACAAAGGAACAGATCACGGTAAGTGGTGTCAGACAGGCAGAAAGCTGATAGTTGGTAACGGATGAAATGGTGATGGTGAAGGATGAGAGGCCAGCGTGTACGGCATGGGAACAAAGCTCAGGAGAAGTTTTGTGGAGCCAGAGAAATGTTGCTTTGGACACATTAAATTTAGAATGCCGTTCTATGTCTGCGGGTGAGATGTGCAGAAGAATATTAGACAAAGATAGGTCGGGTTCCCTGAGTATGGACTAAAGGATCATGAGCGTTTAGCACAGTGTCAAAAGCTTTAACTTTTTGAAAACCAGCATCTCCCCTTTTCAACAAATAGTCATGTACCTGCAGTTCATAGGGATAGACAGATTTCTAAGATTCCAAATAACACTAGGTAAAGCAGGAATTAGCTTGTTTCTAAAAATTAATCCATCCTCTACAACACAGTGCCCCAAGCACTGTAGGAACTGACCCGATCACAGAGCCAACAGGCATAGATCCCCAAGAATAGATGGTGTGCCCCTTCCCCAAAACAAACACACACATATAAAAGAAAAAGAAATAAAGCCAACTTAATAGAAGATCAATTTTTAAGATTAAAAAGTTTAAAGTCAAAAAGATACTGAAGGACCAAGTTAAGCATCTTCTTGAATGGAGTTTTTAAAAAATTGCCTTCCAAAATCATGAGCTCAAGTCGATTAAATGTGCATTTACATGAAAAGTATTGTTTAATATATTCTACTTAATGTGCAGAAAGATTTTTTAAAAGATAAAAATCACAGAAGTGAATACAGGTTAAATCCATATGGAGCCTTGTAAGTCAAAATATAAAACTAAAGTTTGGTTCTAGGTGACATATAAAATTATTAGAATTTTTTTATTTTTTTTTGCTTTTTGAGTCATACCCGGCCATGCACAGGAGTCACTCCTGGCTCTGCACTCAGGAATCACCCCTGGAGGTGCTCAGGGACCATATGGGATGCTGGGAATCGAACCAGGGTCGGCCATGTGCAAGGCAAATGCTCTACCCACTGGGCTATCGCCCCAGCCCCTAAAATTATTAGAAGTTTTTCCCATCATAATGTTATATGTTATCTGATTTGCATTTTTAAAGCATGTCTGGAGACCTTCAGTTATGATAGCATGGCTGATTAGGGTATTTGGTCAATCCTGGTAAAGTCTTAAAATTAAGTCTTATAATTTTAACTTATCTTGCTGGCAAATTTTATTTATTTATTTATTTATTTATTTATTTAAGTGAATCAAAATAGCGTTCATTGAAAGAAATGTACTAGGGAAGTGTGAGAGGAGAGACAGAAATGAGTATGTCTCTGAGAGAACACGGGCTTCTCCAGAGTGGAAAAATCCATGCTGCTGAATTCTAATAGCTGTTTTCATTGATGCTCTGAACATAGAGAAGGATATGAAGTCTAAGGTCCATCAAAGCTGCCCGTATTCTAGGAAAATCCTCATAAAGTGCAGATCTTTCAAGGAAGGATCTTAACAAGGACATGAAATAAAACCATGTTTCAGAGAAGTGAACATTGTCTGGGGTCACCTAATAATCTGTACATTGATAGTATTGAGACTTATAAAATGTATACATTTTATTTAAATCAACACCGCTTCCCCATTCTTTAATATCTAGGGCAAACTGCCATCACGGCTTGTGCAGACAATCACGAGAGTTTACTAATTGGTTTTCCCATTTGCCTCCAAATTGTCTATCCCCTAAATAGGCGATCAAGTAATCTTGCTGAAATATCTTGACCCTCTTGAACTCAGAATCTGTCACTTGACTCCCATTTCACTTTCAGTTAAGTTCAAGGGCATCATGGTCTGCCAAGTTTTGCATGTTCTGCTCCTCCATATAATCTCCCTGACATCATCTTCTATTACTTTATTCATTTCTTTGCTCCAGCCTCCCATCCTTACCCTTCCTCCAACTTTTCTTTGCTCGGACCCTTGTTTTCTGTGCCTAGAGTGATCTCTTAATGCTTCACATGGTACAAACCATCCTCTTATCTCCAATATAAACGTCATCTTATCAGGCCCCAGAGTGACAGTAGAGAGGATAGGGCACTTGACTTGCACACGGCTACCTGGATTCAATTCCTGGCATCCCATACGGTCCCCTTGGCACCTCTAAGAATGAATACTGAGCACAGCCCAGTGTGGCCCCCAAATCAAAATAAATAAATGCCATCTTATCAGAGAAACTAGTACCGGTGCCTCCTTCCTTCTTCCCGTCCTCTCTGTTTTTCTTTTTCTTTTTTTTTTCTCATTGCTTTTTTAACCTACTGGAAGCATGTATTGCTTGTTTATTTCCAGTGTGTCCTAGAATGTAAACTTCATGAGTAACAAAGCTGTATGTTTTTCTCCTTCTATGTCTCCAAGCTTAAGATAATGTTTAGCACACATTAATTACTCCTTAAGTACACTCAGATAAACATCTGAGAAAAACAACGGTTATTTGACCTTTAATGTGCTGACTGCTTTCTTTGCTCTGCTTTACATGATCATATTTCATGTGGCATCATCCGTTTCATAAAGGAGAAGACTAGAGATGTGATGAAGGAATGTAACTTGCCTAAGGTTGGCGAGTGAGTAACTTGCCACACAGCTAGCTAGTGAAGGCCTCAGTCTCAGGTCATTGGTCTCCACGCCCTGCTGTGACCCATCACACACTGTGTGTCCTTGTCCTGCAGTGATTTTGGCAAAGTCCCTAGTGAGTGAGCAATCCATTAATGCATTCTTAAATTAGAACCTAAAAGTAAGGTTGGATAAATAATTAAATGTTACCATAAAGAAGAACTAGATAGACCTAGAAGATCGTGAGCTTTAAATGGAAGAGCAGATTGAGGGATTCAGTTGATTTTCAGTCTTCTGTGTTGGATCCAAAACTATCTAGACAAACATTTTTATACAGAACAGTGACCCGATAGAAAACCCACGGCTCCAAAATAATTCAGTGCCATTGATTAATCTTAAAGACAAGCAAACAAGCAAATCTCCGGTCAAATTTCTTGGACTCTTTCCTAATCTTTTCTTCTGTTTTTTCCTTCACTAATTTTTCTTTTTCTGATTTTTCCTTTCCATTTCTCCCTTTCTCTTTCGTTCCTTCTTTGCTTTTTCCCCTTGCTTCCCTTCCAACTTTCCTTTTTCTCTCTTCCTTCTTCTCTATACCCTCACCTGCTCTTTCTCTCTTCCTTCTTTTTGTTGAGGAATAATTAAAAATCTGGTTAAGGGTGCTTGATTTGTTTTGTTTTAGGGGTCACACCTAACTGTGTGTGTAAGCCAGGGCTTACCCCTGGCTCTGTGCTCAAGATCACTACTGGCAGTGCTCAGAAGACCCAATAAGGTACTAGAGATCGAACTGGGGTTGGGCATACAAGGTAAGTGCCTTACCCACTGTGCTATCCCTTTGACCCCTCAAGAATGTTTCTGACCAGACTTTTTCTTTAAATTTATTGATTTTTAATTAGTGAATCACCGTGAGGGTACAGTTACAGATTTATACATTTTTGTGCTCATGTTTCCCTCAATCAAAGTTCGAGAACCCATCCCTTCACCAGTGCCCATTCTCCACCACTAGTAAACCCAGCATCCCTCCTACCCTCCCCAATCCCATCTCCCCCAACCCCACCCTGCCACTATGGCAGGGTTTTCCCTTCTGTTCTCTCTCTCTAATTAGCTGTTGTGGTTTGCAATAAAGGTGTTGAGTGGCCACTGTGTTCAGTCTCTAGCCCACATTCAGCCCGCATCACCCTTCCCCCGCATGGCCTCCGACCGCATTATACTTGGTGATCCCTTCTCTGAGTTGCCCTCTCCCCAGAATGTGAGGCCAGCCTCCAAACCATGGAGTCAACCTCCTGGTACTTATTTCTACTATTCTTGGGTGTTAGTCTGACCAGACTTTGACCCAAACAAATGAGACCAGTTGAAAGGGCAGTTGTATGTTGAGTGTGTCTTCTAAAATTGCTTGTGATCTCAGTTATCTGGTGACGTGACTGGAAAATTCAGAGAGTGGCACATCCTTCTGAGCATATTCTATTTCCCTGGAATGAGGGCATCGTTCACTTTGTCTTCTACAAACAGCAACATCTCTTATTTATAGGGTTCTTTCTCCAGAGACCCATGGATTATTGATGGGTCTGACTGTTTGGCAAGGCTCCTTGTCACCCGACACAAATACAACCCAGTCCTCCAGTTCAATTCAGTGGACAGAACCCTCCTCACATCACCCTGCATGCATCCTCACCAAGGCACTATGAGGGTGATTGTCACTAATTACTTTCCAAAGATACAGCACCTTTCCCCTGGTGGGGTGAAGAGAGGAGGCAGCGGAGAGGAAACCCTGGAAAATATTACCATTGCCCTCCAGAGACAGGTCATCATTACTAGATGTTTCTCAGACAGACCTGGAAGATTTCACTGAACCCAGAATCTGAGCTGTCACTGTTTCGTACTCAAATGCCTCCTTGTCAAGCTTTTTCTCAAGTCTTTCTTTTCTTAGGTCAGGTATTTGATTACATGTGAAATTGTGCTGGAATGAAAGCAGGGCAAGATCTATAGTAAGATGAAGTCCTTTAATTATCTTCCCTTTAATTATATATATAGATATATACATACATACATATATGTATATGTATCCAGGCTTTAAGAGCTGCTATAAGGAGCATAGAATGAGGTACTTGAACCAAAATTGTATGGTTATTTAAGTAGAAGGAAGAGACTCCTGAAGTTTATCTACCTGAGAAAATGAGAGAAAAAAGACATCAAGGACCTTATCCAAGAACATGATAAAGATTACCTGTGGGCGTGTGCTCACCTTGTCATCTTGGCTCTCTTTTGCATGTCCTTTTCATTGTATAGCTTGCAGTTTCCTCTAGACATGGGGGGGGGGAATTTTTATTGTCAGGATTTATCCTGTGATTCTTAGATCAAATTATTTATACTCTAGTATAAATCCCAACTCTAGGAATTTGGAACTACATCTTAATACTTGGAAGCTGGTTATCCGATTTTGGACAATCTTTTATAAAGTTGAGTGATAAATTATGTCTAATAACTATTTAACATATCCTCTGACATCTGAATTTCTCTCTTACGTTTAAAACTAGTTTGTATTATGTCAGAAGTAACCACTTACACAGATATATCACGGGGCTCTGCCACTCAACATCCTAATTTGTACATTTCAAAAGTGAGCAAATATAGTCAAGAGAGAGGAAAAGAATTTAAATTTTACACACTAGGGTTTGGGATTAAAAAGGCACTAAGGGTAAAAGTAGAATATAGACCGAACAAGATGACCACTAAATATCTCTACTGCAAATCACAACACCCAAAAGGAGAGAGAGAGAGAGAGAGAGAGAGAGAGAGAGAGAGAGAGAGAGAGAGAGGAGAGAGAGAGAGAGAGAGAGAGAGAGAGAGAGAGAGAGAGAGAGAGAGAGAGAGAGAGAGAGAGAGAGTGTAAAAGGGAATGCCCTGCCACAGAGGCCGGGTGGGGGGAGGGGGAACGGGGTGGGGGTGGTGGGAGGGATGCTAGGACCATTGGTGGTAGAAAATGGGCACTGGTGGAGGGATGGGCACTCGACCATTGTATGACTGAAACGCAAGCATGAAAGTTTGTAAGTTTGTAACTGTACCTCATGGTGATTCACTAATACGCATTTTTTTCAAAGGCACTAAGGGAAAAGAGATACATTTATATTAAAAAAATACTTTTTACTCTTACTTCTGATTCTGTGCACCCGGATCAGTCCTGGAGGATTCAAAGGAACATACAGCATGTTGGGGATCAAACTCGAGTCAGCCACAGGCAAGGCAAAAGCATCCTACCAATTTCTGAGCCCGTAAGGTGGCAGTTTTCAGAATGGCACCAAATGCTTTGTTCGGGAATTATACCTGGCAGTTGTAGGGCTTATTGCCAACTCAGTGCTCAGGATTTGCCCTGGGCACTGCTTAGGGGACTATGCCATGCCAGGGATCAAGCCTGGGTCTCCTGCCAGCAAAACATGGGCACTAGCTCATTGCACTAGCTGTCCACCCACCAACTTAATTTTTGCATTAAATTTCATTAAATGTTTTTTATTCCTCTCATCAAGAGGGTCTAATTTCCTGCTAACTGAACAGTGTGAGCCTTAGTGATGCACTTGGAACCCATAGAATATGGGAGAAGAGACGCTCTATCACTTTTTTAAATTTATTTTTATTTTTTTATTTTTTGTTGAATCACTGTGAAAAAAGTTACAAAGCTTTCAGGTTGAAGTCTCAGTCACTCAATGATCAGATCCGCATCCCTTCACCAGTGCACATGTTCCACCACCAAGAACCCCAGTATATCCCTCCTCCCGCCCCCCCACCCGTGATCTTCACTGTATTCTCTCTATACTTTGAGTACATTCAATATTACAGCAGAATACTATTATTATTTAGAATTTGCCCCCAACAATCAAACCTGCTGAAAAGCTGTCACCGTCATCCCGTTGTTCATCGATTTGTTCGAGAGGGCACTAGTAATGTCTCTCACTGTGAGACTTATTGTTACTGTTTTTGGCATATCAAATATGCCACGGGTAGCTTGCCAGGCTCTGCCGTGTGGGCGTGATACTCTCGGTAGCCTGCCAGGCTCTCCGAGAGGGGTGGAGGAATCGAACACGGGTTGGCTGGGGGAAAGGCGAACTCCCTACCGCTATGCTATAGCTCCAGCCCTGCTGAAAAGGCATCATTTGATAATTTGTTTTCCATTGCTGAGAATGAAGAATATATGAGCTATTGCGGCCGCGTGGTTTTGGGTTTCTGATATTTTAGCTCAGTTCACAGTTTCGTGTGCAGCTGCTCCAGATCTCTTCTGGGCGGAGAGTGTGCCGGTAACACCCCATCCCAAGATCTCCTGCACGCCACGTCACTGCAAGCTCGTACCTCTGGGTAGTGGGGTTCTAGAAGATGGTGGTTGCCACGTGGGTGCCGCCGCTGCCACTACCATCACCCCTGCCAAAACAGTCGAGAGAGAAAAGCCTTGCCCCTCCCGGGATTGTAGCTCAGCATGGGGTTGTAGCTCAGTTCACAGCCTAGATGCATTTCTATAAGGAGCCACTGGGTGCCCAAAGTGATTAGAAGCCCTCCAGGATCATAGTCTTTAAAGAGCAGAGGAGCCGTTTCACACGCGGCTGCTCCGGACCTCATCTGGGCAGGATGCTCCATCACTTTTTAGGCCAGATGGGCATATACACTTTCCAGCATGTTCCTGAATTTTCCACTGCCGTGTATGACGTCAGAAAATCATGAGTTGACTGGGTTGGAGACAAGATCTTCAAAGCAACCTCTGGTCCTTGGAAGGCTCGGGGTGACCCAACTCCCTACTCCCCTTCCCTCAGCCTCTCACCCTGCCCCTTTTAAAAAGTGCTTTAGGGGATAAACCCACCTGTGCTCAGTGACTTTTCCTGGGGCTCCGTGCTCAGGAGAGACCCCAACAGTGTTCAGGGGACCACATGTGGGATCCAACCAAGATTGACTGTACGTAAGACAAACACTTCAGCCCCTGTGCTTTCTCTCTGGCCCCAGAATTTCTAATCTTGCCCGTTCCCTGCAGAGCTGAGTGTCCCCTACTCTACCCATTCTGAAATTTATGACCCACAGTCAAGTATAAATAAATGAGTTTCCCATTTTATATACTTGAGTTTGGGGCTGGTCAGTTAGACTGAAATGGACAATGTTTCTCTTTGTTCAAATGTACAATTCTTCATACCGTGGTGCGATTTTATTTTTATGTTGAGAATATCTCTAGAGAATACTTTGTCCCATTCTATGTTGGTCTAGTATATTCATTACCAAGGTCTTTTTTTCTAAGCTTTTATGCTTAGATTTATTTCTGCATTAAATGGCATTACCTCAGTTTGCAAAAAAAAGAGAAAAATGTCTTGTTTCTATGCCTATTTTTGCTTCCATGTTATCTCGGTAGTGTATTTAACATGCATTATCTTAGGAATTGCCCAGTTATGCTCAAGATTTTATTTCAGTGTATGGATGTCATTGTAGTAGAACAGAAAAATAAAATAGTAATTTTGAATAAAATCAACTAGGACTGGAGCGATAGCACAGCGTTTGCCTTGCACTCGGCTGACCCGGGTTCAATTCCTCTGTCCCTCCTGGAGAGCCTGGCAAGCTACCGAGAGTATCCCGCCCGCACGGCATGAGTCTGGCAAGCTCCCTGTGGCATATTTGAGATGCCAAAAACAGTAACAACAAATCTCACAATGGAGACATTACTGGTGCCGACTCGAGCAAATCGATGAACAATGGTCCCCCGAGCACCACTAGGGGTAATTCCTGAGTGCAGAGCCAGGAGTAACCCCTGTGCATTGCCGGGTATGACCCAAAAAGCAAAAAAAAAAAAAAAAAAAGAGTGATCCCTGAAGTGAGTAAATCGAGCTTCGGGTAGACCTTGCTTATTGATTCCCTGCCCTTCCATCTCAAGAATCTTAACTGCATATATTAAAAGTTTTCATTTACTTTGAAACATAGAGTTCTACAGCGCTACAGTGCAGGGGAACAAAAGATAATCATAACTTTACTTTTTAAGCTATAAAAGCTGAGTCAATTAGATGATAAATTTTTGGAATTGTGGGAAATCCTATATGATACCAACTCATCATTTTTAGAAGCAGGGCGATTTGTCCACATCTGGCAGTAGTCAGGGTTTACTCTTGGCTCTATGCTGAGGGATCACTCTTTTTTTTTTTTTTCTTACCCACTGTACTTCAGCCCTCACGTAAGACATTTTTTTAATACATTTTTTATTAGTGAATCACCACATCTAAACGTATTCTGTGTAGAAATCTGCAGTGTAGCCTGTTGGAAAGGACATTTGAAAACACACGCTCGAGAGCACACACACATACACACACACACACACACACACACACACACAGAGTTTTAAGCCTCACATGGCAAAGTCCTTTAAGCTATTTACAAGTTAAGTCACAGTTTGAATCCTGATTGAAATGCTAGAAGGACACAAACTTTAAAACATAAATGAGTGGAGCAAGAGTGATTACAGTGTATAGTACAGTGTACAGTGATAGTCCAGTGGATCGGGCCCTTGCCTTGCACTAAGCCTACCTGGGTTCCAGCTCCTGACTTGCGTTAATAGATTTGAACATGGGCAATCTTCAATTCTTCCATAGTACATTCTTTCAGTCTATCCATTTGCTTTTCCTTGTGGAAATAAAGCTACTTTGGTCAGATTATCAAATATCTTTTTTTTTTTTTGCTTTTGCTTTTTGGGTCACACCTGATGGTGCTCAGGGGTTACTCCTGGCTCTGCACTCAGGAATTACTCTTGGTGGTGCTCAGGGGACCATATGGAATGCCAGGAATCGAACCCGGGTCAGCCGCATGCAAGGCAAATGCATGACCTACCCACTGTATTATTGCTCCGGCCCTTGAGCAATAATCTTGATAGTGTGCTGGCAGCATTAAACTATTGAAAACGAGGGGCTGAGTGACAGTATAGCGGGTAGAGCATTTGCCTTGCACACAGCCAACCTGGGTTCAATCCCTGACACCCTATATGATCGGCTTGCCAGGAGTGATCCCTGAGCGGAGCCAGGAGTTAGCCCTGAAATGGGTATGCACCCCCATAAAAAAAGAAAAGAAAGAAACTATTTGTTCTAATTTTCTGGGTAATATAGAACAATGCTGGATAACCCCTAAGGGGCATAGGACATTACTGAGACCATATGAGCATGTCTCTAGAGTAGAAATAAACATGTTTTTATTTAAAACTAGAAACTTCCAGCTGCATCTACACGGTGGCCTCTACAGGTGTCACTCTGAACATGAGAATTTGCTTTGCACAGGTGAGACCCTGGGTTGGATTCCCAGTCCCACCAAACAAACAAACAATTGAGACTTCCCATTTAAAAAAAAAAAAAGACAAACCACTAGGAAGTAGGGCTGGAGAGACTGACAGCTCAGTGTGCTGAGTGCAGGCTTTGTATGCAGGGGCTCTGACTTCCACCCCCAGCGTCACATGGTCCCCTCAGCACTGCCAGGATTGACCGGGAATATGGAACTGCGAGCAGCCCTCTCACCCCCACCCCAGCCCTACCAGGTGTGGCCCACAGAAGAACAAAAACACAAAGAAAATGTTCACTATTGTAGAGGTCCTCAAGCTCTTTCTACATAGCTAAAAACAAAAAAACAAACAAAACAAACTATTGCCCTTCATCTCTCAGAAACTGGCTTGCTTAAGAAAACTGGGTAATGTTACAGAAGCACTAAAATTCTTTTCCAAGAATTACCCCGAAGAGTGACAATCACATTGATTCTAAAATCTTGGAATCGACGAGAGGCTTGGTGAGCGAAGCCAAATAGTTTCCGATACAAAATGAAATTTCTCTCCATTGGTAGCATTTATATTTCTGCCCGCAGTGGGGTTGCCAGCGAACATTTTATGCAATGGAGAGGGTGTTAACAGGAACGGAGGGAGATCGTGCTAACAGGCACCTGCATTCCCAAGGGAAGATCATCTCTACTTTTGGACCATTAAGAACCCCGTGGCTGACTCTCATGCACATCTTTGTGCACGCCTCTGGGTCGTCTCATCCTTTCTGAAATGTTTGAGTTGCTTCACAGAGTGCAGGATGGAGATGACATTTTTTTTTTCTTGCTAGCTTTTTTTTTTCCCCCCTGGGCTAATTTTGAAAACGCATTATTGTAACGGCTCACTCCTTCCCCACCTCAGCATGCTGAAATGTCTCCTTCTGAAGGAACCGAGAGACAACCACTGAGCCAAAAGTGGCAGCTGGGAAAGATTACAAAAATAAAATAATAATAATCAAGGAAGCAGGGTCTGAGAGGTAAGAAAGACAGCTGGGAGGTTTACGGGACGGAGTGGCCGAGCAGCTGAAAAAGACAGCAGTCCCGGAGAGACAGGGAGATAAGAGGCTTTGTGTGTGTGTTGAAGAAATATGCCAAACATGATAAGAAATGCAGCTGTTACACAAGAGGGAGTTATCAAGATTCTCAGTTTGCCCAGGACATGAGGACATTCAACACGTGTTTTGGGGACAAACCCGGTGACTTTGGCCTGTCACGCCTCAGACTTTCCAAGGGAGGAGGGCCTCAGCCGGTCCTGGCATGAGGCGAGTCCTATTTCTGGTGTGGATTCGGATTCTCCTTTTATCTCTGCTCTCCTCCCCGTGTTAACTCTCAGCCAAGCTTTTAATGGCAGATTTGAACCCAATGGCTTCTGTAGCTACTCTCTGCATCGAAACTCATGCCATTATTTTGAAAACTGGCCCGATTCATTAAGAACTTGACTTTTCTGGGCACATATGGAGAAATGCTCCTACTCCATTTTATAATAACACATCCTAGTAAGTGACAGGAGTGGTATACTGATTTTTTCCATGTCTACAAATTAATTTTGACAAGGCAATCCACAATACAGCACAGAACCAAATATTCAAGATCCAGAGAAAAATTCTTAGTTTAGTTTTTTTTTTAATTTTATTGAGTTACTTTATTTGGCTACTTTGAGAGATAACTGTTTCAGAGTTTCTTTTTCATTCATTCTTTCATTTTTTAAAATTGAATCATCATGAGATACAGCACTACAAAGCTGTTCTTGATTGGGTTTCAGTCATACAATGTTCCAACACTCATCCTTCCACCAGTGTAATTTCCTAGCACTAGTGTCTCCAGTTTCCTTCCCATCACCCCCCCACGCCCCACCCCCACCTGCCTCTGTGGCAAACACCTCTCTCCTCTCTCCCTCTTTCTCTTTTTCTCTAATTTTAGGCATTATGGTTTGCAATACAAACGCTGGAAGATTATTACATATATCCCTTTACCTGCTTTTAACACTCAGTTCTTGTCCAAAGTGATTATTTCCAACTAATGTCATAATGGACCCTGTTCTATCTTAACAGGTATACCAATTTATTTTTTCTACCAAAGCTCAAGAGAGTCAAGGTGTGGCTGGCTAAATAGCCCATAATCTACTAGAGTACAAGGATCAAATTCATGCAGGTCACCGAAGTTAAATTAGGAAGATGAGCAGGAGGACATTAATGTTTAGGTGGACATTACTAAGGATCTTGATTATGTCTCAACTTGCCTCTGGGCCTCTAGATCTTATTCAGACCCTGGAGTGCGTAGTAGAAATGAAGGCCTGTTTATTATGGTTTATTATTATTAGTGGCATGGGAAAAATCATTGCTAAATAGTCCGGTAGCACTTAATCTGTTCCATTATCCAGAGGTGGATTTTAATTCAGAGTTCTCTGCCCCACTTCAGTGACTGAGCAAATGACATTATTCTCCATGTTAAATGACAATTCCCAGCCCATTGGGAGGCCGTGAGGATTTAAGAAACTGTATGCAGTGTTTGGCACCCATAGATACCACCGGAATGGCAGCCAGACATCCAGATGCTTAAAGAAATGTATGGCAGGCTGGAGTGATAACACAGGCATTAAGGCACTTGCCTTGTACGTGGCCTGCCCAGATTTGATCCCTGGCACCACATATGGGCCCCGGAAGCAGCTCCAGAAGTGAGCCCTGAAAGCAGAGCCACAATTAAGCCCGGAGCACTCAAGAGTGAGTCCTGAGCCCTGAATACTCAGGGCTCAACCACCCAGCCTTCCCCACTCCCCCAAAGTCCCCTCCCCCCAAAGAAAATGAATGATGGGAATGAAGAAAATCATGTTCCATTTGATTCTGATTAATATAATGATTCTTTTTGATATGGATCTGTCTCTTTATTGTGAAACAAAGGACTGTAGGAAAAACACCAAATCAAAGAAGCTGGAGCTAGGGTATAGTCCTCACAATTCCTCTCTTGTGAGATTTCAGGCCCCTGTTTGTATTTTCTGCTCAGATTCTCTTAAAAGTGTTTTCTTTTCACTGGGCATTGCTTTATGCCAAACACATAACCAATCATGGTCAAGAGAGAGGATGTGCACAGGTTTGAAAATAGCGATGGGCTAGGTGAGCACAGAAAGTAAGATCAAAATTTATTACTATTTTTCCTTCTGCAGTCAGAAGACACAGAAAGGAAGGGGCTGGAGTAATAACAAAGTAGGTAGGGCATATGTCTTGCACGCGGCCAACCTGGGTTCTATCCCCAGCATCCCCTGTGGTCCTCTGAGCACCACCAGGAGTAACCCCTGTGCATCGCCAGGTGTGACCCAAAAAGAAAAAAAAAGAAGACTCAGAAAGGAGAATTGGATGTGAGGCTAAAAGTCAAAATAGTAGATTCATCTGTGCTTGCAATGGAGCAATGAAGCCTTGTCAGCAATCTCTCAATCTTCGATTCCAATTCTTCCCAATGTTCCAGAGCTACGTAAGAGGGTAGTGTAAAATCTGTGAAATTTTTCCTCCACCAACTCAGTGGTCCCTTGCTCATGTGGGAATGGAGAACGGACAGTGGGCCAGTGGCCAAGTCTCAGAGACCAGAGGGATGCTCAGAGGATGCAGTGGAGGTGTCTGGGCACAGAGGCTGGGGTGAGGCACTCCACCTGGAAACCTGTGGCTCTGGGCACACTGCCTGCTGCCTCTGTGCCATTCTCTTGGCAGAATGGAGACCCCATCACTGCCTTCCACTGTCAGAGACATTGTTAAAGATAAACCTGGCATATGGTGCGTGGATAGTGGTGGGGTCCTTTCCCCCTGAGCCCCTGGGATAAACTTTCTACGACTTCTCCCAAGGACCACCAACAGCGGGCCAGACTGAAGGCAGAGGAGCATTGTGCACGCAAATGTCGCTGTCAAGTATTCGTTTCTAAGTCACGCACAACTTTTTCATACATGGAAAGAAAGAATATTGACAGGCAAGGTGAACGGTTTCATCAGCTTTCCTCACCCCCACCGCTTAGAGCCAACGGAGCTGTCTGATTAGAGGAGAGATGAGATCACAGGATGACACAGCTCCCGTCGGGGAGGTCTCGAGCTCATGAGAGCCTTGATCTAATCCTATCAGAGGTACCATGAATATTTCTTTCAAAAAGTGCTCCCTTTCAAAGAATATGCTTCACTGAAATAAAAAAAAAATCAAGCAAAGTTGACAAAGTCAACCACAGTCCTAAAAGACTACCTGTCAAATCACAGTCCTTTAAGTGATCCTCTACTTCCCACCACTAAAGTGAGTCTCTCGTGGACCCACATAAGCTCTTGCCTGGCTCCTCCCTCCGTGGTCCCCTTCACAAGTCACTGCTCTTGATGCAGTCACGTGATGCAGTCACGTGACACATCCTCCTTCATCTCCTCTGCCTCCACCTATGTTTAGATGCTTTTGACCTTAGAGGCTCTTTTCTTCACTGTTTTCCTCTGTATTATTATTTTTTTCACGGCCTCCTTCTCCCAAACTTCAAGATACACATAACTGAATGCAAAATGGAAACGTGTTCGATACTATTATGCTTGGCAGGCACTATAGCGTCTCACTCAGTTGAGCAGGAGAAGAGTTAGAAATCTGAGGATTTTAAATAGGGGGTGGAACGTTTTATGCATGGAACCCTACAGTTAACAGTATTTATTGTAAATCACAGTGCCTAAAATAAAATTAAAATAATAAATAAAAAAAAATCAGGGCTGAGAGCTAGTCCAGGGCGCTTGTCTTACATGTGGTCCACCCAAGTTCAATCCTTGGCACCATGGGGTGCCCCTAAGCTCTTTTGGAAGTGATCCTGGAGAACCCTGAACATTCCTGAGAGGGACCCTGGAGGTCCCCAAGCTCAAGGAGGCCAGAGTACCACTTGCCACTCCCACTGCCCCAAAGAAAAAGCAGAAATAAGTTCATATCTGGTTGGTATTGTTAGATGACATAGCTTAAATGAACCTAACATACAACTTCCTATCAGCCAAAGCTGTTTTTGTAACATATCTTCGAAGTCAATATCTGATATCGGCCCTTTTGTGAACACATGATCTAAGTTAGTAAATGAAAAAAATATTAAAAAAGGCACTCAACACTTATCATACTGTAATTGTAATTATCTCACACAGAAATGAAAAGCAATGTACACCCTCCAACTCATGTAAAACATACTAATAGCTTAGCATAGCATCTTGGATTTTATTTCTTATTTTACTTATTTTTGTTTTTTGGTAATACTTGGGTGTTACTCCTGTCTTTGCACATAGGAATTATACCTTGTGGTGCTTGGGGGACCATATGGGGTGCCAAGGATAGAACCCAGGTTGGCTGTTTGCAAAGCAAACGCTCTATACTATTCCTCTGGCCCCACATCTTGGATTGCAATAAAGCAACGACATTCATCTTGCAAGAGGCAATTGACAGAATCAAAGGGTACATTATAGACTCTCTCTCTCTCTCTGAAGAAGTTGGTCTGGAATGACTGAATACTGTGCAGTAAAACAGAACAATTTTATGCTTTCAATGTTATACATATATATTTTTCTCATCTAAACGTTCTGAACATGTCTTGTCTGATTCTTTTCTCATTCTGATTTACAGTTGGGATTTCAAAGCCTGGCATTTAAGTGACATAGCTAAATTCATTATTGAACTTGTAAAATTCAACCCAGAACAAATACCCAAAGCGAAACTGCTTCTGTTCTAAATGCTTAAGCAAAACAAAGTTAGGATTTCCATGGAAACAGCCTGGAACTCTTGAAGGAGAGAGGACAAAAAGTAAGCATGAAAATGCACTTATTTATTTTTTAGGTTCCTCTTCACCTTTGTCCCTCCAAACCTCAGGCTGTCGTCTTAATGAATACTTTCAAAGCTCAGAGGGAATTAAGAATAATATTTGACAGGAGTGAGGAAGGAGCTAAATATAGTTCTTCGAGAGAAATATATTCCATAATCTTCCCTCTTGCCTTCACTCTTGCACTATCTGGGCAGTCTCTCCATGTTTTCAAGTTATTATTTGTGTGTGTGTGTGTGTGTGTGTGTGTGTGTGTGTGTGTGTGGTTCTTTGTTAAACAACTAATTTAGCAGTTATTTGGTTGGGACAGAACAAAAACAACATCAAGGTATATAGTTTTGTCCTCATGTGTAAGTTAGACAATTGAAGGCAATTTACAAAGAAATATGCTAAACATTCCCTTAGTATGCTTTTTGATTTGCCTAATATGTATATACATACATATACATACATATAGGTACATACATACATATATATATATATATATTCGCTTTTTGGGTCACACCCAGAGATGCACAGGGGTTACTCCTGGCTCTGCACTCAGGAATCACCACTGGTGGTGCTCAGGGGAACCATATGGGATGCTGGGAATCGAACCTGGGTCAGCCGCGTGCAAGGCAAATGCCCTACCCGCTGTGCTCCAGGCCCCCATTTGCCTAATATTTTAATTTCTAAAATGCCCCCATCAATTTATTTAATTAGTACAGCCTGATAGGCCGCTAGAGCAACTGTGAGGGTTTCTACCAACTCACGCTTTACTAGTGAACAGGGGTTCACAATTGCTTTTGGAGTTGGCCAGTTCTTTAGATCTCAGGCCCAATTTTTGGCGGGGGGGGGGGGGGGCGTGTCACACTCGGTGGTGCTCAGAGGTTACTCCTGGCTCTGTACTCAGGAATTACTCATGGCAGTGCTCAGGGGACCCTATGGGATGTTGGGGATGGAACTTGGACCAGCAGAGTGCAAGGCAAACGCCCTGCCACTGGATTACGGCTCTGGCCCCCGCTGCTTTTTCTCAGTGCAAATATAACAGTCTGCTTGACCAATGCAGACTTTAATCATGATCATTCTTTCTCTCTTGGCTAAACGTTAAGAACTTTAGTTTTACAAATGTAGGTCTCAGCATTCTATAAAGTAAAACTTGGGCCTCAGTAAACTTGTTAATATTGTTATTATATAGATCAGAAAATTCTCCCAAGGGAGAAACAACCAGAAGTTGGTAGACCTTTGGTTTTCTGAGCAGAGCTATTTTTGACAAGGTTTTCCCAGAACTGTCTGACCTATTTTTAATTGATAAATCAAATGTTTTATTTTCAAGTTCATCAATCAAAATATGGCTTAATGAGGCCAAGAGGGACCTTCCATAAATCTGAAAATGTAACTATGGAACATATCTTTTGAAATAAGATAATCATTGATATTTTGACCGAGTTAAATAACTTAGAAATTATTTTACTGATCTCAGATATTTCCCTGAAGTGCAATAATGCCTATTGCCCTTGGGTTAAAGTAGAGTCTACTATCTTTGGGAAATTAAGCAAAATTTTAACTTGTGATGGTGATGGCTTCAAGTTGCATGAGGTACCATGAAATACAGGGCACAATATGATCACAACATTCATTATCATTTCTGAAAACAAAAGGGGTTGAAGAAAAGATATTCTATGATGGATTTGGTAAATACTGAAATCAAGAGAGTAACAATGTATCCCACAATGAACCTAACATAGACATTTTAAAATTATCAAGATGTTAATCATTCATTTCATTGTCTAATATATATCTCACTAGATGCTCCCATCTCATCGTGGCTAGAATTAAAAAACAAAAACATTTCAATGTTCAATCTGAGCTCTAAGCATGAGGTAGTCTAGTTACTATGACCACTGACCCTTAGTAGAATGCTTATTAGATACTGGTTTGATTCCAATTAGTCACACAATTGAAATATCCTGATTTAAATAACCAGGTGAGGCAGTTATTATTAGCTCAACATTATAGAGGAGAAATCCATGCAAATCTCACCCGAAAGGTATAAAAACAAGGTGTTCTGCTCACCAAGATTATGACCTTTCAATTATGGCCATTAATTCTGGTGGAAAGGAGAAAGAGTTCCACTTCTATGACAAAATGAGAAACAATCAGTGCAACAGAAGTTTTTAAAAATTATATTTAATACAAGTGAATAGATTAGAAGATCTGAAATGTTATAAAGCAATATACACAATGAATAAATAATTTGCACGGGAGAGTCATGTCTACATTACATAACACTGTCTAGTACGGGAATACTTAAAAGTAAATCCAGTGATAATGGAGAAAGTCCATAAAAATGCTAACCTGTCTTCCCTTGTATGAAATTGTTCAAGTATAAAAATCCAATACAGTGTAAAATAGTATTCAATTTAGTTTAAGAATAAAAATCGCAAGTATTGCAGTTTCAGAAGGAAATGTAAAGCAGCATTTAAAAACTACATAAACTACACAAGAAAAGTGTTAAACCAATGAAGTCCCAATAAATGAGGTCTACATGAGCAAAATCAGAGAAGGAAGCATGGAACTAGCAATATACTGTTTTTTTTTTCCTTAAAAAACCTAAAAACTAAAATAAACTAAAATGTGTTCATGTAAGAGTACTCTTCTACAGTGCACATATGAATTTAAATAAATCCACGTCGGCATCTTCAGCTGAATAGGTTAATATTTAATATGCTACAACTAGACCTACTAAATAATTTATGCCATGAGATGAATACATAATTTTACAGTGTCACATCTAAAGTTCCTTTCTTTAGAATGCAGCATAGTAAAACTTAAAAATAAATATCTTAAATAGCATTACTATTAAGGCACAGTATAAACCACATTCTCATTAACCTTTGAAGAATCGTCATCTCAGTAACCTTGTCGTCTCGTGTACTGTATTCACTAATAAATAGTTTTAAATAGGACTCTGAAATAGACACTGAAAAGTGTAAAATTATCTAAAAAGAGGGAGGATGGGGAGGAGGGGGGGGAAATAAATGTCCTTAAGATGGTGCTTAAGGGCCTGGAGTCTGCAAACTTGGCCTGCCTTGATTCCTAAGCCACGAGTCAACACAATAAATAGAAAGAGAAGGCTGTAGTAGCAAAAGCTGACACCAGCAGATACAAGTTTCCCAAAATTGAAACAGGATGGGGAGAGGGATTAGAATGCCGAGGAGCTCATCCAACAAGCACAAGTGATGTGTTCTTTCCAGAACTGTGTGTGTTACTGATTGTCTGTACAGCTGTTACGCCCTGTAATTCCACATCTCTTGCTGCAGTCCCAGTCATCCACAGGCTGGATGAGAAAATAGCTTTGGTGCCTGCCCCCCACGTCCCCCCCCACCGCCACGCTCCGAGAATGATTGATTGTTCGATGCCCGTTTTTGAGATAGGAAGAAAAGTTCCTTCTGACTTGAACAAGTTCTGTAGGCCATGAGCGATTGCTAAAAATGACAATCAGTGCTTTTCACCATTTTGTTTTTTAAAAAAGGAAAAAAAAACAAAAGAAACAAAACAAAAACACAATGACTACTTTTAAAGGTAATTCAAGCTACATATTGCTCACTCTGTATTCCCTGGTTCAACTAGATTCAAATAGCATTTTCTAACTTGTAAAAGGCAGTTTGCTTCCCTGATACTATAAAACGAGGAAAAAAAAAAAAGAAAAAAAAAGAATACTCCCGTTCTAAAAAGTGAAGGAAGTTTCATGGCCACTTTGCCAGCCTTTCCACGGTGGCCTTTCATTGACACTGGCTCTTTGGGATCGATTTCTGAAACTGAGCCCCAACTGCCCCGCCCCCACCCCCCTATCTAAGAACCTTCCTGGAGTATTACACCAAAAAAAAAAAAAAAGGTTGCTTCACCATAGCTTAGCTTTTTTTTTTCTTTTTTGCATTTTTTTTTAAAGCTGTTAAGTCAATGTTAAACTGATTAGCAACTAAAAAAAAAAAATTGGAAAAACGGGGAGGCCGAGAGAGAACACGATGATGATTCCACGCGGGGATCACGGGGCAGCTCTACTGCATCCGGTCGGTGGGCAGCTGCTGGGGCTGGTACTGGCCGAAGGCGGCGGCCGCGGCGGCGGCGGCGGCGGCGGCCGCGGCGGTCCCGGGCGCGGCGGCGGCGAGGGGCTGCTGCACGGCGTAGCCGTAGCCCCCCGCCGTGACGTAGCCCGCCGCGGCCGGGGACGCGGCGTACGGGTACTGGTCGTAGGCGGCGGCCGCGGCGGCGGCGGCGGCGGCGGCCGAGTACTGCGCGTAGGCGGCGCCGGTGTAGTCGATGTAGGGCGCGGTGGAGGCGGCGGCGGCGGCGGGCTGCACGTGCGGGATGACCACGCCGGGCTGCACGAAGGCCTGCGGGTACACGTAGTGGGCCGGGATCCTGCGGAGAGACGGGGTGGGGGTGCGGGGGGGAGAGCAAAAGAGCATCAGGCGGTGGCCGCCCCCTCTCTCTTCCCAGCCTGGCTTCAAGCCGTCAGACACCCCCCCCCCCCGCCCCATTTAGTGGTTATTATGAGCATAGGGTTGCCACAATACCTACTTTGTTAGAGGGCTGGGGGCGGGCGGGGGCGGGGTATGTAGTAGCCAAAGTCTTGGAGAGGTGGGGGGCAAGACCGATAAATTACATAAATAGATAAATAAATAGAAGGAAGCGAGTCGCCCAAATCGGATCCCCCTTGGGAGATGTTGATTTTAGCATCCTTTTAGAAGCAGCACCGGGCCTTGGAGCCCAGGTTGGCAGACCAAGGTGAGGGTTCGCCAAGGCTGTGCACCTAGGAGGTAGCTCCATTGATGAAGACTTTTTTTTTTTCATCAAGACTTTTGGGCTCGTTGGCCGGCTGTTCATACGACAAAAAAACTGGCCGGCTAAGTGGGAAGACTCTTGGCGCTGATTTGGGGGTGTCGGGGAGGATGCCCACAAGGCAATCCGTGACGTTTTCAATGCCCGGGGCGGTGGGTTGAGTAAGTCTCCCCCATCCCCATTTTCAACAAAATCTGTCTGTTTAGTATCATGGCAACCCTACTGGAAGTTGCTATGCAGACTCAGCACACATTAATCTCTCGGCAACCTCAGTCACCCTTATTAAAAATAATCATCAAGAAAAGAAGCAGGCGACAAAGTAACAAAGGAGTTTTAAAAGTTCACAAGTGTGGTACACACAGCAGAATCACACTTCTCAAACTGACTGTAGTGCAGCTCACTCTATCACCAGGCTGTAGTGGGAAGCTACTGAAATGCTATTAGCATTCATGGCAGTGATTCCCAAAGAGAAGTGCAGCACACTTTTGGTCTTTCTCTCTTTCTTTTTCTCCGTAACATTCATAAGGGTCAACCAAACCTGTTTGACTATCGGGCAACGGAAGGTCAGCCAGCTTGTTTATCTCTATGCAAGACAGACAGAAGGGGTTTTGGGGAAATGATGAGGTTGAGGGAATAGGAAGGGGACAGGGAGACACAACTAAATATTTCTACAGTTAACATAAACTTAAAAGGCTTCTGTAACACTGTGAGTAAAAAAAAAAAAGTGTTTTTTTTTGTGTGCATCTAATACCCTTGTTTTATCCTCCACATTGACACAGCTTATATGCAAATCTTTAAATCTGCCCCAAACACATCCATTCTATTGCTATAAATTATCCTGCAAAAGTTCAAGAAAGTGAAACAAAATTCAGTACCTTGTAAGCATTATACATTCGAAGATGACATAACACATGAACTCCCATGACCTTACTTAAAAGTTAATTTTGCTAAAAAAAAAAGTAAAACCCCAAATTCACAAGAGATTATTAAGAAAAAACCCTCAAGCTTCTCAATTCCCATTCTTATGGTTCATGACTTGCAATTTAAAACACTGCCATGAATATGTTCATTTTCATCTCTGTTAACAAGACTCTCCATCCAAATCCTCCCCCTCCACCCCATCTCTCTCTCAGTGGTGCCAAGATCGAACCCAGGACTTCACACATCCAGCACAAGTGCTCTATCCCGTAGGCACTTCCCTGTCCCCCAAATGCTCCCCTTTCTGAAACTCCACCACGAGGATGCCATCTGGTTGCTGGCCAAGCTGGCCTCTCAGCATCCACGCACAAGTTACAGTCCTCACATTGGAAAGCACGCCAAACAGAAAATCTCCCATTTAGATTTTCGAAAGCCAGAGATTTGGCTTGGCCTGGCCCAAGTTTTACTGAAAGCACTCATTAATGAACATCCATGGAAAAGATGGATTTATCACAGAGGGTAGCGAACTCCGACCCCCGCGATAAAAATACACTCCATTTCACTCCACTTGTATATCTTTCCCAGTGCCAGGAGAAACAACGTCATCGAGTGTTTCCGAGGACACTTAGGAGATGTTCTTAGTTGCTTGTCAGAAACTAGATGCACGGTCAGGCCCGCACCCCAAACTTCCCTGCAGGTCGGGGACCAGCCCTCTCCCAGCGACAGGTGTGGCACTAGAGGTGACACGGCCCAGTGAAGACAGGCCGAAGCGAGCCAGCATGCCTGCCAGTTTTCACGTTGTGATGGACAGCAGGGGCTGCAGCGGGGCTATTTTTGATCCTGTCAGGCGACAAGGGTTTCCAGCGGGTAAAATGTCTTTATAAGGCCAAAGTGAAACATCTATCAGCTGCAAGGGCCAGCCAGTAGGACGCTCACTGATACTGAAACATTAACCCCTCGGTTCCCAAGGTCCCAGGAACCACCCTGAGCTGGCGAGGAGGATCTTATCTTTGAATAAGGCCCTTCGCTAAAAATAAGTTTAGCTTACAAACAGGCAAGACGCGCGTGTGTGTGTGCATGCGTGCACGATGCATTTACAAGCTGTTCGCTAAGAAGCGGAGCAGACAGGCAGGACAAAATTGTGTGTGCGCGTATGCATGTCAAGTGCATTAGAAGACAGCCACGGCTGCTGACAGGGTTCTTGCCTCTGTATTGATTTTACATGAACAGTTCGGATTTGATAATGCGGAGCAATCAGAGTGTGGAATTCCCACTGATGTCAGAGATGAAGTTTGGTGCGTGGGGGATCAGAGGGGGTCTGGATGGCGCGGGGTGGGGGGAAACCTTGAGTCTTTGAAGGTTTAAGGGAAAGGTTGACCCCAGGAGACCAAGGAGAGTCTAAAATGTCTGGGGCCAGGAAGAAAGGCAGAGCCAGGGAGAGGGTAATGTGGCACTTAGGAAGGAATTCCTGTGTTGGGAATTATTTTGGGGGGGGGTCTTGGGGAGGTTTTTCAAGAGGGACTTAGGAGACCTGGGGGCCCCTCTGGGCAGTTCGATGCAAAGGCCAGAGGACGCAGTGCTGCCTGGGCCCTGGGGTGCTAGGGTCTACCCAGAATATCCTGGTAGAACTTGGGGGTCTCTAAGGCTGCACCTGGTAATTCTTGGCCAAGAATGTCATGCTAAGGATCTAAATAAAGGTCAGCCACAAGGCCAGGATGCACTCTAAACCTTATACTTTCTTTCCAATCTTTCTCTGTGACTTTGAAAATCATTTTAAATGTAAAATTATACGGGGGGAGGCTCCCATCACTGTTTGGGGACCGTGGAAGGTCACTCCCGGTGATACTTCACTAACGGGGCTGACTGTTCAATGTTCCACCCAGGAACACAGTATTGCTGTAGCCCAGTAGTACTAGGGATCCCCGGTGTCACATCCAGTGGTACTTGAGGGGCCATGCAGTGCCAAAGGCTTGAACTCAGGTCCTTGAGCACACAAGACCCACACGCCCTTGACTCCCTAGTCCCACTCTGTGACTTCTGAAGCAGCATCCTAACTGGCTTCCTCTTCCACCAAATCCCCGCGTGACCAGTCTCCATCTCACTGTCCTGTTCAAACTCTGTGGTCCTTTACAACCGAACTGCAAACTTCTTAGACTCCAGAATGCTAGGCCTTTTATACTACTGAGAGAGTTTGCCAGTACTTCTTCCCACCTCCTCGAACACACCCGGACCACGGTCGTGAATGTTTTCTGGATATACCGCTCATTTCTAGATCCCCATCTAAGCTCTCCCCACCCCGCTTGCTAAGCCACCAATTTCCCTCCCCTCTCTACCTGCTGATATGGAAACCCTATCTGCCTGTGCTCATGTACTCTTCCAGGGGAAATGAACCTAATACTTCCAACCCTACATCGCTGCGCGCTGAATGCAAGTCCCTCCTCATATCTCTTCATTCTCAGCAATGAAAAACAAATGATCAAATGCTTCCTTTTCAGCGGGTCCGACTTTAGGGGGGAGAAAATCCAAACAATAGTGAGTTTTTTGTTGAAATATTGAATGTGATCAAAGTAAAGTGAAAGTGAAATTTATCAGTTACACAGGCAGGGTGGGGAGCTGGGGAGGTGGGGGTGGGGGGGTTAAGGGGAGGTTTACTGTGATTCTTGGTGGTGGAATATGTGCACTGGTGAAGGGATGGGTGTTCGAGCATTGTATAACTGAGACTTAAACCTGAAAGCTTTGTAACTTTCCACATGGTGATTCAGTGGATGGCCCTTTGGGGGGACTTTTCAGCATACTTTTTTTTTTTTAAGAGAGGACAAGAGAGAATAGACATTTTGGTTGTGCCTTGACATAGGACAAAACGTATGAAACTCAGACAATGTCCATTACGAGCCCTATGGGAAATTTAATCTCTCTGTCTTGTTCTTTTTCACCCACAGAGTGAAAGACATTTCATGATGTCTTCATCAAATAATAAGTGTGGTTGAAGGAGAAATAGTAGAGCATCCTAGAAATAATAGGATGCTTGCCTTTCACGTGGTCAACCTGGGTTCAATCCCCAATAGTGCAGATGGTCCCCCAAGTACTGTCAGGTGAGATTCCTGAGCAGAACCAGGAACAAGCCCCGAACACTTGTAGATGTGGCCCCCAAAGCAAAACAGAACATTAACAATTATGAGCACTAAATGACCTAATTCATGTTACTCTCTTTTATCAGTAAGCAGAGGTGCAGTGAATGGAAGATCCTGCCCCTCCCATACCTTTTAGTGGATGGTACAGCACTTAGCACAGTGCTAACCCCAATAATATAAGCTCAGGGCTTCTAATTATACAGCCAATGTTTAAGTGCATTTCAACAGTATCTAAACTAGCCTAGAATTTTTTACTCACAAATCGGCAATCTCTCCACTCCAAGATTTCAATCAGAAAATGTTTCCTTTGAACATCAACTACTTATAAGTTACTGTTCAGCAAATTCACAAGTTTCTATATATCTAACCACCGAGTAACATCTGAAATTCCCTGTGAAAGCTCAGAATGATCTGAGGCCATTAAAGGCCCATGTAACGAATACTTTAACAGTCACTAGGATTTCAAACAAGGTAAGTGAAACAACAACAGAAAATTCTCAAGCTTCTTTCTAGGTCTAAAATAAGAGCATGTGGCATTCAAATAGAATTTGGGATGACCAGGTGTGATTTGTTAGGTACAGACTCTGGAAATTACAACAGTGTTTTGAGAATGGCTTGAAACAGAGAGAAGGCTTGCTTGGCACATCTGGAATGCTATCTATTTCTAATAAGAATCTCAAGTTCAAACAATTTATGCGAACAGTAAAAATAAGAGCCCTTTGTCAGGCCACTAATAGCCAAGGGGATGAAGAATGAAACATTACTATCAAAACATCTTTGATTTAAAAGTTTTTATCTGATATCTTTGAATGTCCTTCTTCATGTTCTTTTCTTTCTCCAAGATCCACAATCACCACCACCACCAATCCAAATTTCTGCATCACCCTCGTCGATGGCCTGGTTTCTCTGTACATGGAGTCTTTCTTTCCCAAGCCTTTATGCATGCTCACCCCACTCCTTGTGTCTGTTCTTAAAGAAGCACCTGACAAGCACAAATGCCCTGGTTCAAGTTTAAGTCAATCTACAAACCCCATCTAACTTCTCCAACTTTCCTATTTCCTCGCTATTGTGGATTTCCTCAGTACTTAAAATAATTCGATGGAAATGATTAGCTTGGGACAATTTTGCTTCCCAGAGTAAAATGCAATTACCTTATTCTGTATGGCCCACTAATAAATACATTGGAAAAAAACCCACATGCCAACACCTGCTGCTCGATTTCATCCTCCAACTGATCTAACATGATTTGGCTGAAAAAAGAGTCGGTTCAACATTACTTATGGCGGAGGGGATTTTCCTGCTTAAAGTGATCAGGAACCAGTGGTTTTCAGTGGCCAGTTCTGCTGGTTTGGTTATTTTATATTCAAATATCTGTATGTTTTTTCATTGAATAATATTGCATTTAAAAATAACTACACAAAATACTATTATAAATAATGGTTTTTACTGTTGCCTTATTGGTCTGCGAACTACTAGTCAGGAGGCGTGAAAAGGCTGAAAACCACTGATCCAGATCAAGGCAGTTGGGAGCATGGAGGCAGCAGCTGGAACCAACTGTCCACGACTTGCCAGAATCCAGGATGGTTTGGGTGGAACTCTGATACAACTGTGGGTATATGAAGGCCTTTTCTAATCATATGGGATTGAAGATACTTTTTTTAAAAAGTAAGAGTTGACAGCGTGAGAGCTCTCAAAGCAGAGTTTGAGATGCTCATGGAAAACATAACATGATTTTCCCAAGTCAAATTATTACCTTTTAGAAAAAATTTCTAGTTTTTGGGCCATACCTGGTGGTGCTCAAGGGACCATATGGGACACCGAGAACTGAACCTGGGTCAGCCGCATGCAAGGCAAGCGCCCTACCTGCAGTACTATGGCTCCAGGCCCTCAAATCATCACTATTGTTGGGAGTGTATGTTTGGAGACACGGAGAGAGCTCTCATGTAAACGGATCCCAGTCTGGCAGCTTACCCGTGTAGATGCTAAGTTATCCAAGCAGCTATTGTTCAGGACAAAATACTTCTCAAGCAGTCAAAGAACATTTAGATCTCCAGTATCGGAGTGACAAAAAATGATGATGGCTGCTGCAGAATGCAGCCCGACCGTACTCAAGTGTTTGGTGGGTAGGAGGACCCCTCACCCACATCATGCCTGAATGAAAAAGAAATAGGGAGCTCAGATGAGGGAATCTGGCGATCACAGGATCCAGAGATAATAAGTTTCTGAGCCAGCTGTGCACCCAAGCTAGATCTGAAGGTAAGTTAGTGCTACCTGACTCTACTGGCGAAATCAGTGAAATCAGATGACAGTGGTGGAACCTTTATATGGGATGGCCTAAGAACGGATACACATTCTAAAAAAGAAAAGAACCCATTCCCAGAAAACTTCCCAGTGAGACAGAAACTTAGGGCATGCAAGCAATGAATCCGTGTTCTTACAGAGAAAAATCACACAATTTAGCACTCACTACAAAAAAATTTGGTTAAATGGAAGTCACAGGCTATAGCTTAAAAGCAAGGGGGAAAAAAAAGGCCTTTGCTTCCCATGGCAAAGTCAAAAGTCAACACTCCTCAACACCGCCACCAAAACTCCAAACACAGAGAGCCCCTTCCCCGAGGAAAAGAAAACACTTTCACTACAGCTCTTTTCAATTAAGTAAAAGCACACAGTTTAGCTATCAACACCACTTCATTACTGTAATAAATAAAATAAAGCACACGGAGGTCTATTGACTATTGTGAAAAATAAAATCAACAACACCAACATCCATGCATCGTTAATCACCATCTGAGCTTGTGTGTCTGAGTCTACCGGTTACAGAGTTTAATTCCAAACAGAACTATTCCACCTCTTATCATCGTATCCTTCTCATCAGTTAGCTTAACTGTATACGAGCCCTGTCAGGTTAGAAAGAGATAAATAAAATTGAGTCAAGTTGAGCAGTGGTAATGGGGTTGGACACAATCGTCTGGTACACAAGTCATACCTGGTATTTTGGTTTGGTTTTGTAAATCATAAGCTCAAAAGTTTTGTCTGGTTTGGAGGCTGCATACTGGGGCAGATAACTTGACTCATCTAAAAATATTTTGAGTATCAGCATTAAAAATACACAATCATCTATAGATAGATATAACCAGGAACATCCTGTGACATGGTTTTGTTTGTACTTAACAAAATGGCAGGCTAACAAGTGAGTTGTATTAAAATCTAGGAGGCCTGATCAATCGACTTACCCGAAAGGTCTTTGTATAAGAGCTGGATGAATTTGTTGGACACCAAAGGCAAAACCTAACAATAAAACATACCACATTCTCTATTTGTACATGGCTGGGCATTCATTTCTTCCACATATAAAATGCAACGACTCTCACTTAGAAAAGACAAGAATTATTCAATACTGTTGAGACTAAATATATAAAAAGTCATTTTCATTAATATTGTTACTGATCCAAAGTAAAGCTTTTTATAGGCTCTACTTGGAAACTAAAAATTATACTGTTTAGACATAGAATAAAAACTCAGAAAATTAGACCAAGGAATAATAAGATGAATGAAACTACATGTCACAAATATTCCAACAATCTGGAATCATGCATTATTAAAAAAGAACTTTTCATAAGTTAGAACATTCTGGAGTGTTTTACACAATGCTTTGGGAGATTATATATATGTTAGAGATTAAGGTGCAGATAATTCAGGGGGAAAACTACCCTTTCCTTTTTCCTGAATAGTACACATACAATGGATTAGACAAATATGTATTTTCAACGCTCCTGGTTGTTTGCACATTTACTCTTTCTTGACAAACTGATTTGCTAGCAAATTCATTTGAATGGAAATGTCAGTCTCTTTCCAGAATTTCAGATGTAAAGATATAAAAGTGAACAGCCCATGATTTAATCAAACAATGTTGCTTACCTAAGAAAAAGATTACATTTGTGCAACAGTGGATTCTCTTGTTATTTGTGCTACTGCAACTGACAATGATGCAAACAAATCAAAAGGGATTTTTCCTTCTCACATAGACAAAATTCTGTTTCCCGGGGCTCCTCCTGATAGATTGCTTAACTTCGGAACAACCATTTCTCACTTCTACACCTCACTTTCTTATTCTGGCACAATGAGGGCCCCTGCATTCTGTAAACCTGCTCTCTTTCTCTTTACCTATATGCTGTGGTTTTATGCTGAGCATTTACCATCCAGACACCACCCTGGGTAAGAGTTCAACTGAAGTCAGATCCCTCTATAGGGCAACTGGTGGTTGGTAAGAGAAACACCAAATAAGAAGTAAAAGCAGAAATCAGGGCCCAGAGAATCAGTGACAGTGGGCTAAAGAACTGGAAAACTGTGAGCAATTTATGATCAAATCACTCTCAGGACCAGCCCCTAGGCCTGGGAGTACAGAAACTGTCAGACACCCCAGGAAGCGTCAGACATCCCCGCCCCCTCCCACGGATCTATCACACACCCCAGGATCTAATTTTGCTCTCCTGAGTTACAGTTTCAAGACCTGAAAGGGGCTTTTAAGGGCTCTCATTCATCCTGAATGTCCTGGACCAGTGATGGTTCAACTTGGCTCAATACTGTCTCAAGGAAGCCTGATTTTCGAAACCAGAAATTCTGTCATGCTCAGAAACCTGTGTGTGTGTTTGTGTGTGTGTGTGTGTGTGTGTGTGTGTGTGTGTGTGTGGTGTTCTGGTACAGTGGCGGGGGACGGTGTTGCGTTTCTCACCTGGTTGCATGCTCAGAAGTGTGTGTGGGGGGGTGGGGGGCTGTCCAGGTGCCGTAGCGGGGAGGGGGTTGTTGCGTGTCTCACCTGGTTGCATGATTCTGGGTTTGGCTCCCAGGTATGCCAGGTTGACGTTGGCCTTCCTGCCGTCGATGATGGGGTTGGGGTCTTTGCAGGCTCGCTCCGCGGCCGCCCTATCAGCCATGGTGACCTTACCGACGCAGAAGACGGACAGACAGGGGAAAAGAAGGGGGGTCTCGATTAACCAAGCAAAGTCCTCCCCGAGAAAACTGCAGGCGACCCTAAACGCTTCCTCCTGCGGCACTGATCGCCCGTGCAAATAAATCGGGGGGGGGGGGGAAGAACAGAAAGGAAGAAATCCCTATTTACGCCACCCACACCCCCGCCAAACCTTGCAGGGTGCTAGCAGGGCCTAGGTGCATTCGGAAGCCTGAATATTCGGCTAAGAACTTTTCTAGATCCGCTCTCCGGAGACCAGACCTCCCACCTTCTCTCCTTCCCTCCCTCCGCCCCAGCTGGCCCGCGCGCCCGCCCACCCCCCGCGTCTCAGGTCCCGACCCAGGCTGAGAGCCGAGGTTCGCTTGGAGAGAAAAAGTCCAGCCTGACTTCCGCCCGGTGCTCCCAGACTCCCAGCAAAACACTCCCCCGAGACAATAGCTATTGTCCTGCTCTGGGGGGGTTCCTGGATCGGCCAGCAGCAGCCTCCGAATCTGCACGCCTGTTTGCAACGTGCCCATCTCCACGACGGTGTACGCGTTTGCAGTTCGCGCACCCCCACCCCCCGCCCCTCGGCGCCCCGAGTCTTTGCAAAATAAATAATAATAATCTACCTTTGCAATGAAATGGGGTCCTCGAGGAGGGCGGCGGCGAGAAAGGGCCGAGCCCCAGACCTCCCCGGGCGTCCGGCTGGCCGCGCCAACGCCAGGAGCCACGCAGTTTTACAAAGCAACAGCGTGCTTAGCGACCGGCCTCCGAGCCGGGCAGGCGCTTCTGCGGGGGGCCGGGGCCCCTCCGCACTCCCTCCCCCGCAAAAAAAAAAAAAAAAAAACCCACACAAACCAGCAGTCATTCCAGTTCTCTCCTTCCCCCACCCCTCCACCCCCTGCTCGGCCCCCGACCCCGCCGAGCCCCGGGAGCAGACGCCGGCCCTCCCTCACTCCCTCCCTCCCCCAGCGCCCGGGCGCGCAAACTTTCAGCTCAGCGGGGAGCGAGCCGAGGGGCAGCGGAGCCCCCCCACTCCCCCAACTTCGAGCCTCTCAGGCCCTCCCTGCAACCCCCTCTACCTCCACTCCCGTATTCTCGCTCCTCGACTCGCCCCCCCACCATGATTATTATTATTGTTATTATTATTTGCTTTCCCCCCCTCCCCACCGTGGGCCCCCGCCCCACTCCCCAGCATCCGCGCAACTTACAAATCCATAGCCCCGGGACTTGCCCGTCTGCCGGTCGGTGATGACCACCGCCTCCTCGATGTCGCCGAAGACCTCGAAGTATTTGCGCAGGCTGGCGTCGGTGGTGTGGTAGGGCAGCCCCCCGACGAAGATCTTGGTGTACGTCGTGTCCTTCTGCGTCGTGTGCATCTTCGCGCCCGCGCCGCCGCTCGGGCTCCGGCTCCGGCTCCGGCTGCGGCTGCGGCTGCGGCTCGGGCAGCGGCTGCGCCTCCTCCTCCGGCTCGGCGTCTCCTGCCCGCGGGGGCGGCCGCCGGGGGCCGAGGGCGAGCCCGTGGGCGCGGGCGGCGGGGGGCGGCCGAGGGCGCGGGGCGCGCGGCTTCCCAAGTCGCCTGCAGCCGCCGCCGCCGCAGCCGCCGCAGCCGCCGCAGCAGCAACAGCAGCCGCCGCCGCGCCGCCGCCGCCGCCGACTTCGCTCTCTCCTGCCGCCGCCGCCCCCCCTGCCGGTCGCGCTCCCAGTCCTCGGGATCGTCTGCGCGAGGCTCCGGGTCGGGGAGAAACGTGCAAACGCTTTTCCAACTCACCCGGCGGGGAGTCCTTCCCCCCACTATTGCACCCCACTTCCCCCGCCCAGAACAAAATGGAAAAATAAAAAAGCAATAAAACCAGATAGAAAAAAAAAATCAGAGGGTGGCTCGGTGCGCGCTCAGAGGTAGCTGTCTAGCTGGGAAAGGAGGGAGGCGTCTGCGCTGGGCGTGCAGAGGGGCGGCGGGGGGCGTCCGGGCGCCGCGGGGGGCCTCGGCGCGCCTGCGGCTCGGGCTCGCTCCCTCCCGCCGCGGACGCTGGCAGGCGAGTGGCGAGGCCGCCGCTCCCCTCCCGGCTCCCTTCCCCCGCGGGCCGGGGGTCGGCGCCCGGCTGGGGAGGGGGCGGGCCGGACGCCTGCGATTGGCCGCGGCCGCACCTGGGGCGCCGGGCGCCGCCGCCCCCCAGCTGTTGGGAACAGCTGCTTCTCCCCGGGCCGCCGGGCTGGAGTCGGGCGCGGGCGCTGGGTGGGTGGGGGGGAGCCGGGGACGGCCGCGGGCGGCCGGGGCGTCTGCTCTTCCCCCCGCCCCGGGGGCTGGGGGCGCTCGCCGTGACCCCGTCGGGGACCCGGGGCGCGGGCACCGGCGCCCGCAGAGGGAGCTGCGCGGCGCTGCCCGGGGGGGACGTCGCGAGCTCCTGGCAGAGCGCGGCCGCGGGGAGCCGCCTGGCGACCCCGAGCGCGGAGCCGGGGGCCACCGAGGCCCCGCGCGCCTCACAGGGACGCGGGTGGCCAACCCCCGGCGGGCTTGGACCCATGGACAACCCGAGTTGGAGACTCGCGGGCTTGGACCCGGAGGAGAGCAACCCGCCCCCCTCCCCTTCTCCGCCCACGCTCCAACCTTCCTTGACCCCAAAAAGCCGATGCCCGCGGCGAAGTAGCTAGACAGCCGGAGGAGGGGTCCGGGGGAGGAGGGCTCGCCTTTGGGGTGCTGGGGAGAACCATTACCTTTAATTGCCCGCGAGAGCCAGCCAAGCTAAGTAACGGTAGACACTGGTATCTGACCGGCATCTCCGGGCGCCCCATTCAAGTAAACGAGCCTCGGAGCCCCAACAGCCACGGAAAGGCACTGAATTTGTGTTTCCTCCCATCCCCGGGGAGATGGGGAGATGTTCCCTCCTAACACCTCCCCCCCTCTCCCCATGCGAAGAATTAATCTCTTAGTTTCTACTTTGTTTTTGAAAAGAATCTTCAGTGATGCGACTTCATCTGTTGTTATTAGGATGTAATTGTAAAGAGTGTAAATTTAAAAAAAAAATCAACTTGTTACATAACCACTGGTTTCTACCAACCCTTTAAAGCCTTGGTAGAAAATAAACTAGTGCATTCTCTATGTAATATATATATATATGTATATATATATGCATACATATACGTGTGTGTGCTTTTTGTAATTTCTTTTTAGCAATAGTATCGTTCAATAAGGTGGAAACCATTTGGTCTCTATAGAGGTTTGGGAGAAGATATTTAATGTAAATAGACCATTTAACCCGCCCCTATCAGAACACAATTTTCTCCTGAGTCTTTTCCACCTGGAGTTCATGCTGAAGTACACAATGTAATTGCCTCTGGATGTCCGCAGCTGCTTCTCTTTCAGACAGTACAGGACGTTCACCTACTGGCCTGATACATTTCTATTTCTCTTTCCAGGGCCCCTGGAAGAGGACACCCCACCCTTCTGCAAGAGTTCAGGCTCTGTTGCATCAGCAAAAACGGATGGGAATGCAACTGTCTTTCTGCAAAATGTTCCAGTCACTTTTTCCATCTTGCAGATGGACTTTCTGAGAGCAAGGGTTTCTTGAAGTTGGGACTCCTGGGGAGAGCGGGTGAGGGGAGAGATATGGAGAAAGAAGACAGCCACTCGAGTTTTTAAAAATCTGCATGAAGAAAAATGACACATACTTTCAGGTCTGTGAGAGCCAGAGAATGAAATTGTCGGCAACACCCTCTCCTCATTGCTGAAGGAAAGGACTGACAGGGGGGAAGAGAATTCTTCAAAATTGGAAAAAAAGCAAGCAGTGAAACAGAGAAGGTGTGTTTTTGTTTTAAAACATTCAGTAACCCGGAGCAATAGGTCAGGGGGTAGGGCGTTTGCCTTGCTGGCAGCCGACCCGGGTTCAATCCCCATAGGATTTCCCTCGAGCACTGCGAGGAGTAATACCTGAGCACAGAGCCAGGAGTAACCCCTGAGCATAGCTGGGTGTGACCCAAAAAGCCAAAAAATAAAAAATTAAAACCAAGAAAAAAAACTATTCAGTAACCATCTTGCTGTGCCACTGGGCAGTGTCTGGGGAGCAAAGTGACAAAGGAGAAATCCCAAGACGAGGCACTTTGACCTGGGATTCCCGCCCCCCCCCCCCATGAAAGGGTCAGAGATGGAAGGTGTCAGGGTGCAGCCAGAAGTGTGGCTATTCACTGAGAGAAGTGGGGAACTCTATATGGAAATGAGAACCTCTGACCTCAGGGGTAGAACTCAACTTCTAGAAATTAGGCAGCTGCCCTCAGCTCCCTGCTTTCATCCTCTTCACTGGGCCCCAGTATTTGTTGACTTTGAAATGGTTTCATTTTCCGGGGCTGGAGCAATAGCACAGCAGGGAGGGCATTTGCCTTGCATGGGGCCCAACCCAAGTTCGATTCCCAGCATCCCATATGATCCCCTGAGCACCGCCAGGGGGTAATTCCTGAGTGCAGAGCCAGGAGTAACCCCTGTGTATGCCGGGTATGACCCAAAAGGCAAAAAAAAAAAAAAATGGTTTCATTTTCTTTAAAATGATGCCTGGATGTCCCCAGAGGTAATTCCAGCAATCCTGTATTGGGGGATTGAGAACAAAGTGAAGAAGAGGAGGAGGGATTCTTTAGTTTCCAGACCAATTTAAACAAGAAGAGCCACAATTCACACCCACTTCGGCTTGGCAGACCACAGGGTGCCCCCTCTTCCAGGCAGGCACCGGGCTAAGCATCCTTAACCTTACTATGGACAGTAGGGTTTGTTTTCCATTAAGGAAAGGTGGGCAGAGTTCGAAGAGCCAGATCCATTCTTGGTGGATTTATGAACTTCAGCCATCAGACCATGTAGCCCTGGGGCTATAAAATCTTTCTGAATTCAAAGTTTCAAGGTTATTAAGCACTAGATATTTCTGTACAATTGCCCATTACAAATTCCGATTTGAAAAGCAATACTTGGGTAATCCTTATGCTCTCTTGGCTGCCTTTGGCAGAGACAAACACTTGTGTATCCACAGGCCTTGTGCAATATAATGTTGCTTCTTTGGAAGGAAAGAGCCATAAAATACTTAAAAAGTTATAAATAGGTTCCAGTTTGTCATCTCCAAATTAGTACATATGGATGGCTCTGAAGCCTTGGTTCCGATCCCATGGCGTGATCAATATTATTTTATTACTTACAGTAAATGATTGTCCACTTTGTTCAAAATCTTTATCTAACTGTTAAAGGCTTGAGCCAAACTCACATTACACATTCATTTATCTTTTCCTCCCCTTCTCCACCCCGTCTTTTATTACTGTGGTGGCGAGGATCAGGGGTTGCACACCCTTGGTTGTGGGGGTTGCACACCCTTGGTTGTGGCAACACTAGAAATTCTACACTTTTGGTGTGGCTCAGGGACCACAGAGCACTGGGCTGTGGGCACTGAACTTGGCCTTTAGGATGTGCCAGGGATCGAACTTGGGGCCCGGCAAGAGCTCTACCACCAACCTGGGTCCAAGCCCCTCCCCACCCCTTTGTCTTCATCTTGAGACTCAATTCCAGGCCAAAAAAAATTTGAGAAAGGAGAGTACTATTCAATAAAAGTAGCAAAGTAGTATTGTGCTTTATAAAGGAAACTACTCCGCGTATAGTATTGCTAGACTGCAAGCCTCCTACAGGCAGGATGGTCTTTTCTCTATCCTGGGTCTCCCGTGGTCAGTTGGACCTTCATAGAGTTCTGAATCAGAAAGACCTGGAAACAGTTTCCGAAAGTCCTGTTCCAAGACACTTCCAATGGGATCAGTGGACAAAGCACTTCATTAAAACCTACCCCTTGCCAGATACTTAATAGTAACCTAACAACCTCTGAGTTTGGTGAAAGCTTTTGGGTTAGGTCGTTTGAAGACCCAGATGTATTTTGGAGGGTCTTTGGGAACATGCTAATAAATATAAAATTATTTCGCATAAAACCAACAGGTTTTCTGCCCTTTGGAGCAGTCTCATTCTCATCTGTCTTTCTGCTTCTCTGCGGCGGTTGGTAATTTTCTCTTCGAAACACACAGCGAATGTGTGCAATAGGTTATGGTGCTATTTTTGTGTGCGGAGGATCTGGCAGACAGAGACCTCGTCAGTTCATCTCAGACTCACCTCTGGGAGAATTCTGTTTGTGCTGCATCTACCTGGTAAGTAAAATGAAATGAAAATTGGTCGCTGTTATTCAGTGATTAAAGTGAGACGCCTCTTCTCCCACCCAACAGGCAGCAAAGAGAAAACAGGAGCTCTTTGAAGGGATGAGAGAAGGGGAAGCACGAGAAGAAGGGGGACCCCAAAGCTTGCAGACTAACCACTTTTTGCCTCCCAAGAGTTTACTCTTCCCCCAGAAGGGGCTTTAAATGGTCCTACCCTGTCCCTTGTGTTATTATATAACTCGGAAAGGCAAGAAGGAATCTGAATGTTGAAAACCTGCTGTGAGCCTCTTCACATTTTAAATTCAGAGTGTACTTTGGTTTTAAGTCTTTAAACAGTGAGCCTTGGAGCCGCCAAGTTATTTTTAGGGAGTTGATGATACTCTCTCCAAATGTATTGAATGACTCCGTTGATGACAGATTCATTCTAATGATGTGGTGTGAGGACACTGCGATGCAATGGGATGGCTCCGTGATCCCCAACAGGGGCAGGGCGGGGCAGGCAGTAATTACCCGGCACTAAGATCTCTTTCCATTTATTTCATTCAAAAACATCAAACCCGTACATGTCAACAATATTGTGGGTTTTTATTATTATTATTATTATTATTGAATCACTGTGAGATACAGTTACAAGTTTTCATGTTTGAATTTCAATCATACAATGATCAAACACCCATCCCTCCACCAGTACACATTCTCCATCACCAATGTCCCCAGTATACCCCCCATTTCCAACCCAATATATTTTTTTTTCAAAAAAAAAACAGGTGTAGGGGTCGAATAGCTCAGTGCTAGAGTACTTGGCTTGCATGTGTGAAACCCTGGATTCAATCCCTGGCACCCTGAGGGGGGAAAAAAAAGAAAAGAAAAAAGGTACAGATATAGTAAGAACAAACTTCAGGAGCATACATACCCCTAGATTGGAGAATATTAAACAGACCCTCTATTTATAGATGTGCTTATTGGGTCACCTTGGATTTATGAGACGGGCGATTGCTATTATTTACTGAACTGTTAAACTACTTAGATCTTTTTTATGAGACTGATATTTTCTCTGATTATGAAGGAGAGCAGTTTTGGGATAGTAAAGGATGGAAAAGCAGCGACGTACAGAGAAAGAAATCAAGATCAACACAATGCTAGTTAGGATAATGTCATGCTTTAAAAGGTCTAGGAGGTTTGATTTGCATAAATATACTCATCCAAACACAGAAACATAAGTTACTCACTATCTTATCTTTCTATCATGCTTTATAACCTAATTTTCTCCCTTCCCCAAATTCCTTGGTGAATTGTTTTTTCCTATTATGAGAGTTTTTATTTATTTTAAGTGCCAAATATGCATATTACCAGACAATTCTCAAAAATTTATATAACAGTCCACTTTTGTGGGCCTTTCTGTCATTTCTAGTTGTTTCCTATGAGAAAGGGCTCTGAAATATACTTGTGTCTATTTTCTAATTCTACTTCCAAATGTTTTGGAAATGCCTTTACTCCTAGAACTCATTTAAATGCCTACATATTTCTTGAATCAATGAATACATTTTTATAAATTTCTATGTTGAAAGGTATGTTCACTGTCAGACTTTTAGTACATGTTGCTAAATTGTGCTCTAAATAATGGCAACCAATCTTTCTTTGATTTTTCTTTTTCCAGTGGTAGTATATTGGTGTTAGCTTTCTAGAATCTTCATGGACGTTGTTGTACTAGACAATGATTTGTTTACAAGTTTTAAAAAAACCCAATTTATACTAAATAGCACAGCAATATAAAAAGTTGAGTACAAGACCTGAGCTCATAAAACACCTACAAGGAAACATAGGGGGTGGGTAACTTTCTGACATTACTCTTGTAGGCTTTTGGTGGTGACACCAAAGAGAAATGCAATAAGAAAAGGCCAAAATAAACAAGCAGGACTACATCAAACTAAAAAGTTTCTGAATGGTAACGAAGATGTTGGGCAAAGATTGACAGGGTAACTTATTGAAGTTGTGAACATATTTCCAAATCACATATTTGATAGGGGGTGAATATCCTCAATACACACACATGCACACACATATATATGTATATATATATATATATATATATACATAGAGAGAAAGAAAGAGAGTGAGAGCTTATACAATTCAATAGCATAAAAACAAACAAACATAATTTTGTTTTTGTTTTTAGGCGGGACTGGAGCAATAGCACAGCGGGTAGGGTGTTTGCCTTGCACACGACTGACCCGGGTTTGATTCCTCCGTTCCTCTCGGAGATCCCGGAAAGCTACCGAGAGTATCCCGCCCGCACGGCAGAGCCTGGCAAACTACATGTGGCATATTCGATATGCCAAAAACAGTAGCAACAAGTCTCACAATGGAGACGTTACTGGTGCCCACTTGAGCAAATCGATGACCAATGGGATGACAGTGCTACAGTGCTACAGTTTTTAGGCCACAACAACTGAGCTCAGGGCTTATTACTGGCTCTGCCCTCAGGCACTGAACCCTCATCAAGGCAGGCAGCAAACATCCCGCCTGAGGTCCCGCTCTCCGGTCCAACCCCCTCCCCCTCAAACAATCCAGTTTAAGAAGAGGGTCTGAAGGGACATTTTCCCAAGATGACCAAGAGGTCCTTGGAAAGGTGCCAACCTCAGCAATCACTGGGAAAATGCAAATCAGAACCACCGAGATGAGATAGCACTTCACACTTGTTAGGATAAAGACAAGAAGTGTTGGTGAGCATGTGGGAAGAAGATAATCTTGGTTCCCTGTGGGCAGAATGTCAATTTGCAACCACTAGAAAAGCAATATGGAGGTTCTTCCAAAAATTATTGGTAAAAGTATCTTATGATCCAGATCTGTCACTTCCCAGTGTTGAAAGAAGCAAAAACTCAAACCTCATTCATTTCAGCAACATTTGAGGGGGTGAAACCCCGCCTTGTGTGATGTGGGCCTGTGTGTGTCCAGCCCAGGCTTGGAGGAAAGAATTCTCCCGTAATTGCTCCTGTTCTTACTCCTCCCTGCTGCTCGGCTGCACGTATTTTAGGAACCTCCCTTCCTCAGCTTCTCTGCCTCCACCACACGGCAAGACGGTTGCTCTCTGCTGGGGCTCCTAACGCAGGTGCCGTACTCGGAGATCAAGAATTTGTCCTCAGAGAACCAGGGCACTCATATGAGCCTGCTTAGCTTTCCTTTTGTGGGGATTTGAGTCCTGTGCTGTCTATTGTCAAATGCCCGAGTGTAGTGCTCATATGTTTTGTCTAGTATTCTCATTGTTGATAGGGCAAGGCGAGAACAGGACTGAGTATCTCCTCACCCACCGATGCAGATGTTGCAAAGTCTGTAAGCTCATTTTCAGAAGTTGCCTTAAAATGTTTTATTATGAGAGAGTTAGCTTATAATTAGTTGTAATCATTCTCCTTTAAAGTGTACAAATTGATGAATTCTGACACTTTTTAAATTTATAAATTTCCACCCCCCCCCCCCCCCCCATATCCGTGACTTTACATCCACATGGAAAATTCGCTCCTGGGATGATGAAGAACATTTCTAACCGCATGAAGGTCCCTGTGACCTGACTAACCTCCAGCTTCTGTCCCTCCTCTAGGTAACTATCTGCCTGGTACAGTTATCAATCAGTTTTATTTCTAGAATTTTATATAAATGAATAATGAGGTGTGTATTCTTTTGTTACCTCATTCCTTGCAGTGCCAGAATCTTGTGATCCACCCATGCTGTGCATATTAGTCACTTGTATTTTTTTTAATTTGAGTTGTGATCCCTCATATGTATAAGTCATACTGTATGTCATTTATTTATTAAGTCACCTCTTCATGGACCTTAGGGCTGTTTTCAGTCTGGCCTATTACAAATACATCAGCTCTAAATGTTCAGGTACAGGTCTTTCTGTGGTAAGCTTGGAGGGGTGACAAACATATGCATCTTCTATGTTTTGATGTGCTACCCTTTTATCATTTTAAAATATTTTCTAATTTTCAACACTGTTTTTAATGCTGCCAGGGATCTTAGCCCAATGTCTTGTGTGTGAGAGACACTGATTCTCAGTCCTGCATCACAATCTTTATATTTTGTGGATGAATAACAGAGATACTTGGAGGTGGTATACTTCCGCATGGTGCTCAGGGGACCACGTGGTACAAAGCATATACTTTTGTTCTTTAAGTTATCTCTCCATGATTTTTTTGTTTTGTTTTGTTTTTGGGTCACATCCAGCGATGCACAGGTGTTACTCTTTGCTTTGCACTCAGGAATTACTCCTGGCGATGCACAGGGGACCATATGGGATGCTGGGAATTGAACCCGGGTTGGCTACGTGCAAGGCAAACGCCATACCTGCCGTACTATATCACTCCAGCCCCTCTGTGATTTTTTAACCCATTATTATTATTATTATTATTGTTGTTATTGTTATTATTATTATTATTATTATTTGCTTTTTGGGTCAAACCTGGCAATGCACAGGGGTTACTCCTGGCTCTGCACTCAGGAATCACCCCTGGCAGTGCTCAGGGGACCATATGGGATGCTGGGAATTGAACCCGGGTCGGCCGTGTGCAAGGAAAATGCCCTACCCGCTGTGCTATTGCTCCAGCCCCAAACCCAGGATTATTTTATTTATTTTTGATGCTTGGACTCAGTACTTAGGTGTTATGCCTGGGGTCCTCAGGGGACCACAAGGTACCAGCAATCAAATCCAAGCCTCATACAGGCAAAGTTTGTACTCAACCCTTTGGGCTATCTCGCTGGCCCCCAACATTTGTTTTCAGATCTTTTAGTTCAATTTCAAATACTTGGTGCTTCCTTTCTTCCTTCCTTCCTTCCTTCCTTCCTTCCTTCCTTCCTTCCTTCCTTCCTTCCTTCCTTCCTTCCTTCCTTCCTTCCTTCCTTCCTTCCTTCCTTCCTTCCTTCCTTCCTTCCTTCCTTTCTTCCCCCCTCCCTCCCTTCCTCCCTCCCTACTTAGCCACAAACACCCTACCTGATGTCCTAGCTCTTCAGTCCAACCCCTGACCCCCAAAAATTCAATTTAGAAGGAGGATCTAAAGGGACATTTTTCCAAAAAGAAATGTGCTTAGCAGTGCTCAGAACTTACGCCTGGCTCTGCACTCAAGGATCACTCCTGGCAACCATATGGGGTGCCAAGGATCAAACCAAGGTTGGCCACATATAAGGCAAGCACACTACCTGTAGTTCTATCTCTTTGACCCCTGTTAAATTTCTATTGTTGGGTTCTATTTAATTCTGCTCTGGTCAGAGGTATGCACTGTATGACAGGAAATCTTTGAAACCTGTTGAAATTTATTATTACCTACAATTTATGTTCTATTTCAGTGAATATTCACAAGTACTTAAATGAGGTGTACTGCCTCTCCCAAGAGGGAGTCCAGAGGCACTCAGAATGGCGCAGCACCTGACACGCCATCGTAAACACCACGGTGGTGAACTGCAGTGGTGTTCAGCCTCTAATAAAGCTACGTGATCCTGAACCCAGGAAATAGACTTGTTCACTTGAATACCACAAAGGTTAGGAAGGCACTAAAGTGAAAAGTTTTCAACCTTTCAACTAAAGGTGTGTGTTTGCTGGGGACCACCTTGAGGAGTTCTTTTTCGTTTGGGAGATGTACGTGGCAGTGCTCAGGGGCTCCTTCTGGCTCTTTGCTCAGGAGTGACTCCCGGAGCCGCTTGGGGGACCACATGCAGTGTCTGGGATCAACCCAGGGTTGGCAGCATGCGAGGCAAGCGTCTCACCCTTTGTACCCTCTCTTGGGCCCGACAAATGCAGTTCTTAAGAGACTCAAGGTGGAAAAACTAGTTCCAAAGGACCCAGGGTGATTTCCTGTGTGCTACGTGTGTCTGGTGTCTGTGAGAAGATCAAACATGCTTTCTTTACCCAGGAACAGAAAATCAAGAGGATCAAGCACACTCACCTTACCAAGGAACAGAAAATCATTATGAGAGTATTGAAGGCAAAAGCACAAAGGCAGGAAGCACAACACAAAATGAAACACATTGGGATAATAAAATAAGAAGGCTTGTTCTATTGAAAAGGAAAAAAGAATGTGGTGTATCTTGCCATTTCTGTATTGTACTTTGTATATGTTAATAAGATCAAGTTGCTAATTATTTCCCAAATTTTGTGTCTCTTAACTGATCCTTTTCATTCTGCTTCATCCTAAGTGTTACCAAGAAAGGTTCATGAAGATTTCCACCTACAATTGGAGTTTTGTCTCTTTTTCCTTTGAGTCCTTTTCCATTTCTTTATTCTGCATCTTGAGGCAATATTTTTAGATACATCGCATTTATGATTCCTTGTTGATTTGGCCTGCTTGTGTTATAAATCTTTATCTTAATGTTATTTTTTTTTCTTTTTGGGTCACACCCGGCTATGCACAGAGGTTACTCCTGGCTCTGCACTCAGGAATTACTCTTGGCGGTGCTCGGGGGACCATATGGGATGCTGGAAATTGAACCCGGGTTGGCCACATGCAAGGCAAATGCCCTGCCCGCTGTGCTATCACTCCAGCCCCTCTTAATGTTCTTTAAAATGTGTATAATCAACTTTATAATGTAATCTCATCAATAGCCAAGATCCAGAGACTATAAAGTCAAGCTCCTGGAAGAGAGTGATGCAGATTCTCCTGCCCCCGTGCCAGGCTGTCTTCACCGGGGCCCCCTCAGAGGAGGGGGGTTGAGTTTCCCTCCCCACCCCAAGCAGAGCCCCAACAGCGGAAACCCCCCAGAACCCAGCCACAGCCATACTCAAGGCCACTCTCCACATGCTTGGACGAGCATCACCCAGGAAGGAGCCGGCAGAGGAACCCAGGTATGTGGAACTGTAGCTGAAATCTCCAAGCCTCCTCCACCCAGATCCCCAGTTTTCCAGTAGCTTGGTAGTTACACCCACAACAACCCCCTCCCCCATGCCATGTAATCTCATCAACGGCCAAGATCCAGAGACTATAAAACAAAGCCCCCAGAAGAGAGCAACACAAGTTTTCCTGGAGCATGTGGCTGCATTTGCGGCCACACAACATCTTTATTTTTTCTTCTTTTTTTTCCTCCCCACACAGCACTGCCTGGCAAGCTACCTATGACATATTTGATATGACCAAAACAGTAACAACAATGTGCTCTTCACGTTCCTAGAGCAAGCAGATGCCGTTGGGCTACACTAACATGGGACAGGGACAAATGAAGATGTTACTGGCGCCCACTCGAGCAAATCGATGAACATCGGGATGACAGTGACAGTGATACAGTGTAATCAACTTTAGATGTACTAAGAGTCATTTTAATGATGAATTCATATTTATCTGCAATAGTTTTTCCAGTTCTTTCATTGTAAGCCTGAGTTATACTTTTGATTTAGAGTCCTCCCATCTATTGCTTGGGGTCCATGTGGCATCAGGAAGAGAACTAAGGTTTCCCCCATGCAAAGCACGGATTCTACTGTTTCGAGCTGTTTTCCTATTCCCGTCTATGTTTTTCTATTTATCTTATATTTCTTGTAAGCCACCTACGATTACATCTACTACTCTTATTTATTTATTCATTTATTTATTTATTTATTTTTAGGGTTTTTTTGGTGTCGCATCTAGCTATGCTCAGTGTTTATTTCTGATAAAATACAAATACCATCTTAGTCTTTTGATTGCAATAGTTAACTTATTTCCATTTAATGTTATTTTATTGTATGAAGGATTATATTATAGTAGTTCTCTGTTCGGTAGTTCCCCGCTGAAGTATGTTGAATTGTGTCTTGGTAGGTATTTAAATCACTGCCAGATCTGTTTCTGTCAAAACTTGGACTTAGAGTTTACTTATTGTTTTAGGTCATGCTCAGGACTTATTCCTGGCTCTGTGTTCAGGGATCTCTGTTTGCCAGAGGAACCATTTGCAATACCAGGGATCTAATTAGGGTCTGTGAACAAGTGTCTTAACTCATGTTTTATATCTTTAACCACACATTTTGATTTTTTTTTAAATTTATTTATTTTTAATTAGAGAATCACCGTGAGGGTACAGTTACAGATTTATACACTTTTGTGCTTATACTTCCCTCATACAAAGTTTGGAACCCATCCCTTCACCAGTGCCCATTCTCCACCACCCGTAAACCCAGTGTCCCTCCCACCCTCCCCAATCCCATCTCCCCCCCACCCCACCCTGCCACTGTGGCAAGGCATTCCCTTCTGTTTTCTCTCTCTAATTAGCTGTTGTGGTTTGCAATAAAGGTGTTGAGTGGCCGCTGTGCTCAGTCTCTAGCCCTCATTCAGCCCGCAACTCCCTTCCCCCACATGGCCTTCGACTACAATGTAGTTGGTGATCGCTTCTCTGAGTTGACCTTTCCCCGGAACGTGAGGCCAGCCTCGAAGCCATGGAGTCAACCTCCTGGTACTTATTTCTACAGTTCTTGGGTGTTAGTCTCCATTTTGATTTTTTTTTTTAAATAAATGGTTTTCAACTATTTTCTTACTCCTAGAAAGTAGTCCTCACTCAGGTGTGAACCCTAGGGAATCTTGACTGAATGACTCAAGTTCTTTTCCATTTGAATGAGAGAATTTTTTTTCCTCATGAGTCAGAGTTTATTGAGTTTTTCTTTTTCTTTTTTTACTTCTTTTTTTTTTTTAAATCACCATGAAATACAGTTACAAAGCTGTTCATGATCTGGTTTCAGTCATACAATGTTATAACACCCATCCCTCCACCAGTATACATTTCCCACCACAAATGTCCTCAGTTTCCCTCCCACCACCCTACACCCCCGCCTCTGTGGTAGCCACCTTTTCCTCCCTCCCTCCCTCCCTCTCTCTCTCTCTCTCCCTCTCTCTCTCTCTCTCTCCCTCTTCTCTCTCTCTCTCTCTCTCTCTCTCTCCTTTTCCTTTTGGGCATTATGGTTTGCAATACAGATACTGAAAGGTTATTATGTTTGTTCCTTTACTGTCTTCCAGCACACAGTTTTTATCCAGAGTGATCATTTCCAGCTATCATTGCCATAGTGGTTCCTTCTCTGAATGGGGTAGAATATATAAAGACCTTCACAAGTATTTTATAGTAGCATGTCAGCAGCTAGTTTTTATTTCTTTTTTTTTTTTTTTTTTGCTTTTTGGGTCACACCCAGCGATGCTCAGGGGTTACTCCTGGCTTTGCACTCAGGAACTACTCCTGGCGGTGCTTGGGGGACCATATGGGATGCCGGGGATCGAACCCGGGTCGGCCGCGTGCAAGGCAAACGCCCTACCCGCTGTGCTATCGCTCCGGCCCCTAGTTTTTATTTCTTTTGTGCAAGAGCAGATAACTGGATAAAGAAATTATGGTAAATATACACAATGGACTATTACTCGGCTATAAGCAAAGATTAGAGCATGCAATTTTCTGCCTCATGGATGGCTCTGGAGAGTATCACACTGAATCAAGTCACCGGGGAGAGGGACCAGTACAGAAGTATCTCTCTCACATGTGGGACATAAAACTCATAGTAAAAGAATAACAAGTGTCTGAAAGCAAGAGAAGTTGAGAACTGATCTACAGATCTGAGCTAACTCTAGTGAAAGACGACGGAGGAGGGCAGGATGGGGAAAGGCAACTGGAATGGTGGTGGGAAAGGCAGATGGACACTGAGGGATTGTGGTGTTGGAATGCTTGAAGTCATGAAACCCCACCTGTAACAGTCATATAGATCACAGTGCTTTAGATAAAATCACTGTATCACTGTCATCCGTTGCTCATCAATTTGCTCTAGTGGGCATATATATATATATATATATATATATATATATATAATAAAGAAAATGTATTCTTCCTTTAAGAAAATATTTTATTTCATTTTTTGTGTGTGTGTGTGTAAACACATAATTTTACTCCCTGCCCTTCCATTTTGTTGTTGCTTATGAAGACTGTTGTTGTACACTTGGGTGCAACACTCACACACTTCATTGTGTGTTCTACTTCTATGCAGGCTCCGTACACACTTGGTTGTGTGCATGCTGGAGATTTCACTATTGTGGCACTGGCGATCACAATCAACAGTGTTTGGCATGTGGTGGAGTGCTGAGGATCAAACTTGAATCATCCTGCCTGCAAGGAAGTTACTCTAATCCTGAGTCTTCTCTAGGCCTTTAGAAGTCCTTCCTTTTCAAGTCAGTTCTACTTAGTTTAAACTCCAAGTAGGGTATTTATGTAGATATGAGACTCCTTATCTTTAGTTTTTCTTTACGTGGTATCTGCTCACCAAATCCCAGAATCCCTAAGTGGATCCAAACTCTGCTCCCTTTCTTCTGGTTTGCGCCCTATTTCCCTGTGCCAAGGACTGGGACAAAACTTAAGGAAGAAAACTAGAGAGAATTTGGGGCTCATCTATTTTCACTCTCTCGAGAATTGCCTGCCAACAAACTCCAACTACCGTTTTATAAGTTTTGTCCAGTTTTTTTGAGATCTTAATGATATGAGTCCGATATTGTTACTTTATGATGGCCTACCTTTAAATTAGCAAGTTTATTTGACTGAGCATCCCTTTACACTTAAAGTATTCATGCATTTATTCATTTAAAAAATTCCATCAAATATAGGCTGAGGTGTATTCTATAGCAATTAGTATACTTATAAAATAAAATTTCCAATAACTGACCAAAAATACAAATTTTCACCTTTCTGTTTGTAAGGCATACGTTTATGCGTAAAAAAAAAACCTAGCTCTATCAAATTAAATAAACATCTTCTTTGTATGACATTTTTGCCTTTGCCGAAAGACAAAAAGTGATTCCGTTTTGTATTTAGAATTGATTACGATAGCTTAGTTTAGCCCAGAGGGCATTCGTGTTATTCATAATGCTGAGAAATAGTAGAAATAAAATGAACTCAGTCAAGAACAGGAAAAAAAAATTACAGTGCAAACATGTTGTTCAAGAAATCCACAGGCACAAAGCATACATCTTCACTGCTGTAGGTTTCTTTCTCCCTTCTTCATAGAGGTGTAGGATTGTGTTCTGCAAGTGCAATTCTCAGACTCTGAACAGACGTTATATTCATTGATAAAAGCATGGCACATCCATTGTCTAGGCATAAAAGAAGATGGGGGAGATAGACCTGGAGTGTTTAATAAAGCCATGCCCACACCCACTCACCCGAAACCACACTCTCCACGAGACTAGACCAGGATGGGGACACAAAAAGAGGAACAGATCAGGTTTCCAGTGATGTCTGCTGGCTTAGCACTTTATTTCCAGGTGAAACTTTCTGCAATTGAAAACAACATTGGAGATGTTTTCTCCAAGCTCTGAATGTTTCTTTTTCCGCATGAAGTCATAGGCCTGTGTGAGCAAGAATACAAGATGACTTTGCGTTGGACTCAACTCCAGAAATGAAGAACAAAGACGGCAGAGTTCAGTGGCATGGAGGAAGGTGAATTAAAGAAAGCAGGCAGTCTATGGACTTAAAATAGCCCAATTAGAAAGTAATTCAGTGGACTATGCCAAAGACACAAGTGCCAATAAATTAACTAGAAAGCGCATCGAGGACAAGGTTTTTGTCAGATTCTTGCCGTGTGATTCTGAGGCACCACAAACAAATCAAGAAATCTCTCGGCAATGTTGTGAATTGCCTCAAATTAGTGGCACGGGGATTAATATAGCTGTAGATATGTAATTATAATTAAGAAAGCTATTTCTTTCTGTTTACAAAGCAAAGCAATTTGTCTAATTATGACCACCACGACATAGTGTAACAACCCAAACATTTATGAAAATAATTTACTTTGGTTTATCTTTCTGTTTCTATTTATATTACATGGCACAAAAACACTTGGCCCCTGTTTGTATATGGAACATTGTCATTTTCAACCTGCACTGAGAATTCATCTCAGTCAGAATAGCATAATTAGAAGAGTGTTTCTTTTAACCAAGGACAATCCAAGAGATGAATTATTGGTGTAAAAGATATTTATTATAAATATAGCATTGTCATCCTGTTGTTCATCGATTTGCTTGAGCGGGCACCAGTAACATCTCCACTGTGAGACTTGTTACTGTTTTTGGCATATGGAATACACCTCGGGTAGCTTGCCAGGCTCTGCTGTGCAGGCCAGATACTCTCGGTAACTTGCCGGGCTCTCCAAGAGGGACAGAGGAATCAAACCTGGGTCAGCTGCATATAATCAATTACATCTCCATTATAAAATAACCATGAGATCCAAATTTTAAGTTTTTAGGACAGAATCTTTAATCAGCAATTTCAGAATAATAAGTGCCTCTACCAATTTTGTTTCCCTGTAAACTTCAGAAAAAAACTGTTAAACTTAATCATTCAAATTAAAAGATGTGTTCGAAATGTTTAGGATATTATGTTGGTTAAATTTAAAATAAATCTCTGCATCTACCATGCTAAGTATCAGATGTAAAACATGTGCAAAAAATGATCCATTTGAAGGCCGGAGTGATAATGCAGTGGGTAGGGAGCTTGCTTTGCATGCGGCTGACCTCCTTTCAATTCCCAGAACCCCATTTGGTCCCATGCGCCTGCCTGAAGTGATCCCTGAAAATCAGAGTAACAGAATCAGGGTCAGCCCTAAACACTGTTGGATGTGGCTCAAAACAAAGAAAATCAATCTTGGTAAATTGATGGGATTAAGATAATCATATTTGTGTTTTCTTTAAATCTGTTTTGTTAAAATTTTACTTTGCAACAAAAAGTAATACACTTTAAAGTGAGTAAACTGTCATAAAAAATAAAATAAGAATACTGGTTCATGCTTGCTATTTTATATATAAAATGCTAAGATAGATCTATTTTTACTATGTTATAACTGAAAGTTTAGAGTTGTTTGATTTTCTGAGAATCTCTGAATTGGATATTTAAAAATCTTTGAAATATTAAGCTCTCTTACTCATAGTTTAAGATATTATACACCATATAGGTATATGTTTTATACATACATATATCACTTGTATCACTTGTCGTCCCGTTGTTTGTCGATTTGTTCAAGCAGGCGCCAGTAGTGTCTCTATTCGTCCCTGTTGCGTGCTAGTGTAGCCCAATGGCGTCTGCTTGCTCCAGGAGTATACATATATACATATTAGTTTTATCTTCTTCAAAATGTGTTTATAGGGCCTTCATGCAACCAACTCCAGTTCAATCCCCAGCATTGTGAAAGATCCCCCTAGAACCAGCAGGAGTGATCCCTGAGCACAGAGCCAGGAGTAATCCCTAAGTACTTCTGAGTGTGACCCTAAAAAATAGAAAGGAAAAAATAAACGATAAAATCTGTTGATGTGGTGAGCTCATGTTAACAACATTGGAAGAAAAAGTATTTGTAGCTATTAAAATATTGTACCTTTGATATTCTTGATAACCTTTCAGTATTAATATTGCAAAGCACAATGCCCAAAAGAGGTAGAGAGAGAGAAAGAGGTAGAGAGAGAGAGAGAGAAAGAGAGAGAGAGAGAGAGAGAAGTGCCTGCTGTAGAGGCAGGCAGGGGGTGGGTACTGGGGGTAATGGGAGGGAACCTGGGGACACTGGTGCTGGGAAATGTCCACTGGTGGAGGGATGGGTGTTGAAATACTGTAGTACTGAAATACAATCATGGACAGTTTTGTAATGGTCTATCTCACAGCGATTAAAAAGTTAAAAAAAATAAAATATTGTATCTTTGTGGACTTTTTGAAATGTTAGAAGGCAATAATACCTGTTTTCTTTTCCCTAAAACCAGCCTGGACCCTTTTTATCACAAAACTCTCCTTTCTAAACCCAAATGCATTGATTAATGCTTCCCAGAATTATCTTCAGATTATAGTCACTAATAAAGAGGTTGTGTTAGAAAGATAGATTCGATTACTTTATCTCTTGGTTTTTGAAGGGGTACTCTCAAAGGATGCTCAGGAGGTCTGAATCTCCACTGGCATTCTTGGTCAACCTGGCTGTAGGTGACACGAGGGCCCAAGGACATATTCAGGCACTGCAGAGCTGGGGGATGCCTGGGCCGCCTTGGTCGTACTGGGGGCATACAGGGTATAGACGGGTGGTGCTCAGGACACTTGGTGATGACAGGAAGCAAGCCCCGGCCGTATGCCCTAACTGCTATCCAATTTCCTTGCCCCTTACTTTATTTCTTACGGTTTAGGAAGAGAACTTTTCTGAAAAGTTATTGATATGATGTATATTAGTATTTGATTTCTCTGCCACTCACATTAGTAGTGACCAGGAGACTATGCTTGTGTTCTTTCAGGTCTTATTAAAGTTTTGTCAAATTGTAATGAATGAGAGGAAGGATGAAATGAAGAAGAATGGAAGGAGTTGAATAAAATAATGAGTATTTCAGAACAAACAAACAAACTAAAAAACTTAAATGCTTGCTTGAGAAAAAAAGATTCCAATCAGACAACAGGAAACCACATGTGGTTGGAAATAAGTGTTTAATCTACCATACGTGGCTGCTAAAAAGGAGGAAGATGCAATTATTTTTTTCTCATGTGGGAATCAGTGGCTGCATGTTATCTATTTGCACAAAGCCAAAAAGTGCAGAAGGGTATAGAAATGCTTCGAAAAGTTGCCTGTGATTATATAGAACTCCGGGGCGGGGGAGGGGGGCGGGGGTTGGGCAGAGTGTAGAGGATAGGACACTTGCTTTGCATGTGTGTCCTGAGCTCTGCCAGGAATGATCCCAGAGCATAGAGCCAGGAGTACGCCCCAAATACGGCCAGGTGTGGCCCCAAACCAAGCAAACCCAAACCTATCAAGAACTCTATGAAATATGCAATATATTAAAAGGATGTGATGGCTAGAGTTTCCAAAACATGATTCATTTTCCTTGGTTAAGGAGGAATCAAAGGATTTTAAAATCTAGCTTAAGGGTACACGAGAAAGAGGAGAAATAATTTAGGAATGGCAAGGTAAAGACATTGAAAAATGTGTTTCACATAAAAGACACGAGAACATTGGGCAAAAACAAGCAGAATCAGCATTTCCGGAAGTCTATACATTAATTAAGGGCTTGAAAATATTTGAGGAGTGTGATATCAAAGAAAAATAGATGAATATGAGTAAGAAGTCTGAGCTGAGTGGCTTTTCCCTGTGCTCAATTTTCATCCTCGGATCCCTAACTCTGTAGTAGCCTTGGACAAAAATAACCTTGCAGTCACTGAAGGTGTGAAATCTGCAGTCTCTTAGTGTCTGGAGGGGGCAAAATCGTTTTGGAGCATTCCGAAAAGGCACCATTCCCCCAGAATTGTCTTTATTTGACCTGTCTGGCAGCTCCCTGAAAATCCACACCTATAGTTTATCTTTCTTTCCCCTCATGCAGAACTCATTCCCTGCAAACGGTTTTCCTGTGGGCACTAATCAAAAACTTGCAGTGGCAATTGCTAAACTTTGTAGTGGCCTGCAATCTGGATAACTGGTGATGACTACAAAACCGAAAAGCAAAAGTCGGAGAATGAGTTCTCTATAGGAAGCTTCGAGAAATTCAACCAGATTCTAAAAAGTCATAGGCACATATGAATCCATAAGCCAGGAAAGATCTAAGGAGACTCAAATAGTTCACCTTTGTTTGACCTTGAGGTTTTGTGCAAGCAGGAAATAAAGGCAAAGCAGAGTTTTATTAAATGGCAATTATGAAATTGCATTTAATGTATGTACTAACATTTACACATAGCTTCTTGTAAGAGGCTGTTAGAGGTATTTAAGAAAATTTATGTGCAATTGTTAGATAGCAATTAAGCTAGCCAGGATTTAATAGCTACTGGATACATACAACAAAAAATACACACTTTATAGAATTAACTCAGCAACACATTAAACAAACAGAATCATCAACAATAATGATAGCAAATAATTATAAATCCCAGGGAGAGGAAGAATCTGAATTCACAAGTTGTCACATTATTTTATTCTTAAAGTTCAACTTTAACTAATTTCTAGCAAAAAAAAAAAATACTTGGGGCTGGAGCAATAGCAGCGGGTAGGGCATTCGTCTTGCACTCGACTAACCCGGGTTCTATCCCCAGCATCCCATATGGTCCCCTGAGCACTGCCAGGAGTAATTCCTGATGCAGAGCTAGGAGTAACCCCTGTGCGATGCCGGGTGTGACCCAAAAAGCTAAAATAAAATAAAATACTTACGTTAGACAATAAAACGGGAAAATCCATGTACACATAGAGAATATAACAGCAGTCAAAAGAAAATTCCCTTAAGAAACTCTATAAATTGGGTTTACTAAACAAAGACAGCTATTAAATTTTCAAATAATGTGATATAGTTGGGCTGGAGCGATAGCATAGTGGTAGGGCGTTTGCCTTGCATGTAGCTGACCAGGGTTCGATTCCTCCGCCCCTCTCAGAGAGCCCGGCAAGCTACAAAGAGTATCGAGTCCGCATGGCAGAGCCTGGCAAGATACCCGTGGCATATTCGATATGCCAAAAACAGTAACGATAAGTCTCACAATGAAATGTTACTAGTGCCTGCTTGAGCAAATCGATGAGCAATGGGATGACTGTGACTGTGACTGTAATATAGTCATAAGCAAAGTATGAGAACGATGTTGGACCAAATACAAATTATACCAATAGAAACAAACTATTAAAAAAGTGATGAAATAAAAGTTCTGGAGTTGAAGGCATAATAACAAATTGAAAACTGAATATTTACTGAGTATATCAACACCAAATTTGGCTTGGTAGAATTTCTAAGCTTTCTTTCTTTTTTTTTTCATTTTTGGTTTTTGGGCCACACTGGGATGCTGGGGATAAAACCCAGGTCTGCCATGTACAAGGCAAACAGCCAACCCAATGCACTATCTCTCCTGTTCCCAGAATCTCTAAACTTAAGGGTAAACTTGAAGACTAGAGTATCCAATCTGAGGAACAAAAAGAATAATAAAAACAGAAATTACCAGAAACTCAGAAACTGGTGGATACCAAAAATGTATCAGTGTATGCACAACAGAAGTCTCAGAAGAAACAGAGAAAGAAAAGGACAGAAAGAATATTTAAAGAAGCTATAACTGAAAAATCAGATTAAGAGGATCAGAAATTGAGGAGGTTAAGTACAACTGATGCACAAAAATACAAAGAACCATAAGAGATTACTACGAATGGGGCTGGAGCGAAAGCACAGTGGGTAGGTCAACCCGGGTTCGAGTCCTAACATCCCATATGGTTCCCTAAGCACCGCCAGGAGTAATTTCTGGTGTCATGTGCAAGCCAGGAATAACCCCTGTGCATCACCGGGTGTGACCAAAATGCAAAAAAAAAAAATTACTATGCACATCTCTATACAAACAAATAGGACAAATTAGAAGATATGGGCACTTTTCAGGGCCTTTGAAAGACAGAGCTAGGAAGAATTTGATAGCGTCACTAAATCAATTTCAAGTACAGCAGCTGAAACAGTAATGGAATGCCTTCCCAAGAACAAAGGCACAGGACAAAAGGGTTTCACTCGTGACTTCTAGAAAAGCTTTTGTGTTTGATTGTTTTTGGGTCACACTGGGACATGCTGAGGGGCTGTTCCCTGTGTTCCCTGGGGCTCGCTGCCTGGCTGTGTTGGGAGACCATGTGGTGCCAGGGGTCAAACTTGGGTCTCCCTAATACTCAACACATTCTTTAGTTCTTTGAGGTATCTCTGACCCTCTCCAGGATGTTTTTCGTGTGTGTGTGTGTGTGTGTGTGTGTGTGTGTGTGTGTGTGTGTGTTGTGGGGGGAGCTCATCGGGCTGTACTCAGAGTTTGCTCCTGACTCTGGGCTCAGGGATCACACCTGAAGGTACTCAGGTGAACCATAGGAGATGCCATAGATCAAACCTGGGTTGGCCATGTGCAAGACAAGTGCCCTACCCACTGTACTATTTTTCTGGATATCTCTACAGATTTTTTTTTTTGGTGGCAGCTGGTGGGCACACCCAGGGGTGCTCAGAGGTAACTCCTGGCTCTGCACTCAGGAATCACTCCTGACAGTGCTTGGGGACCATACAAAATACTGGGGATTAAACCCAGGTTCGTCATGTGCAAGGCAAACCCCCTCCCCTCTGTCCTAGGTCTCTAGCCACTCTTAAGAACTAGTATTCATTTTGTTCAAACTCTGCCCAAAACTTGAAGAGCAGGGAACACTCTGAAACGCATTCTATGTGGTCAATATTACAGCAAGTTCAAAGCCAGAAAAGAACTTCATTAAAAACTTATATTTTCAGATATCCCAGTAAAACACAGATACAAAAATTCTTGGAAATCACCTGTGATAACGCATCAAGAGAGTCAAGCATGAATGCTAAGTTAGATTTTTCCCAGGGAATCAAAGTTGATTTCACATACACAAGTCAATTAATGTGATAGCCCTATCAGCAAGAAGAAAGATTTTAAAAAATCAGATGATAATATAAGTAGATACTGAAAAAGCATATGATAAGCTTCAAAAAGCTCATGACAAGCTTCAATGTCTATAATAAAACACTGAATACATTAGAAATATAAAGAACATACCTAAACCTAACAAAAAACCTAACATATATGACCAAAAAACTAACATATATGACAAAACCACAGCTAATATTATATTCAATGGAAAAGGACTGAAAACTTTGCCTTAAGGTATGTCCACTGTTACTTTTCAACATCACCTTTGAAGTTCTAGCCCTTTGACAAGTACTAGGCAAGAGTACAATATAAAATAAAGTTAAATTGGAAAAAAAAGTAAAATCATAACTATTTGAGGATGTGGTGATATAGACAGAAAACACTAAAGACTCCACCAAAATGACTAAATAATTGATGAATCACCAAAGTGGTAGGATAAATCCTCAACATATGTAAATTTGTTGCATTTCTAATGCAAACAAGAGTGGGGGAAAGGGAAATGAAGGAAACAATACCATCTACAATTTCATCCAAAAAGATAAATTACCTTGGGACTGGAGCGATAGCACAGTGGATAGGGCGTTTGCCTTACACACGGCCGACCAGGGTTCAATTCCCAGCATCCCATATGAGCACCGCCAGGAGTGATTCCTGAGTGCAAAGCCAGGAGTAACCCCTGAGTATCTCTGGGTGTGACCAAACAAACAAACAAACAAAAAAGATAAACTACCTGGAAGTAAAACTGACAAAATTATACATTGGAAACTATGAGGCATTGCTAAAAGAAATAATGGACCAAAGAAAATGAAAACACATTTCATTTTTATAGATAAATAGGGCCTTATTTCCTAAAGCAATCTACATGTTGCTTTAGGTAAGCTTAATGATGCTTTTATTTATTTATTTATTTATTTTTGCTTTTTGGGTCACACCCGGAGATGCTCAGAGGTTACTCCTGTCTCTGCACTCAGGAATTACTCCTGGCGGTGCTCAGGGGACCATGTGGGATACTGGGAATCGAACCCAGGTAGGCTGCGTGCAAGGCAAACATCCTATCCGTTGTGCTATCGCTCCAGCCCCTAATTATATTTTAAAATGAAAAAGAATAAACACAAAAGATCCCAAATAGTCACAGCAATTTTGAGAGAAAAGAAGCAAAACAGATATACAGAGGTATGTATCATGTCCTGGCTATAAACTATATTACAAACAAAAGTAATTTAAATGGTATGGCCTTGGAATAAAATATGCTCGTGGACCAGTGGAATAGTATAGGAAGTTCCAAAACATACCCACACTATATATATACATATATATACATATATATATACATATATATATATACACACACACATATATAATCTACAACTAAAGAAATAAGTTCGACAGTGGAGAAAGGAAAGCCTCTTCAAAAACTGGTGATGTGAACATGTAAACTCACATACAAAAAGATAAAGCCAGATAACTTATTTTTACACAGAAAAAGAGACTACTACAGCATAAATGCAGTTTTAATATTTGGGAGAAGATATTTGCAACATCTAACAAAAGGTTAATATCCAAAATATATAGAACTCACATAAGTTATCAATGTAAAAATCTAACAGTCCATTCTAAAAGTGGGCAAAACCCTTTGGTAGTCACATTTTTCAAAAAAAGACACATGGACGGTCTATAGACACATGAAAATTCTCAACATTGCATGTTATTAAGGAATTGCAAATAAAAATCAGAGTGAGATATCAATGGTGATATATATATACCACTTCTGTTAAAAAATTGGAAACAGTGTAAGTGAGTATGTAGAAGAAAAGAAACTCTGATACATTGTTAACAGGAAGCTAAATTAATTTGACCTATATGGAGAATAGAGATTCTTTATAGAAATTAAAATGAAAATCCCATATAATTCAGTAATCCTATTCCTAAGCTTTTATCTAAAGCATATAAAAATCTAAGTATGATGGGGTATTAAACCCCTATGTGTATAGAAACTTTTTTTGGGAGGTTTTGGGCCACACCTTGCAGTGTCCAGGGGCTACTCGTAGTGGTGTGTTCAGGGGTCACTCCTGGCAGTGCTCAGACCATAAATAGTGTCCTGGGAATGGAACTGACACTTGCTGTCTGTATGACAAACACCTTTTCTATCTCTCTAGACCCATAGCAACATTATTCATAAAATAACAAAAATATGGACTCAATCTAAAGGTCCATTGAATTAGGATTGGATAAAGAAAATGGGCTATATAGTCAATGAAATGCTACTCTGCCATTAACACCCTGGTCCCATCAAATTGACCCACATAGCCAGCACAACACCGTTTTTGATAGCAAGCTATATGCTGATTTGAAAGACATGACATTTTCTGGTTAAATTTTTTGACATTTTTCCTTCCTCTTTAGATCTTTCTTAGTTGTGTCAAACATTTCGTTGAGAATGTCACTGTCACTCTCTGTCATCCCATTGCTCATCGATTTGTTCAAACAGGCACCAGTAATGTCTCTCATTGTGAGACTTGTTGTTACTGTTTTGGGCATATCAAATATGCCATGGGTAGCTTGCCAGGTTCTGCTGTGTGGGCTCGATACTCTCTGTAACTTGCCGGGCTCCCCGAGAGGGATGGAGGAATAGAACACAGGTCAGCTGCATGAAATGCAAACTCCCTACCACTGTGCTATCACTCCAGCCCTTCATTGAGAATAGACTGTTTTAATTAATAACCAGTTAAACTTAGTTATAGCCAAATTAATGAATAAGGAAAGATATTAATTCCAACAAGTCAAATAATACTATTTTATATTTAAAAAATTAGTTTAATATTTATTTTTCTACTTTCATTATAAATTGATTATATAGACCAGAAGATCAATATCCACCCACAAATTCTGGGGTATAGGCAATGTACATTACTCATACATATATGTTCACTAAAACATAGCATAGATATTAAGATCATAGATGGTATTGCCAACTGCCTGGGCTTAAACCTTAGCTCTGCCCTCTTACTGGCTGGGATAAAAGCATTTGTTCATATTTCCTAAATATTAGTCTGCTGCCAGGAAAATCTCAAAATAGAAATGCCAAAAATGTTTTGAGCATTGGGAGCATCTTTGGGATAAGTGAGGAGCTTTTTATGGCGACTACTCTGATAGCAGTTATTATCACACATAACTTCTAGTATGTGTGTGAAAAATCTGTTTACTTTCTGGCAAAACTTTTGTATAGAATTAGAGATTTGTAGAGACACAGTGATCTTGTGACTCTTCTAAGTGAGGTATCTGATACTGAGTTGTTCCTGGACTCTCCCTTGGTCACATAAGTAGCTGGAGGCAACAGCTCTTTGGAAAGGACAACTAGAGGTCAGATATGTGGTAGTCTGGGTCTTGTTCTCATCACTCTCCATATACTTCTTCAACAACATGCAAGACTTCTCTTGGCTGCAAGCTCTAACTTTCCACTTCACAAGATTTCTCCAAAACAGTTTTCAGTTTGGGTTTTGGGAAATTGGGGGAGGTTTGCAATATCATTAGAGCATAATGCTGTAAAGTTGGTTTATTGTCTCTCTGCTCCGTTGAATCATGCTGGCATACACTTAGCTTAGTTCATTCGAATGCTTTGTTCCTGGTAATTCACTTCTCCTGAAAGCATCTGCAACTGTGACATAAAATCTTCGAGGTGACATCTCAGGGTATCTTCTGTCAGCTCAAGATGCAATTAGTATTTCAGAAATGGGGGTAAATTTTATAAGGAAGGGGCCATATATAGATGATGATCATATGCCAGGGACTGATCTAGACGGGGTTGCCAGATGTAGCAAATAAAAGTTGGTAAAGAAAAACAACAAACAAAACAACTGTTGATTATCTTAAATTAGTTATCGTAAATTCACACTGTATCTGGTATCCATTTTATTTAACATTTCAAATTAAGATGCTTAGAGTATCTCACTTAATAGCCTATGTGAGCTTTTACAAAATTTATATTTTCAAGGGGAGAATTGCATAAAGCAACAAGCATTGTTAAAATGTAAACTACATAGTTTCCAGAAGGTATTTATAAAAGTAGAGGGCAGAATTTCTTAATGGGTCTGAGCTAGATAGAGCACAGGTTTTCCCTTTAAATAGGGTTGTGGAAAAGTAAGCCTCGAGGTAAAGCACGGACAAAGATGTGAAACAGTCCCCTAGCACCCAAGACCAAGCGTCAATGTCTAATTTATTTGAGAAGCAGCACGGGATCGGGTGGCAGGAGCAAAGTGAGTGAGAGGGGGCAGTGGGCAGGAGAGAGAAATGAAACTGGAACATCACAAGACTGGGGAAGGACTTCGGAAACATGGCAGGGTTTTGAGGAGAGGTGTGAAGTGGCCTGCCTTACCTTTTCAAAGAATCACTCCAGATAAAATAGAGGGTGTCAGATATAGAAGCCAGGAGCCTTTTCTGTGTGACTACAGTTCTCCAAGTCAGAGGTGGAGAGTCTCAGAGACGGTGTAGTGGCAGCCGTGGTAGGGGGTGGAGACAAATCAAAGGTTGAGCCAACAGGAGTTTCCTCAAACACTAATATGGAATGTGACAGAAAGAAAGGTTCGACCTCCAGCAAATGCTTTATGAATAACATCATTGCTCTCCTTTAAGAAACTGAGGCAAAATTGTGGACCACAAAGAAGGGAAGAGTTTATTTGGTGTTGTTAACTGTGTTGTACAAGTTGTTTTCTCAGCACACTGGTTTTGCACAGCTCTAGGCCAGACGTAGAAAACAGGCAGAGAGAAAGACTCCCCTTCCCTTTGGAGATGCCTGGATGCATCTCTGAATTGGCCTTGAGAAGTGAAGACCACCACGCCAAGTTTATTCTAGGTCATCGAGGAGAGTCCACAGAAGAACAAGGTATCAGTTGAGTAGAATGTCCGGTGATGATTGGCTGCGTCATGCAAAGCTCCGCCCCTCAGGCTGGAGATACTTTTGAGGGGTTGTGTTCTGGAAAGTCTAAGGACTGATTGTGCTGACCTGAAAAGGTCGTTTAAATAATACATTAACATACATCTATGGACACAAATTAGAGCATGACCTACTGATTCTTGGGGGAAACGAAAGGCTACCCAAGACGATCAGGTACTATGAATAGATTTTTAGAGAGACATTTTATTTTATTCCACCTGTCAGGATAAAGAGAAGGGCAGACAGACTCCCAGCTTACCAAATGTTACCAAGCTCTGAATGTTTCAGCCTTTTTATTTATTGATAAACACCATATGCCTGTTAAGTCAGAGATCAGAGAATGCTAAAGAGTCATTCATTAGCCTCTATGACAAAGCCGGACTCATGAGACTCTACTTGGTTTGTTCTTGCTAAACCTGCATTACTGAAGATTTTTGCCTCCAGGGAATTCAAATGGGGTATTCAGCCCAAACAGCATATCTCTGAGCGTTAAACCGTTGGTAGTTTTGCTAATATGCAACTCCCTTTTTTCATTTGCTACCAAGATTCAGATCCTTTCTCCCTGGCCCCCGCCCATAAGAATAAAATAAAATTTTATAATTAGTTCAGAAATGTATAAATTGCCCTTGAAACACTTCATTTTCCCTAATTATAGTTTATGCAGACTAAATTTAAAGATGATTTGCATCCTCTAAGCCTACATGAGCCAGGGAGGAGGGAGTGTCTTGTTTAATCTGACAGATGGTGGGATGATACTGTTTGGGAATGAAAAAGAAAATATAAGTATCATTTCCAATAAGAAATAAAGTATGGGGGGGCTTGCTTTTGGAATTGAACATGTGGTAATAGACTAGATGATGATGGTGATCAGAAGAAAATAACAATAAGGACAGCCATAACTTCTTGGAGTTTTATGCAGACCCACAGGCCATTTAAGTACTTCCCTTATATTTAGCCTCCTTAATCCTCATATGAGGTAGTCACTATTATTACTCCCATTACAAGTCAGGAAACTGATATTTAGAGACAGCAAGTAACTTGCTTACCATCATGAAGACAGTATGTGGCGGAGCAGAGATGATCTGATTCTAGCATTTGAAATTTCTATCTCATAGTCAATCATAGGAAAACATCAAAAATAAAATATAGCAATGTATTTCCCAGCCCAGATAGCAGAACCGAAAAAAAAAAAAACAACCTCGAAGATAAACTCAAAAGAAGAAATGGAAGAAATAAAGCCCCTGACTCCAATACAGACTTGAAGAACTGGGAAGAATTTCATTTAATTAAACATTGCTTTAAATGTTATTTATTTATTTATCTATCTACCTATCTATTTATTTATTTATTTTGTATTTTGTCTGTTTGGGTTACACCTGTGATGCTCAGGGCTTAGTCCTGACTTTGGGGACCAGGACTGAACCCTGATTGGCTGAACACAAGACAAAAGGGCTGCTCATTGTACCATCTCTGTGGCCCTAAGAAATATAAGGAGACAGTGGGTGGGAAGGTGTTCGCGAGAGACCAGAGGCTTATCCAGAGAGGGGAAAGAACTGAATACACATCTCAGGTTGAAATGTGGGCAAATCTCCAAGACAGAGTACTCCTGGCAGGATTTTAATGTCAGTTGGGAGCAGGATATATAAACTTGGATGGTAAAAGGAGGGGAGCTTGGAATGAAGCTCCATATTAAAGCTGCGGATATATAAAAAGAACAAGAAAATCTTTAACCCAACAACTGAGAAAACGAAAAGGAAAGTTGTTGTCTTCTGAGCAATGAGGGAAACAATATTTCAAAGTGAGCGAGCAAATCTAATTTATTTTTCTTTTCAAAAAGGAAGAAAACACAATCCCAAGCCAGTTTCACAGGCAGGTAGAGAATTCATGATTTTATTACCTGCAGTACAAAGAAACTTAGAAATAAACAAACTTAGTTCACAATCACGGAAACTTAGGGATCAAGAAAGAATTGGAAAAGACTCTAACAGAAATAATTCCACCACTTAAGGGACATGTGGGACTATTAGGGACACGTGTATGGGAGGTGGGTGTGGGGGACTGCGGGGTGAAGGATGTGGGGAGTGAGAAATGTGAAATATTAGCCAAAAAATTTACAGATGGTACAAAGAAATAAATCATTGTAAACATGAGTTAACAGATTAAACAGTTAGTATACCAGGTAGTCAATGTAAAAAATAGTGGAGAAATGTTGTAAGCATATAAAATTATTAAAGAGACAAAGGAAAGAACAGAGAATGTTTTTTTAAAAACATTTTAAATAAAGAATGTTTTAAAAAATGTTTAATGTAAATTAAGATGTTATGAGCTAGGGCTGAAGAGGTAGTATGGGGTCAGGCATTTGTATTCCACCAACCCCAGTTTGAATCCTCTGAGTTCTGCCAGGAGTGATCCCTAAAGCAGAGAGCCAGAAGTAAGCCTGGAGCACTGCTGGGTGTAGGCCAAAGACAAAAAAAAACATAAGATACTTGAGCTAAAAATTGCACTTTCAAATGGCCAATAAGAATTTCAGGCAACGTAAGAATCAAAATAACAAATAAGCAGGAAGGTTTGAGACAGATGAATGGAGATGTAACATTAAAGGAGAGAGTGTTCTCTCTACATCTCAAAAGAATGATAGATGGAGTTTGGGGTGTGTGTGGAATTACACCCTGAGATAAAGAGATGGGAAACAGGAGATTAAGAAATATGGAACAGGGCCTGGGGAGGGCTCAGAGCCTGCCTTGTAAACTTGAGTCCTTTAAGATCATAAATTCTACCCCTGGCACCACCCCACAGGCCTGAGTGTAATTCCAGTGGTTCTGTTGGTTGAGATCCCCAGAACCACAACCAAGTTTGCAATTTCTGTTGTACCACAACCACGAGAGCAACACAAGCAAGAAAACAACTGTGGGTCATTGCAATAGGAACAAAGGAAAGAGGAATGAAAACAAAACAGAGGGCTGGAGCAATAGCACAGCGGGTAGGGTGTTTGCCTTGCATGCTGCCGACCTGGGTTCTAATTCCCAGCATCCCATATGGTCCCTTGAGCACTGCCAGGAGTGATTACTGAGTGCAGAACCAGGAGTAACCCCTGAGCATTGCTAGGTGTGACCAAAAAGCAAAAAAAAAAAAAAAAACCAAAAAACAAAACAAAAACCAACCAACCAAACAAACAAAACCAGAACAGAGCACTACTGTATCAGAGAGTTAAACACATGTCAATAGACTTTTCAGATAGGAGGAATGTCACTTGAAAAGGGTCATATTTGAAGAAGTAGTAAATAAATATTCTAAAAAAAAACAGGATGATGAAAGTCAAGTTAAGAACTGAATTAATACAGAACAAATTAATGTAGCAAAAGGGAAAATCTTTGTTATTGTTTTGGGGCCACGTCTGGCAAAGCTCAGGGAATACTCCCAGCCTTGAGCTTGGGTTACTCCTAGAGTGTTTAAGGGACCATCGGGTGCCAGGACTTGAATTCAGGTCTTCCACATACAAAGCATGTACTTTCCAGTGCTCGTGTGTGTGTGTGTGTGTGTGTGTGTGTGTGTGTGTGTGTGTGTTGGGTTTTTGAACTACACCTGGTGGTTCTCAGAGCTTATGTAGTGCTGGGGATCAAATCCTGGTCAGGCACCTTACCAGCTCTACTATCTCTCCAGCCAAATTTGAAACATGTTTTAAAATGAGTAAAGCTAGAAGAAAATTGAAGGCAAGGAATAAAAAGTGATTACAAGAAGCAAAAGCAAGAAACAGTTGGTAATTCTAGGTAAGCATTAATTTATTAAGGGTTTAGTAATGAGCAAGACAATAACTACATAGGAAGGACAATATGAATTAAGTATTTTAAGATTTTTATGTTTCCCCAAGGACTATAGAAATGAGGGCCAGGAATATTGCTTCATGGTTGGTAGCCTGCCTCACGAGCTGGGGGAGAAGGCAGCTGGGATGGAGAAGGGATCACTAAGTCAGTGATGGCTGGAGGGACTGCTCGGGATGGTAGATGTGTGCTGAAAGTACATAAAGGACCAAACATCATGGCCTCTCATTATCTCTATTGCAAACCATAATGCCCCAAAGTAGAGAGTGAAAAGGAAATTGTCTGCCATAGAGGTAGGGGATGGGGTGGGATGGGGGTGGTGGCAGGAGGGATATTGGGGACATTGGTGGTGGAAAGTGTACACTGGTAGAGGGATGGGTGTTCGATCATTGAATGACTGAAACTCAATCATGAAAGCTTTATAACTGCATCTCATGGTGATTCAATAAAAAAGATTTTTGTGTTTCAGGAAAGAAATTCCTGAGATTTCCTCATAACATTAAATTGGATAAATTAATGCATCACTGTTAACTACTTTTGTTTTCCATTTCACTATACTTTGATCTTAAATTATATCCTTTCTTCTGTTTATATTAGTTTTACATCTACTCTTTTTATAACTTTTTTATATTGAATACTTACTGCTGTCGAATTTCACTTTTATTTTTAATAAATACAGCTAAAATTTTCTCCTTACTTCCATAGTAGTTGCTTATTAGGAATTATGGTTTATCTAGAGTGATCTCACTGTCATTAGTTTAAACCATCTTTTTAATTCATGTTTAGTATCTTCTTTGCTTGTGATTTATTGAAAGTTTTGTTACTTTTTGTTTTGTTAAAAACATGCACTGGGTATTTATTTGGTAAGAGATTGAATATATCTTTTTTCTGAATTCTCTCATCTTGTTGTCATCAAAGAATCTTTTTAATGGGTGTATTTGATATTAATTCTTTATTAAGAATTAATTATTTATGAATTATATTTGATATTTGTGAAACATCCTTTGTAACTTAGACTTGATTTTTAGTAAATCTCAATATAGGTTTTAAATTATTATAGATTTTCTCTTGACTGAATTCAGAAATTTTTGTGTGAATAGGTTTTTTTTTCTTTTTATTCAGATTCTTTTTTTTTTTATTGAATTGCCATGAGAAAATTTACAAAGATTTCAGGTTTAAGTCTCAGTCATACAATGATCAAACACCCATCCCTTTACCAGTGCACATGTTCCAGCAGCAAGAACCCCAGCATACCTCCCATCCCACCCACCCCCAACTGTGTGGCTGATGATTTTCACCTTATTCTCTCCTTACTTTGATTACATTCAATATTTCAACAGAAAACTCACTATTATTATTTGGAATTTCCCCCCATAATCAGACCTGCCAAAAAGGCATCATTTGATAATTTATTTTCCATTGCTGAGAATGAAAAGCATATGAGGTTTGGGATTTCTGGTATTTTTTTTTATTAATTTAGTTTTTTAATTAGTGAGTCACCATGAGGATACAGTTACAAATTTACCCATCTTTCTGCTTGTGTTTCTCTCATACAATGTTCGAGAACCCATCCCTCCACCAGTGTCATTCTCCATCACCAGTGAACCCAGTATCCCTCCCACCCTCCACCCCACTCCATCTGTGTGGCGGGGTATTCCATTTTGTTCTCTCTCTCCTTTTGGGTGTTGTGGTTTGCGATAGGGGTATTGAGTGGCCATCGTGTTCAGTCTCTAGTCTACTTTCCGCACGCATCTCCCTTGTGTGAATAGGTTTTTAATAGACATAAATTTATTGACTTACAAGTCACTGGGTGTAGATTTATTTAGTCTTACAGACATTGACAAGCAGTTTTCCAAAGTGGTTGCACCATTAAGGCATGAGAATACCAAGAGCTTCATATTATCACCAATCTTGCTGTAATTAGTTCTTTAAAATATTCATAGTGGTGTGTAGTGGTAGCACTTTATGCCTTTAAACTGCATTTTCCCGATTACTATTGAAGTTGGGCTTTGTAAACAAGGTGATCTGTCACTGGATAGTCTCTTTTGTAACTCTTTTGTCCATTTTCACTCAACTTTTTCTATTAGGTTAACTGGGCTTTTTTTTGGGGGGGGGGGTCACACCCAGCGATGCACAGGGGTTACTCCTGGCTCTGCACTCAGGAATCACTCCTGGCGGTGCTCAGGGGACCATATGGGATGCTGGAAATTGAACCTGGGTCAGCGGCGTGCAAGGGAAATGCTCTACCCACTGTGCTATCACTCTAGTCCTAGGTTAACTGTTTTTTTTTTATTGATATTAAGTGTATATTCACTACCTATTGCTATATAACAAATTTCCTCCAAACTTACTAACTCAAACAGCATTTATCATCTCATAGTCTCTGTGGTCAAGACGCTGGGTGCCATTGAGTTAGGTGATCATCTAATGGATGACCTTTCAGGACGCTGTCATCAGCTGCTGGTCAGCACCGCGGGCAGGCAAAGCTTGATGAATGTGCCTCCGGGCCTGTTCAAGTGATTGTTGGCACAGATCCTTGTGAACTGCTGGACCCAGGGACTTGGTTTTTCATATAACGTGGTCCTCTCTAGGCTGCTGTTTACTTCTTTGAGGCCACTGTTTTTATAATATGGTTGTACAAATGACCTTATTCTAGAAGGGGCTCTCAATCGATGTCCAGGTGGCCCAGGAGGTGGTTCTAACTTAACTAGTGGTTCAACGTGGGGGCTCAAGCATGTGGTCTTGGAGGTCTTCAGGGCCACATCTGGCAGTACTTGGTAGCCCACGTGGTGCCAAAGACCAAATCTAGGTCAGTTGCAAGCAGGGCATGTGCTCCAATCACAGAACTGACGCCCAGCTCCCATAATTTCTCCTGTATTCTATTTCTCAGAAGTAAGCTGTAAGACCAGCCCCTAATCAAGCACGGGGAACCGCACAGAGTCATGAGCACCAGACATCAGGAATCACTGAGAGCCATTTCATAGGCTGCCTACCATGGAGTTCTTCATTTTTATATTTTGACAGTTGGGGAAATGTATTTGATTTATGTTTGTGTTATTTACACGGAATTTAAGTTGCTCTTGTATTTGTTTGCTTGCTTGCTTTTTTTTTTAGTGATGTTTGCTTTTGTTTTGACTTCTCAAATTTGATCTAGCATTTTGAATCTAATACAAGTAAGTAGTAGGTACCTTGCTCATTAAAAATCACAAAAGATACACAAATAAAAGATGAGTAAATACAAGACAATGTCATATATTCACCCAATCATATATAATTTTATCCAGTCTGGAGACTGGAAGCATATCACAAATAGTTATATATGCATATAAAATAAAAATACATATATTCATCTACATTACACAATGTATTATATATCACCTACTATGTATAATATATCGCATAACATGAATAATAAAAACATAAGTTTAATGTATGATGTATAATATGCACAATCTACTACATATTGGTGACATAATATTCCCTGTGATATAATGTTATAACAAAATGTAAGTAGCACAAGTTGGGTAGAAGACAGTGGAGTAGATAAGATGCTTGCTTTGCGTGTGGCTGATTCAGCTTCCATTCTGAGCACCCCACATGGTCCCCTGAGACCTGCCAGGAATGATCCCCAAACACACAGTCAGGAGTAAGCCCTTAGCACAGCTTGGGTGTGGCCCTAATTCTCCCCATCCCCCCAAAGTGAAGCAGCTCTTATGCCAACATGGTTTCTACAGTAAAAATCACAGATTTTTGCATTTGGCATGGAGTTCTTTATATAAGTGAGGTTGAGGTTCTTTGCTGACTATATGTATTTTTAATACCCTCTCATTATTTGTAGTCTATCCACTCTCTCTTTTATTTTTATTTTTATTTATTCATTTATTTGCTTTTTGGGTCACACCTGGCGATGCACAGGGGTTACTCCTGGCCCTTCACTCAGGAATTACTACTGGCAGTGCTCAGGGGACCATATGGGATGCTGGGATTCGAACCCGGGTCGGCCTCGTGCAAGGCAAACGCCCTACCTGCTGTGCTATCACTCTAGCCCCCACTCTCTCTTTTAATAGTGTCTTTGATGAACACTTCTTGGTTTTTAATGTAATCCAATTTATGATTAGTACTTTTCTGTCTTCTTTATAAAAATATTTGATTACCCCATGATCATCAAATTATTCAGCTGTGCAATCCTCTAATAAAAATCTTCTAATGCGAGGCTTAGAAAATTTTACTGTAAAATACATCTACATATTTTTATATATGCAAAACATATAGAGAGATAATTTTAGGCACTGCAGTTTACAAAACTGTTAGTGGTGGGGTTTTATGCATAACACATCCCAGCACCGCACCTTCCACCGCACTGTCCAGTACTGTCCAGTTATCTCCATTATTGTCCCAATGTCCCACTCCCCCTACTCCCCTCCCCCACTCTTCCACTCCTCCACTGGCGAGCTTCCTGCGGAAGGTCAGGTCTCGGTTCCGGTTATCTTTGGGCACTTGTTTGACCCCACCATGTTTCTTCATACTCCAAATATGAGGGAGACTATTCTGTGTCTGTCTCTCTTCCCCTGACTAGCTCCACTTCGCATGATACTTACCAGATCCACCCACTTGGAGCAAATTGCATGATTTCATCTTTTCTTATAGCAGAGCCCATTGTGCACGTATTTCGTTGTTCAGTTTTTGGCCTACACTGGCAGTGCACGGTGTTTACTCCTGTGTCCAGAGATCACTCCTGGTGGTGCTCAGGGACTGTATGGTGCCAGAAATTGAACCAGGGTCAGTAACATGTCAGGCAACTGCCTTAACTTTCTCACTATCTCTCCAGACCTAATACTTTTGTGGTGGCTTTTATATTAAACTTTTATTTATTATACATTTACATATAAATAATTGTATAAATTTTATAAATAAACTATACAAACAAATTATTTATATACAAATAAATATATTTATTCCTATATAAATAATTTATTATTTATTACACATTAAAAGTTTACTTATATTAAACCTCACATTAAACTTTTCCTTGTTCTTACATTTAGATTGTCTCCTATGTTTCATACAATTGAGTTTTGTTTAATGCGATTAAAAAATTTTGAGGGGCCAGGGTGATAGCACAGTGGGTAGGGTGTTTGCCTTGCACACAGCCGACCCGGGTTTGATCCCCGGCATCCTATATGGTCCCCCAAGCACTTCCAGGAGTAATTCCTGAGTGCAAAGCCAGGAGTAACCCCTGATCATCGCTGAGTGTGACCCCCAAAGAAGGAAAAAAAAGTTAAAAAAATTTTAACTGAGGATCAGGAAAAATTTAAAAAGCAGAAGACAATTTTGCCAGGTAAATAGCAAGCATGAAAAGAATCATATAATAATGTAAGAAGTAAGACATTTTTATTGAAGTGAGCAACAGTGGGTAAGTTTATTAACAAACAGACTCATATGAAAAGAGTATTAATAAGTGGAAAATAAACCAAAAGAATACACTCTTCCAAAAATCTCAGTAACCAAAAAATAGGAAATCCCCAAATATTTAAAACCTTATGGTAGGAAGTGAAAAAGGCCAACATTTCTTTCCTTTTCTTCTGCTGGAAAAGAAGAGCAAGAAAATTCGCAATAGTGATATATGGAGAAATAATGGCCAAGGTTAAAAAAAAAGACTTTAAGCTATACAATAAAAAACACACACACAAAATCTCCAGGAAGAATAAACACAAAGAAAACCATATCTAAGTATATCATAGTAAAACTGCTGAAAGACAAGGTCAAAAAAATATTTTAAGAATAAGAGAAGTGGTGTTGAAGTGATAGCACAGCGTGTAGGGTGTTAGCCTTGCACACAACCAACCAGGTTCAATTCCTAGTATCCCATATGGTTCCCCTGAGCACTTTCAGGAGTGGAGAGCCAGGAGTAACCCCTGATCACTGCCAAGTGTGACTAAGAAAGCAAAATCAAAAAAGTAAGAACAAGAAAAGTATTCTCAATCAGCCAGAGAGACAATAAAAAGAATACAAGTCAATTTTTTTTTCTTTTTGGGTCACAACCGGCGATGCACAGGGGTTACTCCTAGCTCTGCATTACTCCTGGCAGTGCTCAGGGGACCATATGGGATGCTGGGGATCAAACCCGGGTCGGCCACGTTCAAGGTAAAGCCCTACCCACTGTGCTATCACTCCAGCCCACAAATCAATTTAAAAAAAAAATACAGTAGAGGCCTTGGCCCAGGCTTTATTACCTCCTAGCCACCTCTTATTACTTCTCCCCCAAGTTTCTTTCCTTCTCTGTCCTTCTCAATTCTATGCAGCACTAAACTTAAAACTGTGCCTGCCAAGGAGGCAGGCTGGTAGGTTGGCGGGAGCTGGGGAACAGTAGCAGAGCAAATCACTCTGATGGTGAGATTGATGACGGAACATTGTATGCCTGAAACTCTATTGATATCAACCTTGTAAATCATGGTGCCTCAATCTAAAAAATACATTAAAAAAAAAGTAAAGTTCAGGGAGCAATAAGAATGACATCTTTAAGGTTTTCAAAATAACCCAGTGCTGGTTTTGGCTTGGACTCATCTAGACAGCTAGAGTTGGCTGAACATGACCCATTTCTCTATTTGTCTCTCAACCTCCTTCTGAGTCTAGACTAGCTTCAGAATTGGGGCAAAGACACAGAGCCAGCTGATACAGACAAGTAATTTCTAAGCTGCTGCTCAGCTTAAAATCCACATCTGTTAAGATGATAAGACAAGGGGTCTTGAATTGTCACTGTCATCGATTTGTTTGAGCAGGCACCAGTAACGTCTCTCATTGAGAGACTTATTGTTACTGTTTTTGGCTTATCCAATACGCACAGATAGCTTGCCAGGCTCTGCCGTGCGGGCAAGATACTCTCGGTAGCTTGCCAGGCTCTCTGAGGAGGGGCGAAGGAATCGAACACGGGTTGGCCGAGTGAAAGGCGAAAGCCCAACCGCTGTTCATAGAAAACCAGGGAGTTGTGTTCTGTCATTTGCTAGCAAAGGCTGTGAAACCAGGTGGGAAAGTGTATGGCTACACAGAGAGGTAGAATTGGAGCCATCTTCCCAAGGCAAGCAGTGAAAAAAGAACTCTACAAAGACAAGTATGTAGCCTGCCTCACTGGACAAAAAAAAAAAAAAAGGAATCATACCATAAATAATCCTAGCTATTATTCAGAAAAAAATTTAAAGTTCTCTGACAAGGTATATGAAAAGTATTACAATGCCATTATGTTATATTTTCAGAAAGCATATATTTTATACTGGGTGCTTGAACTAAACTCTAAGGGGAGAAAACTTTTGCTTTTCAAGATATGGGAGCAATCGTAAATGGCAATAAAAAGTATGAATTATATATGGATTTGGGTGACATATTTTGTCACTCAAACTAACAATTTTATGTACAACTAAGGACGGTAACAATTTTTAATAAACTAAATGTCTAACAACACACAAATGGGTAAAGAAGTGTGTATATACATATATACACATACATGCATTATTTATGATACAATCCCTGAGTTGTTTTTGTCCAGTGAGGCAGGCTACATAGCTTGTCTTTGTAGAGTTCTTTTTTCACTACTTGCCTTGGGGTGATGGCTTCGATTCTACCTCTCTTTGAAGCCATATACTCTCCCACGTGGCTTCACAGCTTTTGCTTAGCAAATGGCAGAAGACATTTCCCTGGTATTGTATATATGTACTGGATATTACACAGCAGAGAGTCTCTTGCCCACACGCCTGGCTGTCTTCCCTGGGGCCCCTCGGAGGGCATGGGCTCCAAGTTCCCTCCCCGCCCCGAGCAGAGCTCCCGGTGGCCGAAGACCACCGGAACCTAGCCACAGCCATGCTCAAGGCCCCTCTACACACGTTTAGACATGAAGGTACTGGCAGAGGAACCCGGGTGTGTGTAATCCCATCAACGGCCAACATCCAGAGACTTAAAAGCAAGCTCCCAGAAGCACTCGGCCAAGAAGCAGCCACGCGACATCTTATAACCTACTTTTCCCTCTGGGAGAAACTCGAAAGCTACTGAGAGCTTCCTGCCCACATGGGACAGCCTCGCAAGCTTCCCATGGTGTATCTATATACCAAAGCCAGTAACCAGCTGGATCTCATTCCCCTGGCCCTGAAAGAGCCTCCAATTAGGCTTCGTTGGGAAGGCCAAGAAGAGAGAGGCTTCTAAAATCTCAGGGATAGGACGAATGTAGAGGTTATTGAGATCGCTTGAGAAATCGAAGATTAACGGGATTTCGTGATCTTGATTACACTGCAACAAGAAAGACGAAATCTTGGCATTTTCTGTAACTTGTATGGAAGTAGAGGGTATTTTGTTAAGTGACTCAGTGAGAAGGACAAATATACTAGGTGGCCTCACTCATCTGTGGCTCATGGAGCAACAATAGAAGGCAATGTAAGGTATTAAAGAATAGAAACCTTTGGCCCTCGATTACATAACTGAGAATGCCAAGAAACGGGTGGGGTGGGTCGAGTAATGTAGCAGACTAGAGCTAACAAAAGGACATTAGTTGAGGGTCTTGGACACTGTAATAATTAAGAGTTTTCCTTTTTTTTTTTTTTTTTGCTTTGCTTTTTTGGGTTACATCTGGCAAGAGCCAGGGGTTACTCCTGGCTCTGCACTCAGGAATCACCCCTGGAGGTGCTCAGAGGACCATATGGGATGCTGGGAATCGAACCCGGGTCAGCTGTGTGCAAGGCAAATACCCTACCCGCTGTGCTATTGCTCCAGCCCCAAGTAAGAGAGTTTTCTAAGGAGGCGGGTTGGGGTGGAAGGGATTTGGGGATAGACACTGACACTGGCGGTGGATTTAGAATTGAAGCATTGAAAGCCTGAAATTATTATTATAAGGATTATGCATCATGATGACTAAATTAAAAAGCAATTATAAAAGGACAGCTCAGGGACATCATCAACTGGTTTTGATAACAACTAATAAAAATGTTCAAAATAGGTGCACCGAGTGGGGGAAGATGGCGGAAGGCAGAGCAGTGGATCTGGACATCCAGTGTCCTGACATCGAGACTCTGCTCAAAATCTCGCTCCGGAAGGGGGACACCTGGTACCTAGTTGATAGTCGCTGGTTCAAACAGTGGAAAAAATATGTTGGCTTTGACAGTTGGGACAAATCCCAGATGGGAGATCAAAATGTATATCCTGGACCTATTGATAACTCTGGACTTCTCAAAGATGGTGATGCCCAGTCACTCAAAGAGCATCTTATCGATGAATTGGGTTACATATTATTGCCAACGGAGGGCTGGAATAAACTTGTCAGCTGGTACACGTTGATGGAAGGGCAAGAACCAATAGCACGGAAAGTGGTTGAACAGGGTATGTTTGTAAAGCACTGCAAAGTAGAAGTATATCTCACAGAACTGAAGCTTTGTGAAAATGGCAACATGAATAATGTTGTAACTAGAAGATTTAGCAAAGCTGACACAATAGATACAATTGAAAAGGAAATCAAAATAGGTGCACCTTCCTCGGTGTAATACCTGTCTATACACCTTCCCAGGTGTAATACCTCAAAGTTCGACCTATAGTCCAAAAGGAATATAGTAGTAAACATATATAAATAATGTGAATTTAAGTGTGTTTAGACACTGTGACCATATATCCCCCCTTATTTAAGAAGATGTATTCTAGTTAGTCCATATGGGTCTAAGTTATTTATTCTAAGTTATGTTGAGATAGAGCAAAGTGGCCAGGGCAGACATAGCCAATGGGCCCTTGGAAAGCCTTCCTGTACATTATAGACAACGTGAGGTCAAGTATTGCCCATTCAACAAGGCCCTCTGACCTTGGAAATGGCATCTATGACCTTGTCCTGATTATTTGAGTTGCCAACTTCTTGCAGGAACCACCTGTAAAACTTGGATTCTCTTTAAGAAGTTATGAGAATTTGGGAGGTAGTTCAAAGGCTGAAATCATGCTTGGAGTGCAGGTTTGATTCTCCAGCACCAACTTGGAGGGAAGTGGGGGGATTTATGTTAAGTAACAAATAGTGCCCAACCACCTCTAAAAGTGACCCCCCTCTCCCAAATAGCCCAGAGTGCAACTAAAAACAACAAGAAAAATTAATTTTTCTCTCTCTAGCCTACTACATGCACATTTGCTTTTTGCTTTTGCTTTTTTATCTTGGGGTCACACCCAGCAATGCACAGGGGTTATTCCTGGCTCATACACTCAGGAATAACTCCTGGCTGTGCTCAGGGGACCCTATGGGATGCTGGGAATTGAACCCGGGTCGGCTGCATTCAAGGCCCTACCTGCTGTGCTATTGCTCCAGCCCCTACATGCATATTTGATTTTAAGGTTTATTTTTAGCGTACTGATCTTAAAGTAGTAGTTAAGACCTAGGAATATATATTGCTAAGAAGCAATAATATATTTGTGTTACAGTTTTGAATATATCTAGTCACACGAAATTATATCTCCCAGGATTAGTTGGTTCTGTTTAAAACTCTGATTCGAGAGTGTTGTCTTGGGTGTCAGATAAAGACTCTTGTACTCTTTTCTTTGCCCCTAGTCAAACTAGCGTGGGCGATTTAATTTGAACTGCCTAGACATCAGTTTCCTAGACAATAAAAGGAAATTGGACTAGACCATCTGGAAGACCATTCTCCCGCCTCCACGAGTCTCTCTAGGTTCTAAGTTCAACTTTTGCATTTGTTTGTGAGCAGACATTTTCATGAACTACTCATCGTCTGCTCAGGCATGGCTAGGGCTCATTTTAATGATCATTTCAAGAGTCTATTTTACATACAACCAGGCAGTTTCACATCACAAGGCAATAAACAGTAAATACTGATAGGAGCAGAAGGCATGCACCTAAGCAATCAAACAAGAGTCAATGCCCAAATTAAACTTTTCTTTAATGTTACAAATTAACATATTTTCTTGGAGTTGTGATGAACTTTGGTCTACTAACACAATTGTGTATGTGTGTGTGTGTGTGTGTGTGTGTGATGTGCTGTTGGTTTTTTTTTCCGATTTAATCAGCTTTGAAATTGAGAATAGAAATGAGACACCGCCATTAATAAAACACACTGGCGTTTGGACACTTAAACTAAACAAAAGAAATTGGACCTGGGAGTGAATTACTTATTTATGACATCCCTTGTTGAGTTACCTAACCTCTTAAGAGACCAAAGACATTCATTTTATTGGTTCTCAACAAAAGTGGGGTGAGCTCTGGCATGATTTGTGGATTAGGTCAAAGGTGATTGTGGGGAATCATTTGGACCAAAACTTCCTTATAGGAAAGAACTCTCCTCCAAATTTTGTCTTGAAGGCAAAGACAACATTTTGGAATCCAGTTCATGATAAACAGGTGATATGCTCAAGAATTTTATTAAATTATATAGAGCTGGAGCAATAGCACAGTGGTAGGCTGTTTGCCTTGCATGCAGCCGACCCAGGTTCAATTCCTCTGTCCGTCTCAGAGAGTCCGGCAAGCTACCGAGAGTATCTCACCCACATGGCAGAGCCTGGCAAGCTACCCTTGGCATATTTGATATGCCCAAAACAGTAACAAGTCTTACAATGGAGATGCTACTGGCGCCCGCTTGAGAAAATTGTTGATCAACGGGATGACAGTGATATGGTGATACAGTGAGATATTTATATATGTACATATATAAATATCTCACTGTATCACTATCATCCTGTTGTTCTGAATTTACTCGAGTGGGCACCAGTAACGACTCCTTTGTGAAACTTGTTGTTACTGTTTTTGGCATATCAAATATGCCAAGGGTAGCTTGCCAGGCTCTGCCCTATAGGCGAGATACTCTCAGTAGCTTGCCGGTTTCTCTGAGACGGGCAGAAGAATCGAACCCGGGTCAGCTGCATGCAAGGCAAATGCCTTACTGGCTGTGCTATGGCTCCAGCCCAGGAGGCAGTGACTAAGTGAAACCAACATGAAAAAGAGCTAAAAGTCTTAATCAGCTTTGAGAAGGGAAAACTTCTGAGTTGCTGGAGGGAACCTGACTTCTCTCTACTGTTATAAGTGACCTGGGCAAAGCATCAATATTTGTAGGATGTTGGTCAGAATTTCTCTGCCAGAGTCTGAAGAGCAGAATGATCCTAATGGTTTCGGCCATCTCTAGTTTCTACTGATTGTCCTCAAAAAACGTATGGGGGTTCTTAAGTTACCTTGTTTAATGTCCTTTAAATAAAGATCCCCTAGAGTCCGATATGATCTCATAGGCCAGGAGTACTTCCCAATCCCAAATGAATTCTTAATATGGTTCTTCTAGATATGCATATATTTGCTGTAAGACATAAATCTTGTTATTGTTTATCTCAGTCTTTAATTTTATATAAACACAAACTCATTGTTGTTGCTTGTGGGCACATTCCATATGGAAAGCATTTATAGACACACACTCACACACACACACACACACACACACCCCACTTTTGTCTTGAGTATAAAATAAATTCTGCTGTAGTGATTTTTCTCCTTCCAACTAAGAAGCAAGGGTCTGCTTTTAATATAGAAGGAAGCAAATTCTGTGAACGAAAGGCTAGCCTGCCCTGCAACATTTTACTAAGAATTCAGCTTTCCACTTTGATGTAGGCAGTGCGATAAGTAATCTTCTCATGGGGACCAGCATTAAGGAGCCATCAAAGAGTCCCAGAGACCCCGGAGTTAGAGGGTATTGGAGATGTGCCTCTCAAACTCGAGGCTGAGGGTGGTTGTTGACTTCTGAGATTAAAAGCATAGGAGGCCAGGAAGATTCGAACCTAAGATCATTGCTTGTTGACAAGGTCCGACAGGGAATTCCTTGGATTTCAAAATTTTGTCTTTGAATTAGGAAAGGGAGAGTCTTTCACCTCACATCAGCAGTCCCACAGTAGGGCTGACATATCCAAGCCCTTGCACTTCTGCTATATCTCTCCTAGCTACTCTACTTGACCAGCCCGCCCCCCTTCACTCCTATCCTTTCCCCTGCATGTATCCAATATCAAGAGCAGTTATTTCAAGGAAGCTCTCATCACCACCCACAGTTTTCTTTTCTTTCCGAAGCCACTCACATTAGCTACTTCAAACAGTCTTTTATCTGGGATGAGGTCATTACCTTCCTTTCTTTCTTCCTGCCCTTGAGGTGAGAAGGAAAAATAAATCCAAACCAAAAGCAAAACTTCAACCCCAGTAGATCAGTCCTGGAACCACCCCCATTGTAACTGTTCTAGAATTTGATCTTTCCTTTTCTTTTGCACTCATCTCCAAAGCAGCGATTTCAGAACGTTTGTTTCTTTTATCATTTATTTTTAGTGAGGTATTCTAGTTTATAATAGTGTTAAGATCATTGTTTTATACTTGCTATGCTGCTACACCACTTCTTCCACCAATGTGTCAAGAGCCCTTGACCACTGTCCCATAGTCTTCCTCCTCTTGTCCCCTGGTGTCTCAGTATCCAGTTCTAGATTATGTCTCAGGATTCGTTTTTAGTGGGATTGACTAATCCCTATCTTTTTTAATACTCACATATAAGTGAGATCATCTGCTTTTCAACTTTCACTTTCTAATTTACTTCATTTAGCACGACTCTCTTTGATTCCATCCAAGTTGTAGCAAACTGCAATATTTCATCTTCTCATAACTAAGTAGTTAATTGTGTATATATGTGTATTTTATTTATTTATTGTTTTTTTGGTCACACCTGGTGATGCACAGGGCTTACTCCTGGCTCTACACTCAGGAATCACCCCTGGCAGTGCTCAGGGGACCATATAGGATGCTGGGAATCGAATCCGGGTAGGCCGCATGCAAGGCAAACGCCCTGCCCACTGTGCTATTGCTCCAGCCCCCTATATGTGTATTTTCAGTATCTCTTCCTCTGTTGTTGAACACTTGGTTTGTTTTCAGGTCTTGGTTATTGTAAATAATGTGATGACCATGAGTGTGTGTATGTCCTCTTAATGCTTCTGAATTTTTCAATGTACATTGTGAGTTCACAAAGTTTGGGGGTGCACTGTGTGCATTTGGTGACCGAGAGCCACCTCTCTAGGCTTCTCCAGCGGAGAGACAGAGACAGGGGACCATAGACTGATGGTAAAAATGGCCCATTTAACACAGAGCTGCTAGCAGACTTACAGAACAACTGAAGGAGGTTGAGATATAGGACTGCATGTAGGTGTGATTGATCATTTTCAGAGGTAAAGCGTTTCAGAGGAGGTGATTCTCTTGGAGGGATTAACTCTGTCTCCAGAGACATCTATATTGCTTTTCTCTTTCCCTTTAGTTGTACATATTAAATAATTAAGTTTGCTTCTTATTAATACTTGCAGTTATTTGAATAAATACAATAAAAGATAAATTCCAAGACTTTTCTGGGCCCCAAGGGCAAGCAAGGCTTTTACCTTAAATCCCAGACTAAGTCCTCAGGCCTGTTCAGCTTGTCCTTCCTCATGGGGTCCTGTCTCATGTCATAATGGCTTGCATCAAGACCATGCTTTCATGCTTTCTAGACTCCCATTTCAATGCTGAGGTAGCTTTGCCTCAATGGAAGCCTGAGTCAAGTAATTACGATGGATGCCCAGGAATAGACGTATTCCAGAGTCAATCAACTCCCAAATATTAGGAGTAGCATAATAGTGTTTCTGTGTTTAAGCAAAGAACATTGCTCTATGGCAAAATATGAAAACTCTATAGGGGAACTAGAAAAGCAGGTAATTCACTACAAATACAAAATCCAGAGTTACCAGAAAGTTTTGGCTTATCAGTAACCAAGACTGACTTGGGGGATTGTGACAATGAGAGGTAAAACACAAAGGAAAGGTTAAAGATAAACTCAGGGGACTAGAGATGCTCACAAGAGCACTGTAAGCTTCTCTGGAAGGGGGGCAATTTACTGACAAAGCCTAAGACACTTAGGGTTAATACCCAACAGTACATTGTTCTTTCTGGTGTGAAGTGATAGCCATTAATTTCAAGTTAATCATTGTTTCCTCAAAGAAAACATAAAAATGTCCAATAATCATATGGACAGGGATCAGCAGAATGCTACACATACACCATAACTTCTGCACTATCTCTTCAGGTTCTCTGGTATGTGTCTTCATTGCTCAAAACTGAGAAACAAGTGGTCTATATTCAGTGACTTTAAACCTCATCTGTTGATTTCTCACCTCTTGTCCATGTATTGATCCATGGCTCCTGCACATGCTTACACCCTTGGCTAGTCAGAGCTCTCTGCCTTGCCTGATCTCTCCTTAGAGATCCTCAGTGATGGTTACAGAATAAATTAGTATGAAATATAAAGCTCAGGCAGACTGACTTAACATACAGATGCATACATTCATATTCATTTACGCATAAATGCATAGCATATACTAGCATTATATGTATATGAATATACTCACTTCCCTGACATAGGGTGTAAAATAGGGCCACGTTTCTTCTTGTTTTTTTTTTTTTGCTTTTTGGGTGACACCTGGAGATGCTCAGGGGTTACTCCTCGCTCTACATCTCAGTAATTACTCCTGGCAGTGCTTGGGGGACCATATGGATGCTGGGAATCGAACCCGGGTTGGCCATGTGCAACGCAAAAGCCCTACCTGTTTGTGCTATTGCTCCAGCCCCAGGGCCACGTTTTGTAATAATTAAAATAATCAGAATCCAGGCCTTTGCGTTCCTCTTTTCATCACAGGCCGTTTCAGTCAGATATTCTGGTTCTATTTTTCCACCGTTTTGTGGGTTCATTTCTAATTTCTCACTCCTTGCCCCCAGTAATTGAATATTCCAGTACCAAACCCTTTTCTCATTTAGTCATAGTATAAATCCCTAGGAGACCATTTGGCCCACCAGATGAGTTGGGGTACTCTGAACGATGACAGAAGATATCAGTGCATGGGGAATGGATCAGTGTAAGAATTTCTCTAGGAAACATGACATTTGCATTGTAAAACAATCTTACTTCAAAAATATCATTCTAACAGGAGAAATCTCTTAGGAGGGCTACTTTTTAAAAGATTTCTCTTGTGCAGGAGGCCTAGAAGATGATTTTCAGTAGAACATCAAAAGAACTTTTTAACTAAATAACCTAGAGATTCAATTTGTCAACTGCCCTTTGTAGCCCATTTCCATAAACAAGATATTTTCTAGATTTATCTTTTTGTTGTACTGAATTCTCTTGGTGATAGCTATTAACTTTTCTTTGTGAATCCACAAATAGATTCACTTACACTCGTAGTTTCAAATGCCTTCATTTGCTCTCATTCCAGTCCAAAGCCTGTTATTACTTGCTCTTTCCCTACCTGCTCTCCACAGAGATAAATCTCATCAGTTTGGCTACAGGGTATCTTCTCAGACATAACTAGCTGTCCCAGGAGTCAAAGAATCCTTCAAACTTTCCCAGAGCTCCTCCTGATGTACCAGTTCACATGTGGAATAAAGCCCCTGTACATTCAAGCAGAAGTAACTGAAAACATTTTCAGAAGGTACTGGAGTTTTAGCCTCATGGTTCCTGGACTTTTAAGATCTGGAGAAGGGCCTAAGCAATGTTGTCCCATGATCACTGAAAAGCTAATGAAGAGAATACATTTGAATCACCACTGACAAGTCAACACTCTCTTTTTCCCCAGTGTTGGGAGACCATGAGTATTTTTGTATCCAATTTGGGGGGATTTCAATTGTAGTCACTACTAAAGTTGAATTTAGTGAAATAGTTTTTTGAGGTAGGCAGTCACTTCCACGTGTTGATAGGGATTGCTGGCCATTTGGTTCTAGTCATTGGTTCTAAAGAACTCTGATTGGTCACTCCGATAATTCCCTGAACTGGGTCAAGAGGCCAGTTAGGGTACACATTACTCCTTGAACAAGAAGCACTGAAGTACTTAGGAAGTGGGAAAGAAATAAGATTTGAAATTTGTGAAGTGGTAAGGTCATCTGGGAAAATTTAATCATTAAATGTAAACACGTGCAAGCCTTATACTTGGTTCTCATTGGTGTTTAGTCAAAACAGAACCTGCACTATAATACACACTGAAATAGTCAATGCAGTTATGCTGCATAGACTGCTTTAATCTATTTTATGATAATTATATAGCATAAAAGTTATTGGCGTTCTTGTGTTTCTAAGACCTAAGTCTGTAGCATTACTATAAATGGCAACTATGCATAAGTCCATTGCCTAGGGACTTGCACACTTTGGGGACGGAAAGTTAACATCAGAGATTTTCTGTGTACCAAAGAAATGACCATTAACACTACTGAGAACACATGACTCAACCTATAAAGATTACATTTAAAAAGATCTGTCTAACGGGATGGGGCAGTGAGGTGAGAGGGAGAAAACCTGGGGACATTTGTGGAGGGTCACTGACATGGGTTCTGGGTGTGGAGCTGGAATAGTCCTAAAACTATTATTAGCAATATTATTTATCATAGTGACTAAAGATTTTGGAAAAACATCTATGACAAGTGTCTTGTCATTGATGGTATTTGTATGTGGTCACACTGATGCATGGCAACCACAGGAATTTAAAACAAATTTCAGGGATACAAGAGATGGCCCAAAGGGTTGATGCAATTGAAGAAAGCGAATTTCAGTGAAACTTGCTGAAGAGCAATGGATTTATCTTAGTACTTCACTGTATCACTGTCATCCTTTTGTTTGTCGATTTACTCGAGTGGGCACCAGTAATGTCTCTATTCCTCCCAGCCCTGAGACTTTAGCAGCCTCTCCTTAATCGTCTTTCCCAATGATTGGAGGCTCTTTCAGGGTCAGGGGAATGAGACCTGTTTTTGGCATATTGAATACGGCACAGGTAGATTGCCAGGCTCTACTCATACAGATACTCTGAATACTGAGCAGGATACTCTCAGTAGCTTTTTGGGCTCTCCGAGATATGTGTATATATATACATATATAATATATATATTATATATATATATATATTTCATGGCTGCATGGTCCAGAAAGCTGCCTGGAGTGTGATGGTGGTTGTCAGGTGATAAATTTAATTCTATTTCTTAAGTTCTGAATTGGTAGTGCTTCCTTATATCTAATTTCATTTTGACAATTTTTAATTACTTGAATTTATTATTATTATTTCAGTCCCAGGATGAAATCCAGAACCTCAAACATGTGAAGTCTGTGCTCTACTCTGAATTATGTCTCCTTCCCCTTGATTATACTTTTAAAACAGGAAAACTTTTAGAACACAAAACATTGGATAAGCCTTCACCCTAATAAATCCTAGATTGTATCCTGAGGGGGAAAACATAATTTATTATCTCAAAAGCTAAAGTATCTCAACAAAAGTAATTTCCTTACGTTGAGTGCTTGCTAGGGGTCTAGGTAATGCTAAGTACTTTATATAATTGTCACATTTAATCCTTAAGACAACCTTATGGGCTTATGTGGTTCTCATTTCAGTGAGTTACAGAAAAATTCACTGAAGATTTTAGAGTTCAAACTAATTCGATCTGCAATCTGTGCTCCACCTAGCACAGAAGCTTTGCTTCTGTTATCTCCTAGTTTGCATGTTAAGCTCTAACAACATTTTTCTTTTCTTACCTGATGCTTCTTGGTTCCACCTAGAAGCTCTTTGAAGATAAAGAATAGAACACTCAACATGATTCTCTCCAGATTCATCCACATAGCAGTAAATTGCATAAGAAAAAATTTTTTTTCTTATGTCCTGAGTAATATTCCATTGTGTATATGTTCCATATCGCTGGAGCAATAGCACATTGGGTAGGGCATTTGCCCTGCAAGTGGTTGACCCAGGTTCGATTCCTTCATTCCTCTCGGAGAGCCCGACAAGCTACCAAGAGTATCCCACCCGCAAGGCAAAGCCTGGCAAGCTACCCGTAGTGTATTGGATATGCCAAAAACAGTAACAAGTCTCACAATGGAGACATTACTGGTGCCCACTCGAGCAAATCGATGAGCAACGGGATGACAGTGATACAGTGATATAGTGTATATGCACCATAACTTCTTTATCCAGTCTCCTCTTCTCGGGCACTTGGGCTTTTGTTAGGAAACCTGCCACTGGAGTGGGCGGTGGGGGTATTTGTGGAAGACTAAACTGGGGAAGGGAACACTAGGTCAATAGTGGAGGGGGAAGTACAGTACCTGTCCTTAGGGGCAGGCTGGGGGCTGGGAAGGTAAATGGGGACATTGGTGGAGGACCGTGAACTCTGGTGAAGGGATTATTGGTGGAATGTTGAATGCCTGAAACTTAATGTTGAATGACTTTGTAACTCTTTAATTCACAGTGATTCAAGAAAAAAAGAATAGAACACAATTTTTTTTATCACCTGCAGCACATGAAAGAGAATTGAATTGGGGTGGAAACTTACTAATTCTTAACAATAAAAATTGATTAGAAGTCTTGCCTGTCTGGATAATTCCCCAAGAGAAGTACAAAATAATCACCTTAGGAATACATGAAAAAAAATTTTTTTTGTACTTCAAAATAATATGCTATCATATGGCACAGGTGGGGGAAATCACTGGTTTTCAGTTGAAAATGTAGCTTACGCAGTGTGAAGCTACAGGTAGGTTTCGGGTTTCTGTTCCGAGCCATTACTGCTGGCAGGCAAGTACATGTGTGAAATGTTAGTTGCCATAGCAACCAGTACAGTGAGATTTTCCCCCCTCCCTTTGAGTTTATGAATCCAAATCAATAAATGTTTATAAATAACCCTCCAATTGGCCACAAGAAGTAAAAGCATAAGCCAGGACTATCCTTCTGTCCCGTGAATGTGAATCATAGATATGTTGGCCATATTCGAGGGGCAGAAAAAGGCTATCCATGGAATAAACATTTGGCCACATCATTTTCCTTGCAAGAGCACGTAGGAAAAACCTGCTGAGTGAAAATCTATTTCACCTGCTTACTGACAATAAACCAAAGGGGCATAAAAGACAGAACTGCAGGTATGATAGATGCCGCGTCTGCAGAGGAACACTGATATCGTTGGACACAATGAATGCAGGAGAGTTCAATGGAATAAGGCGAGACGTTACCTTGCACGTGTGGATTATATGTTCTCTGAAGTATGCAGGTGTAATTCATGCAAAAGTTAGATTGGGTATGAAGAATCCTGACAAAATTGAATCAGGCCACCAACCAACCATTGTAAGGATTCTTTCTATAGCATTCCAAACAGATGGTCAAACAGCTTCTCCAGGGATATTTTTAGTGGAAGGGAAAGTCGTTTCCCTTTAATCGCTATCTAGTAGCTGTTGAATTTATTTCCTGAGCCAAAATCTCCTCCTCCTCCCATCCCTTAACTTCCATCCATTGGTCTTAGTTTGTTTTTTGGCACAACAAAGGCCTAAACCATCTGGTTCCCTCCCAGTGACAGCCCTTCAAACCTTCCAAGGCAATCAGAGCCTTTCTTTAGTCTTGTTGTTGGTGTAGTTAGAACCTCTCCCCTCTCCCGGGTTCTTCCCTCAGAATGCTCCTCTTAAATTATCAGCATTATTCTCAAAAAGTGGAAAGATGGACTGCCAGGTGATCCGTTCAAATCCCCAAAGGTGAGTTAAGATTTCAGCAAAATTTCTTCGGATGCTTTTTCTCTTTCTATGCTCACAGTCATAGTTATGTTTCTGTTCGAGTGTGTGTGTGTGTATTTGATAATCACACTGCCCTTTTGGCACCTATTAGTATACATTGTATAAAGATGTATAAATCTTCAGTGTACTGTATACCTCCTACAATAATAGGAGTAAATTACATAAATATTTCTCCCAGGAGGAACCAACTGAGGCAAAGATTCCCTGGCAAGCCACTAGCCTGAGAAGCAAAATGGAACAGACTTCCTGAAAAGTTTTGGCAAATATTTTAGTTGGTTGACATAGTGCTGAAGTGGAGTAATTGTTCACAATGTATGGTTTGAAGGGTCTTTGAGATGAATTTTACACCCTCAAACATCCCATTCATCCCAGAGCCAAATTGGCTGAATTTCTACCCTTGAAAACAGAAAACACTTGTCTATTTTCCTCCAAAGGATTATTAAGTCACTAACAATTTAGTGTGAAATAGATGCTGTCTAGGAAAAAGGACAAACTGGGACACACGTAAAGCACTGAATTTTCTGCTTTGAGGAGCAGGAAGAGGTATTAGATAGATAAAACATTTCAGGAAGAAACAGGATGCTCTGAGAGCTTTATAATTTTACCTGGATCTGGTCTGTTCAGCTTCATGAGGAAGGTTCTTTATGGCCAATGAAGAGACTACACGCTCAAGAGTTTACCAGTCAAATAAATGGGAGCATAGAAGTCAGACTAGCCGGTAGCACAGAGCAAATGGCCCTAAATGATAGGGAATGGTGGCTTCACAGATCGTCCTGGTTCCCACTAAAGCAAGAGTAGGGGACCTTTACTCTTCCAAGGGAGTTTTGGATAATTGTAATATTGTTGGTGGACAATGAAATGCAAGTAGACTGGTCACAAAGTCGTGAGAAGCGTATGCGTCTGGTTGTGGGCCAGGACCAGATTGTGTCAGTTTAGGCTCTCGGGGCTTGTGCTCTCCGAGTATGGCTCGGAGGAATGAGTATGGCTCAGCTCCAGCCAAACATTGCAAAGCAAGAATGTAGACCTTATGTTGGCAGATCTTTCAAATCTTCAGAAATGTGAGTTTACGGAAAATCTTCTAGTTTGGAAATTTGACCGATACTCTAAAAATCAAAGAGAAGAACTTGTGAAATATAAAAAAGACAAACTCAGAGCCAGAGAGTAGTATCATGGTCACTGGGGATTGAGGGGTGGGGAAAAGGAGAATCGGGGGAGATGTGGGCTAATGGATACAAACTTCCAGTTAGAAGATAAACAAATTTGGAAAACATGCACAGTAGGGAGATTATAACTGCTAACGCTTGAGATATACACTTAAATGACGCCTAGAGTACATCTTAGATATTTTTTTATTACAAAAAAGAAATGGAAGGGCTGGAGCAATAGTACAGCAGGTAGGGCATTTGGCTTGCGCGCGGCTGACCCAGGTTCGATTCCTAGCATCCCATATGGTCCTCTGAGCACCGCTAGGGGTGATTCCTGAGTGCAGAGCCAGGAGTAACCCTTGTGCATTGCCAGGTGTGACCCAAAAAGAAAAAAAAAAGAAAAGAAAAGAAATGGAATTAGGTGGAGGGAGCAGCCAATATTATGATAATCATGGATTGGAGAGACAGTGCAGAGATATAGGTACTTTCCTTGTATGGTCCCCAATATAGTATATGATTCCCCGAGCATGTCCAAGGATCACTCCTGAGCTAGGAGTAACCTCTCTGAGTACCTCCCGCAAACATTATGGTATAGATTTGCAGTTTACAAATATGTCAAATAAATCGACATACGGTATACCTTAGGCTTATGCAATGCTGTGTGTCAATTTATCTCAATAAAACTGGAAAAATTTAAAGTTAAAGCAAAACAAAATTCAAAGAAATACCTCTACTGGTAGGCAAGGCCGAGACTGCCAGTCTGTGGCCTCTGATACGAAGGCCAGTACCAGTGGGATTTGCACCTACAGCTATTGCAATGAAGCAGAGACTCCAGAAATAGGAGCTTCCGCAAGATAGAAGTTTCTCAAAGTTGAGGGTGGTTTCAAGGAATCTGGTTGGAGAAGCTGAAGTGTGTCTCCAGCTCAAGGAAAAGATTGAGTGATGCCTAGTGATTTGCATTTGACTAGCCCAAGACCAGAAAGCTGTGGCCATCTGCCACCACGGAAGAGATGGGACTCACAGAGCTGCACTGGAAGTGAAAAGAACTTGGCTGTTCTGCTTGTGAACTGGTATGTGCTATCAGATGAAAGGAGTTACGGAATCCGTCCTAAGCCGCGCTGGGGCAGAGAGTAGGTTTGGACAGGGAGTGGGGAGGAAAAACAAAGTTCTATTTTCAGCCCCGTCAAAAAACCAATTATACACAGCTACTGCACACAAAGGTATAGACTTTATCTTTTCTCAAACTTAGTAATAAAATTAAAACATATTGGAGAAGTTCCTCAATCTATATCAGTCTTATTTTTTCATTGGCATATTACATTGTATGAATCATGTATATAAGCAGCCTCCCATTCCATGTACAAACATTTTCTGGGGAGGAGGCACACGTGACAATACTCAGGGGTTACTCCTGACTCTGCACTCAGGAATTACTCTTGACAGTGCTCAGGAGACCGTTTAGGATGCTGGGTCGGCGATGTGAAAGGCAAGTGCCCTACCTGCTATACTTTCACTCTGGCCTCATGACCTTTTTATTATTGTTTATATTTTGGCCACCCCCAGCAGTGCTCAGAGCTTATTTCTGGCTTTGTGCTTGGAAGACCGTTGAGATGGTAGCAGGAATCAAATCTGGATCAGTCATATACCAGGTAAGCACCTTGTCTACGGTACTATCTCTCTGGCCCCTACATAAACTTTATAACAGGGTTCATGGCCAGTAACGCTCGGGGTGCTTGGACCACTCTAGCAGTGCTGGACCCACGTGGTCAGGCAGCGCTTAGGGGCGGTAGCACCCTAAGCCACCAGAGACATATGTGATGTTGCTAGGAAGTCACGTGGCACCAGAGGTTGAACTCAGAGTCTTGCACACACTAGACATTTGCTATTGAGATACCTATCTCCTTGGCCCCTAGCTTTTAACTTAAAAAAATTGAAATATATTTGCCCTATAGCATTGTATCATATTAATTTGATACAGACATTATGCATAATGTTTGCCATTGCAGCAGTGATGAGTAGCATTACTTCTGCTTAGTGATCATACTATCTATAGAGGATGTAAAGTCTCTAAGGCTCATTTACTATTTCTTACAAAATTGTGCTCTCAAAACCACCACTTTTTTCTGGGGTTGGGAAGATATATCGAATAGCTGAATATTGATATATCAATAGCGGAATAATTTTGCATGCACAAGGTTCTGAGTTTGGTCCCTAGCACTGTGCGCCCCCCCACCCCCACCCCAGTAGCAGTGGATTTCTTTGGTGTCCCCCAGCACCTGAGCGCAGAGCACCGTATCACTGGGCTTTTTCTGCAGGGCTGAGAATAACCAGACATGACCTCTGCCCCCCCCCCCCCCGGCAATACTGGAATGCCCTGTGAACGAGTGGAAAAACATTTCTATACCCAGCCCCTTTCCCCTTCTTCATCCCTCGGTAGTCACTGTTTAGACCTTCTGTTTGCCTATTTTAGATTCCACATACAAGTTTGTCGTCTTCAGACTCCACATTTGACACTAGGAGTGATATTGTCTTTTATTTGTCTGCCTCATCTCATTCAGCGTTACACACTCAAGGTTCATCCGTGTTCTTGCAAGTGGCTGGAAGTCTGTCCTCATAGCTGAATAATATCCCCTCCCCGCCACACACATATATCTCCATATAGACAAAAATACATATGTATACGAATATTTATTTGTTTTTCATTTGTCATTACTGGGAAGATTTTATTCCCTACATTGGCTGTTGTGACTAGTATTTAATAAACATGGGCATCTACTTGGGCATACAGATATCTCCTTGATGTCCTATTCTCATTTCCATGATCCAGAGATGGAATTCCTGGATCATGTGGCATTTATATTTATTTTATTTTATTTTATTATAGTCACCATAGGGCTGGACTGATAGCACAGTGGGTGGGTAGGGAATTTGTCTTGCATGCAGCTGACCCGGGATCGATTCCTCCGCCCCTCTTGGAGAGCCCGGCAAACTACCGAGAGTATCCTGCCCGCATGGCAGAGCCTGGCAAGCTACCCAGGCTTGATATGCCAAAAACAGTAACAACAAGTCTCACAATGGGAACGGTACTGGTGCCCGCTAGAACAAATCAATGAACAACGGGATGACAGTGACAGTAACAGTGATAGTCACCATGATTGACAATGCTGTCAATGATATGGTCTCATGAAGGCAGCATTCCAATCCAACACTACACTTCCCACCAAAGTCTGTTTTCCTCCACCAATGCCTCAGGGCTATCCCACACCTAAACTCCTACTTCACTCTCTTTCTTCACGTGGTAAGCTCAGTTCTATAGATCAGTTCTCAGGTTACGTTTCTTTTGGTCAGTTTTTAGGAGACTCTATATTGTTTATTATGGTGGCTGGACCAATTTCCATCCCTATCAATAGTGTACAAGGCTTCCTTTCCTCGTCACATGCTTGCCAACACTCAGTATCTCTTTTCTGTTAGACAGTCATTCTAGCAGACGTGAAGAGTTATTTCACTGTGGTTTTAATCTGCATTTCCCTGATGATTAATGATGTTGTGCATCTTTGCATGTACCTCTTGGCCATTTGGGTGCTTTCTTTGGAAAAATGTTTATTCAGAAGCTCTGCACATTTTAAAATTATCCCATGAGGGTTTTTTATTTTCTTTTGGCTATTCAATTGCATGAGTTCCTAGAACATATTGGATATTAACCTCTACCCAACACGCTTCACCAAATTTTTATCCCATTATGTAGTTTGCCATTTCATTTTGTTAATTGTTTCTTTTGCTGTGTGGAAGCTATTCTTTGATGTTCCATTAATTGATTTTCTCTTTTGTTGTTTGTGCTTTTGATATCATAGCAAAAAAGAAGAAAAGTGAATTATTGCTAAAGCCAGTGTTAAGGTTCTTTTTCTCTTCATTTTCATTCAGGACGTTTATAGTATCAGGTCTAGTGCCCTCTACTCCATTCCAACTTAATTTTTGTGAGTGATGTAAGATATAAATCCCATTTTATTGTTCTGCATGTGTTTATCCAGTATTTTCTACACTATTTATTGAAGAGACAAATGCTTTTTTCATTACTGCCATTTGCTTCCTTGTCAATATTAGTTGACCATATTTGTGAGGGTTTAATTCTGGGCTTTGTATTTAGTTCCATTGGTCTTTTGTCTTTTTTTTTTTTAATTTTTTGTCAGTACCATGCTATTTTTAATCACTGTAACTTTGTTGTGTAGTATGAAATAAGGAACTGTGATAACTCTGGCTTAATTTTTTCCCCTCAGGATTACTTTGATAGGAATTTGTTGAATTTATAGATGGTTTGGTGTAGTCTGAATATTTTAACATCTTAATTCTTCTGCTGCATAAACACAGGATGTCTTTCCATTTGTACTTCTTTGGCTTCTTTTAGCTAAATCATAATTTTCATTGTTCAGAACTTTCACTTCCTTCTCTAAATTCATTACTAGATATTTTACTAATTTTGAAGTTATTACGAATGGAGTATTTATTTTGATTTAAGACGTTTTATTATTGAAATTTTAAAAATTATGATTTAAATAAGGTGGTTACAGAAGTGTTAAAGTTCATGGTATTCGTGTACTAAGTTACTGCACTTTCACCACCACCAAACCCAATAGCCCTCAACAATCCTAAGAAGTTTAATTATTAATGTATAGAAACTCAAATCACGGCAGAGCCTGGCAAGCTCCCCATGGCGCATTCAATATGCCAAAAACATTAACAATAACAGGTCTCATTCCCCTGACCCTGAAAGAGCCTCCAATCACTGGGAAAGACGAGTAAGGAGAGGCTGCTAAAATCTCAGGGCTGGGACGAACGGAGACATTATTGGCACCCGTTCGAGTAAATCGATGAACAATGGGATGACAGTGATACAATGACAGAAATGTAAATAATTTTTATAGGTTAATTTTGTATCATGACTTACTAAAATCATTATTTTCAGCATAATTTTTATTGAATTTTCAAGATTAATATAGAAAACAATACTGTCTACTGTATAGCAACAATTTGAATTCCTCCATTCTAATCTGGATCCCTTTGCTCTCTTTGTCTTGCCTAATTGCTATAGGAGGGCATCCAGTAATATATTGGTTAAGACGGTATGAGTGGGCATCCTTATCTTTTTTTTTGATGTTAGAGAAAACACTTTCAGTTTTTCTCATAGAGCATAATTTTAGTCGTGGGTTTGTTGCATATGGTTTTTATTATGTTAAGCTGTGTCCCTTCTATATCCAATCTGGTGAGAATTTTTGTATAACAAAACAGTTAATTTTTAAAAATATTTTTTTCTGAGTCTATTGTCATGAATATATGACTTTAATCTTCTATTGTCTTTATGCATTGTGTTACATTTGGGAATATTGAACTATCCTTGCATCATCTCAGCAATAAATCCTACTTGGTCATGGCATATATAACTCTTTTAATGTACTCTTGAATTAGTGGCAACGTTTTGTTGAGAATTTTTGCCATTAGGGACATTGATCTGTAGTTTTCTTTTCCTGCTTTATCAAGGGACTGGAGCAATAGTACAGTGGATAGGGCACTTGCCTTGCAAGTCAACCCTGGTTCACTCCCTGGCATCCCATGTAATTCCCTGAGCTTCACCAGCACTGATCTCTGAGCAGAGAGCCAGGAAAAAATCTTGAGTGACCTTCTTGCCCCTCTTGCAATCTTTATTTGATTTTGGTACAAGAGTTGTGTTGGCTTTGAAGAATCAGTAGGGTTCCGTCCTTCCATTTTTTGGGAAGAATTTTTAAAGTATTAGAATTACTATTTTTTAATGTTTTGTTACTTAGAACTCTGTATAAATTTTCCTTTAAAATATTTTTTTTTAGTTTCTTATGCCACACTATTAATGCCAAATATAAACAGTATGCTTTTTGCTCCAACAAATACTGAAGGGGGTGGTGTAGAATTTATTGGGAAGGTAGAATTTACCAGGGAAACTATCTGATCCTGGTTTTTTTTTCTTAGTAGATTTTTTAAATTACTGATGCAGTCCTTCTACTCAGTTTACATTTTTTATTAATTCAGACTTTCTATATCTTCTTGATTCAATTTTAAGAGGTTATTTCTGGGAATTTGACCTTTTTTTTCTGCTATTTGACTTGCTGGCATAAAATTGTTCATAGTAGTCTCTTTCAATTTTTATATTTCTGTTGTACTTCCTCTTCTTTCATTTCTAATTTTATTCAAATCTTTTTTCTCTTTTTTCCTTAGTACAGCTAGAGGTTCCCCAATACCATTTCTCTTTGAAGAACCAACTAGCTCACTTTTGTTGATTCTTTCTAGTATTTGTTTTGAGGGCGTGTTGCCTCTATCTTATTTATTTCCACTTTGATCTCTATTATCTTCTTCTTTCTGATAAGATTGTTACTCTTTTCTCTAATCATTGAGACACAAAGAGTTATATATTTGATGCCTTTATGAGTTAATTTTTAAAAATATTTATTAATATTATTATTTTTTGTTTTAGGGCTATACCTGGTAGTGTTCAGGGCTTCCTCTTGGATCTTTACTCAAGAAATCACTGTCGGTGCTGCTTGAGAGACAATGTTTGTTGCCAGGGATCAAACCTGGGTCAACCTCATGTAAGGCAAGCACACTACCCCCTGTAATATTACTGTGGCCCTATTTTTTTTTTAAATTGGATCACTGTGAGAACAGTTACAAAGTTTTCAAGTTTAAGTCTCGGTCATACAGTGATCAAATACTCATTCCTTCACCAGTGCACATTTTCTACCACTAAGAACCCCAATATACCCCCATCCCATCCTTCCCCTGCCTGTGTGGCCGATGATTTCCACTTTATTCTCTCTGTACTTTGATTACATTCAGTATTTCAACAAGAAACCCACCATTATTATTTGGAATTTTCCCCAACAATCAGACCTGCCGAAACGACATCATTAGATAATTTGCTTTCTAATGCTGATTATGAAGAGCATATAATTTTGGATTTCTGATATTTTAGTAATAAGTCTGGAGGGATTTCTGCCCAAAGCCGCTGGGTTCCGAAATCAGTTTGTGTGCCTCTGGGATCGTGGCCGTTCAGAAGCCGGAGGACCTGTTTGTGGGTGGCAACTCAGGGCCCTATCAGGGCAGGGAGAATTGTCTGGTCCTATTTTTATGATTCCTTAAAATATTAGGGGGCTGGAGTGATAGCACAGCAGGTAGGGCATTTGCCTTGCACGCGGCCGGCCTGGGGTTTGAATCCCAGCATCCCATATGGTCCCCTGAGTACCGCCAGGGGTGGTTCCTGAGTGCACAGCCAGGAGTAACCCCTGTGCATTGCCAGGTGTGACCCAAAAAGCAAAAAAAAAAAAAAATTAAAAAATATGTTTTAATTGATATACGTTTTTCTTTCAAATCTGTTGTGCAGCATTTCATCCTTCCATAGGTTTGGTAAGCTGTATTTCCATTTTTACTTTGTTTGGAGATAATTTTTTATTAAACTCTTGATTTTGTTTTTGACACATTGGTTGTTTAGAGATGGGTTGCTTAATTTCCACCTACTTGTAGACTTTTCAGATTTGTTTTGTGTCCTCTGATCTGATCTATCCTGGGGAATGTTCTGTGCATGCTGAAGAAGAGTCTGTATTCTGCTCTCATTAAAGAGGAGACTCTATATTATTAAGTTCATTTGCTTTTAAGGTAAGTTTTATTTCCAACATTTCCTTTACATGGGCTTCTATTGAAGGATGTTTATGTTGAGTGGGATATTTTGCCTGCTAATGATAACCCTACAGAGAACGTCCTGTTTGCATGTAACTTTGTGTATTCATGTGTATCTTGGAAGATATAGGCTAAAACAGAATTGCTGCCAAAATACTGTGTGTACCTTTATTTGAAAAGATGTTATCCCATTGCCTTCTAGAGTGGTCGTGCAAATTGACATGCCCACCAGCAATGGTGTGTTGCATAGTGTTGTCTGTGGGGAGACCTTGCCTGAGAGCTCATCAGACAACCAAGTTTTCTCATGTCCACCCAAAGTAACTCATATAAATCTCCCTCGTAACCCTGCCTCCAGAAGGTTCCTCTTCAGATATGACTAAGTCCTGTAGCCCCACCAACAACTATAGTCAACTGGTGAAGTCAATCTTTTCTATATTTTCCATGAAAGTTTCAAAGTCCTTTTGTTTGTATTGTTTGTTTGTTTGGGGTCCTACCTGGTTGAGCTCAGGGTTTACACCTGGCTCTGCACTTAGGAATCACTCCGGATGGTGCTGAGGGAGCAAATGGGATGCTTGGACTCTAACCCGATTGGTAGCTTGCTTTGCAAGCTACCTTACTCTCTCTATTACTGTTCCTGCTCATCAGGTAAATTTTTTATTGCTCTAATTCCTTAAAAATTTGTTTTTCTTAGTACTGTAGTATTCAATGATTTACATTTACATGTCCTTTATCTGGAATTTATGTCAGAAATGTTTTTTATGAGCAAAAATTGAACTTTGGATAAGCCTCAATGGCTACCATAGGTCCACTGTGCAAAGCTACCTGAAATTTACAATAATTCAAGGAAAACTATGATGATCTATTTATTATATTACATGGTGTCCTTTGAGGAATGATTCACAAATTGCACATTTACTTGAAATGTTACTTTATTACCATATTTGAAATTCCCTCTGGGAATTCTGTATAAATTCATGATTTGTGTTTAGATGAACCAAGATTCTCTCTGACATGCTGAATACATTCTCCCAGGTCTGTGTTCCAGTCCTTCAGAAGATCACCCAAAGATGTACTTGTCTTGTAGCCCATTCATTCAAACTTCTTGGAGGTAATGATCCTTTGACAAGGAAACACAGGATTTGTACAGGATTTGGGAGGTACATTAAAAATTATTTAAATAGGAGCTTTTAAAAGGGGCCAGACAGAAAATAAAGAGTTCAAGGTGATTGCCTTGCATGTGATTGAACCAAGTGAGATCCCTGGCATGATCGAATACATATATGGTTCCCCAAACCTGTCAGGAGTGATCTCTGAGCACAGAGCAAGAAATAAACACCAAGTCCCACCAAGTGTGGCCTCCCCAACCAAAATAAATAAATAAATAAATAAATAAATAAATAAATAAGCAGCACATTTAAATTTCAGTTACATTAAAGAAGTAATTGAAAGTCATAAGAAATTCTACAATAAGATAGATATTTTTAAAAGACTTTATTGTTTGGTACTATAGAAACAGATTTATTATTGTACTTTCCCAATCCTAGTTCAACAGTAGACTTAATTTAGAATCTGCCTTTCTCTTTTCAGTTTTTAGAGATATTCATTGGCTACTGTAGTACTAAATTTACTGCTATGTAACTTCTGATTTATTCTTTTGGGGGAGGTAAATCAAAACTTCGAAGTATTTAACAAATAAGTTTGTTGACACATTCCTTTTATCATCTCTCTTTATCAGAAAACATGCATCTACCCTCATAACAATTGCAAACAAGAACTGGAACTCAAGTATGTCATTTAAAAATCAGATAAAGAAGATGTGCTACATATTACATAAAATAGAAAAAGACACATATCACACATATAAAGAAGATGTGATATGTGTATAAGTATACACAATGGAATACACTTGGTGAAAAAACAATGAAATCTTTTCTTTTCTAACAACATGGATGGAAGGGGAGGGGATCCTGCTGAAGAAAATAAGTACTACTAGAAAATCTAACTCAAAGATAAGGGACTGAAACAGGCAAAGAGTTCATGTTGAATGAAAGGACTTCTAGACTCTTATCTCAGAACTGACATTACAAACGGTGGGGGGAGGGGGGTAATAATGGGATGCAAGATGGAGAGGGCTGTAGTGACTGGCTAGTGTGTCATTTTGGTGATGATCATGGTGTTGCAACATTAAACATAAAATCCCTATAACATATGAAGAATTACATGCTTATAAACCAATATTGCCTCTATAAACTGAAATAAACACATTAATTTAAAAATACAAATATTGCCCTTGACTCTGACCTGTCATACTGTCCCTTTTGATTTTGACAGAGTTATTTTCTCTGACAAATTAAATGAGGACACATTATGACCAGAATAAGGCTAGTTCTTGGTGATGTCAAGATGTTCCTATAGATGCATTTGCACAAGTGTTAGTGGAAGACTTTGGATGCAATGTAGGCAGTTTCCCATTAAGAAATAAAATTCTGGGAATTAAATTGAGGATTTATTTTTAAAGGTGCCATACATTTGAATAACATTTGTGCTTGGAAGAAGAAACTCCATTAAACTCAATAAATAAGAGGGATATGTTAAATTTCCTTTTCACTAATTATGGTAATTTTCCTCTTGCCCATCTTGGAACAATTTTAAGTACCCTCCTTTTGTCAGACTCACTTGAATTTTGCAAACCCGCAATTTGCGGACACTCAACTGTTACTTACGTTGTTAGTAACGAGCATGTATTAGCATAATATACAGTGTGCTGAAATAAATTTCTGTCCTTCATGCTCCAGATGATAACATTGTTAGAGGGTCTTGGTTCAGCCCCACAAAAGCTTAGACCCTCACTTCTGAAACTGTGGGTCAGTGACCCCACAGGGATGGCTGAATGACAAGTGTCATCAAAAAAATCTTTAGAATGTGTTTTAAAATAAAACGAAAGTTTATTTCTGATAACCTTTCAAGTATCTGTTTTGCAAATCATAATGCTCAGAGAGAGAGAGAGAGAGGGAGAGAGAGAGGGAGAGAGAGAGAGGGAGAGAGAGAGAGAGAGAGAGAGAGAGAGAGAGAGAGAGAGAGAGAGAGAGAGAGAGAGAAAGAGAGAGAGAGAGAGAAATGCCTGCCGTGGGGGGCAGGGGTGGGCAGGAGGGAAACTGGAGACACTGGTGGTGGGAAATATACATTGGTGAAGGGATAGGTGTTGGAACATTCTGTGACTAAAACCCAATCATGAGCCATTTTGTAACTATGTATTCACTGTGATTCAAATAAAAAATCAATTAAAACTTTAAAAAAAGAACAAAAGGATGCAAACACTAAATAAATAAAAAAATGTCTTATGACTTATTAACAGTAAGTGTTTGATTTGCATATCTATATTATGCACTAACATTCCCCAGGCCACATAAAAATGTATTGGGTAGAGGGGCTGGAGAGACAGTTACTTGCTTTGCAAGAGGCAGACCCTGGTTTGATCCCTGGCACCCCACATTGTCCAGAAAACCCCACCAGGAGTGATCCCTAAGTGCAAAGCCAGGAGTAGTAAGTCCTGAGTGTTGCTGGTTGTGGCTCTAAAACCAAACCAAACAAGACAAAATTGATTTTGTAGAAAAGGGTTGCAGGTGGCAAAAATTTAAGAAGTCCTGGAGTATTCTGTCCTGTTTTCCTGGGGATTCCCACTATCTTAGCCTTCAAATACTTTGCCTGAGGCTTGGGCCTGTGCCTGGTTTTCCATAGAGCAGCTAATATGCATACGTGTTATGCAATGGAGCCAAACAATCTGAAGGGCAGATTGTTTGGGGATTGTGTGGGGAGGGAAGGGGAGAGTGAAACAAAGACAGAAGAATGGTCAACTCAGACTGCTTGATCTCACTGCTCCTGTCTTTGCATAGAAATCTAGCCTCCTGTTCAGATTAATGCTTGCCATAGGTAGATGGCTTTGACTATCTTCAGGAAAGTTCCTTCAAAACCCATTTTGGTGAGAGTCTTCATCATAAACGGGTGCTGGATCTTGTCAAATGCTTTCTCTGCATCTATTGATATGATTATATGATTTTGATCTTTTCTTTTGTTGATATGATGGATTATGTTGATTGATTTCCAAATGTTAAACCATCCTTGCATCCCCAGGATGAACCCCACGTGGTCATGGTGTGTGATCTTTTAATGAGATGTTGGATTCTATTTGCAAATATTTTGTTGAGGATCTTCGCATCTGTCTTCATCAGAGATATTGGCCTGTAGTTTTCTTTTTTGGTAGTGTCTTTGTTTGCTTTTGGTATTAAGGAGATATGTATCTCATAGAAACTGGGAGAGTTCCTGTTTCTCCAATTTCCTGGAAAAGCTTGAGAAGAACTGGCAACAGGTCCTCTTTAAATGTTTGGAAGAATTCACTAGTGAATCCATCTGGACCTGGGCTTTTGTTTTTGGGAAGACTTTTGATTACAGTTTCAATTTCCTTGGTAGTCATAGGTCTATTTAGGTATTTCAAATCTTCTTGGTTCAATCTTGGGAGATTATAGGAATCCAGGAATTTATCCATTTCTGTTAGGTTCTCTTGCTTCGAAATACAGACTGGCATACAGACTTTCAAAGTACACTCTGATGATCTTTTGAATTTCTTTGGTTTCTGTTGTGATGCCCTCCTCTTCATTTCTGATTCAGTTTATTAGGGCTCTTTTTCTCTCTCTCTTTCTTTGTGAGACTTGCTAGTGGTTTAACAGTCTTGTTTATTTTCTCAAGAACCAGCTCTTAGTTTCATTGATATTTTGAATTGCGTTTTGGGTTTCCATGTCATTAATTTCTGCTCTAAGTTTTCTTTCCTTCTGCCTGGTTTTGGGCTCCTTTTATTGGTCCTTTTCTACGATCTTGAGCTGTGAAGTCAAGTTATTTATGTGGGCCCTTTCTTCCTTTTGGCTAAATGCTTGCAGAGCTATAAATTTTCCCCTAAACATAGCTTTAGCTGTGTCCCATAGGTTCTGGTAACTCGTGTCTTCATTCTCATTTGTTTCCAGGTATCTTTTGATTTCTTCCTTGATTTACTTCCTGACCCACTCATTGCTCAACATTGAGTTGTTTAATTTCCAGGTGTTGATTTGGTTAAGATCAGGGACAAGACAAGGATGCCCACTATCACCACTTCTGTTCAATATAGTACTGGAAGTACTTGCAGTAGTGATTAGGCAAGAAAAAGATATTAAGGGCATCCACATAGAAAAGGAAGACATCAAGCTCTCACTATTCACAAATGATATAATACTATATCTAGAGAACCATAAAGCCTCTACCAAGAAACTCCTAGAAACAATAGAGTTGTACAGTAAAGTCTCAGCCTATAAAATCAATACCAAAAGTCCATGGCTTTCCTATACGCAAAAAATGACACAGAGGAAAGTGACATGAAAAAAGCAATCCTATTCACAATCATGTCCCAGAAAAATCAAGTAACTTGGAATCAGCATAACTAAGGAGGTAAGGGACCTGTACAAAAAAATACAAAACATACCTTCACAAAATAAAAGAGGAAACGAGGAAATGGAAACATCCCCTGCTCATGGATTGGGAGAATTAACATTGTCAAAATGGCAATACTCCCCAAAGCACTATACAGATTCAATGTGATCCCTATAAGGATACCCATGAAATTCTTCAAAGAAATGGATCGAACACACCCGAAATTCATATGGAATAACAAACCCCCCTGAATAGCTAAAGCAATTCTTGGGAAAAAGAAGATGGGAGGCATCACATTCCCCAACCTCAAACTCTACTACAAAGTGGTAATAATTAAAATAGCATGGTACTGGAACAAAGGCAGAGGTGCAGATCAATGGAACAGGTTGAATATCCTTACACACACCCTCATATATATTATCATCTAATATTTGATAAGAGAACAAGAAATGTGAAGTGGAGCAAGAAAAGCCTCTGTATCAAATGGTGCTGGCAAAAATGGATAGCCACATGCAAAAATATGGGCTTAGACCTCTACCTAACACCTTGCACAAGAGTCAGATCAAAATGGATTAAAGACCTCAGCATCAGACCAGAAACTATAAGGTACATTGAAGAAAAGGTCTACCAAACCCTCCAGACATTGAAGCTAAAGGTATCTTCAAAGATGACACTCCACTGACCAACCAAGTGGAAACAGAGATAAACAAATGGGATCACATTGAACTAAGAAGCTTCTGCACCTCAAAAGATATAGTGACCAGATTAGAAAGACAATCTACATAATGGGAAACGATATTCACCCAATAGCTATTGGATAAGGGGTTGATAGGATATATAAGGCACTAGTTGAACTCTACAAGAAGAACCCAATCAGAAAATGGCGCGATGAAATGAACAGAAACTTTCTCAAAGAAGAAATATGAATGACGAAAAGGCATATTGAAAAATGCTCTTCACTAATCATCAGAGATATACAGATCAAAACAACGATGAGATATCACCTCACACCACAGAGACTGGCCCACAACCAAAAGAACAAAAGCAACTGGTGTTGGCGCAGATGTGGGAAGAAAGGGACTCTTCTTCACTGCTGGTGGGAATGCCAACTGGTACTGGTTCAGCCCTTTTAGAAAACAGTATGCACGCTTCTCAAAAAATTAGAAATTGAGCTCCCATTTGACCCAGCACTATCACTTCTGAAATATATCCCAAAGGGGCAAAAAAGTATAGTTGAAATGACATCTGCACTTGTATGTTCATTGCAGCACTGTTCATAATAGCCAGAATCTGGAAAAAACCTGAGTGCCCAAGAACAGATGACTGGTTAAAGAAACTTTGGTACATCTGCACAATGGAATACTATGCAGCTGTTAGAAAAGACGAAGTCATGAACTTTGCATATAAGTGGATCAATACGGAAAGTATCAGGTTAAGTGAAATGAGTCAGAAAGAGAGGGACAGATATAGAAAGATTGTACTTATTTGTGGAATATAAATATAGTAGAATGGGAGACTAACACCCAATAATAGTAGAGAAAAGCACCAAGAGGATTGCTCCACAGATTGGAAGCCAGCCTCACATGCTGGGGGAAAAGGCAGCTCAGATAGAAAAGGGACCACCAAGTAAAGGGTGCTAGGAGGGCCCACTCAGGATGGGAGACACATGCTGAAAATAGACAATAGACCAAATATGATGGCCACTTAATACCTCTATTGCAAGCCACAACACCCAAAAGGAGAGAGAGAGCGCAAAAGGGAATGCCCTGCCACAGAAGCTGAGTGGGGTGGGCGGGCGGCGGCTGGGGGGAGGCACACTGGGATTATTGGTGATGGAGAATGGGCACTGGTGGAGGGGTGGCTACTCGATCATTGTATGATGGAAAGGTAACCATGAAAGTTTGTAAGTTTGTAACTGTATGCCACGGGGATCAATTTTTAAATAATTAATTTTTTAAAAAAGAAAAGAAATCTAGCCCTTTGGAGGCTCTCTGAGACCCTTCTAGAACAGTGGTTTCCAAGTACCAATCCAAGGGCCAGTTTTAATCTACAGGTAAAAAAAGTTTGAAAACTACTGTTATAGAATGTTCTGTGAGGTCACCCATTGGAGAAGAAGGAACTTATTAACTTCTTGATCTGAATTCCTTTAGTTAAGGGTTGTTCTGGAAGTATGAACTCTTTCCTGTCCCACCTGGTCTCCACAGATATTCAGGTAGGAGGAGGAAATTGAGCAGTTAGTGAGGCAGAGCAATAGCACAGCGGGGAGGGCATTTGCCTTGCACGCGGCCAACTCAGTTTCTATTACTCCGTCCCTCTCAGAGAGCCCGGCAAGCTATTGAGAGTATCTCTCCCGCACGGCAGAGCCTGGCAAGCTACCTGTGGCGTATTTGATATGGCAAAAACAGTAACAACAAGTCTCACAATGGAGACATTACTGGTGCCCGCTCAAGCAAATCGATAAGCAAAGGGCTGACAGTGACAGGGACCGTGACAGTGAGACAGAGACCCCTCCCCTGAGGCAACTCCTGCAGGCTATACCTGAAGATACCTGGCTGCCACTGCAAAGGCAAAGCAAGAGGAGGCATTGAGAGACCGAAAATGGGCCTCAAACAGCTACGCACCTGAGGGTCAGTTCTTCTGGGGGGATTGAGGGCAGCTGTGGGTCCATGAGCCCGGAGGTGCTTCAGGAGCTAATTTTGGTCCAGCGCTCAGGGGACCTTGTGTGGTGACCAGGGATTCAAACCAGGGTTGGTGGGATTCAAGGCAAGCCAGCTCCTAACACAAGGTTGAGTTTCTGGTTTCACTTTTTTTTTTTCTTTTTGGGTCACACCCAGCGATGCTCAGGGGTTACTCCTGGCTCTGCACTCAGGAATTACTCCTGGCAGTGCTTGGGGGACCCTATGGGATGCCGCGGATCGAACCCGGGTCGGCCGCGTGCAAGGCAAACGCCCTACCCGCTGTACTATCGCTCCGGCCCCCTCTGGTTTCACTTTTTAACCTGCTCCTGGGACTGTCTGTGGGGATGATGTGGCTGTGGCATTTTAAGATGATCACAGCCAGGTAATGTAAACGTTTCCCTGCTGTTCCATTGACTCAGTGACCCGGGGCTATGTTTGCAAAGCCTCATGGGAATCTCCACAGGGGACAGAACAGCCAACCGTTATCTGTAACCTGTATACTCTGCGGTATCTCCTTAGGCTTCTATGCACTCCACAGACCACTTCTATCAATTCACACCGTCCAGCCCCGATGCTCCGACCAAAGTAATCATAGTGCAGGTTCAGAAACAAGCTCTGAGATTTTGAATTCACCTGTCATTTTTAGGAGCAGGGCTCAGATCGCAGTGGGACCTGCAAACGTCATCCCGGTCCAAACCTGCCAACCCCAAAGCTCAGTTGACCTTGCTTCTGTCTGTTTCACTCTCCATCGCCCTTTCCTGCCCTCCCCACTCCAGATTATTTGGCTGCATTGCATAATATGTATGCATATACTCAAGACAAGACTGGACCTCAAGTCGGGTCCAGTCTTGAGTGGATACTGTCACTGTCACTGTCATCCCGTTGCTCATCGATTTGCTCGAGCGGGCACCAGTAACATCTCCATTGGGAGACTTGTTGTTACTGTTTTTGGCCTATCGAATATGCCACAGGTAGTTTGCCAGGCTCTGACGTGCGGGCGAAATACTCTCAGTAGCTTGCCAGGCTCTCCGAGAGGGGCGGAGGAATCGAACCCGGGTCAGCCACATGCAAGGCGAACGCCCTACCACTGTGCTATCGCTCCAGCCCCCTTGAGTGGATGATCAGTGCAATATAACAAACCCTCTCTAATGGTCTTCAATCATTTCTGGGATAAAGTAACAATAAAATCCTTGCATATATTTGAATTTGATGTACTAAGGTTAAGACCAGTCTCGGTGCAAGGACAGTGTCAGCTGTCTACAAAAAACCTTCTGGGGGACGGGGGCTGGAGTGACAGCACAGCAGGTAGGGTGTTTACCTTTCATGCAGCTGACCTGGGATCAATCCACAGCATCCCATATGGTTGCCCGAGCACCACCAGAAGTAATTCCTGAGTGCAGAGCTGGGCGGAACCCCTGTGCATTGCTAGATGTGACCCCAAAAGCAAAGTAAAATAAAATAAAATAAAATAAAAATCCTCTGGGGTTGCCTCTGGAGAAGCAAGGGAAGTGCTCTCACAGCAGAAAACATGAGCTAGGGGCTGGAGCGATAGCACAGCCGGCAGGGCGTTTGCCTTGCAAGCGGCCGACTCGGGTTCCATTCCCAGCATCCCATATGGTCCCCCAGCACCGCCAGGAGTGATTCCTGAGTGTAGAGCCAGGAGTAAGCCCTGTGCATCACTGGGTGTGATCAGAAAAGCAAAAAAAAAAAAAAAAAAGAAAGAAAGAAAACATGAGCTAGGGGCCTTTCAGATAGAGATGGATTTGACTTCCCAGGGTGGAGCGTGACCCGCAGAGAAATGGCAGGTGCTTGGAGCGGTGAGGTGTGGCCTGGTACACCTGCCAAGCTCCACGGGCCTCTGGCATAGAATTTCCACCTAGGGGCGGCACCTTTTCCTTGCTGGGTGCCTGCTCACCTGCTTTGTTCTGAGCACAATCTCAGCCTCTTGGTCTTCATGTGTTGTTTAGCATCCCCATGATTACAGGACAAGCACTCCTCTAAGAACTCTGCAAGCATGCTCCTCTTCGTTCTGATAACATAGTATTAAGTGCCCAGTGTGGTTGTTCCACGGAGGGCCCAGAGTCTCTGATTTACCTGCGACCCTGTGCTGGTAGAGGGTAGAGTAGACCAGAGAGATGGGGCTTCCGAGCTCAGGCTGCTGTTGGTGCCACAACAGAGTGAGCTTTACATTCTTTCCTAATGTCCTACGGTGTATTTTATGTGTGCTGTTTGGGGACCACACCTGGCAGTGCTCAGGGAGGACTCCTGGCTCTGTGCTCAGGGGTCACTCCTGGTCGTGCTCAGGGGACCTGTGAGGTGCTGGGGATAGATGTGGGTTAGACCATGTGCAAGGCCTTCCCTTTGTCCTCTGTCTCAGCCCTTCTCTGTCGAGTCAAGCCTATCTCTCACGATTTCTCATCGTTCTGTGGGTCTGCCTGGTTTCTAGACTGGATGACGAAAGACTCATAGATCTCGGGTCCAAGCTTTCCACGAGTCACTGAAATGATCACACAGACCCTGAGAGCAGGACTTTCCAAGGGTGGCCGAGTCTCTCATTTCCAACCTTAATCAGTCAGCTTAGGTGCCCCCTTCATGTGAGGGAAGACCCCAGACATGTTTTGAAGAACACGTTGACATGTTTTGCTCTTGACAGGTGAGCAGCTGTATGAGGTTGCTCTGGTATTAAACTTAAAACCTGGTAGGGGGTGGCAGGGCAGGTTAAGACATGCATGTGGGTTTCCTGTCCCTTTCCTCCTCATGAGGGGCAGAAGGAAATGATTGTTTTCCTAGCTGGAGAGCAGAATTTCTCAGCTTTGGGGCCACATGGGGGGAATCAACCTTTTTTCTTTTTTAATTGAACCACTGTGAGCTAGTTACAAAGCTTTCATGTTTGAGTTTCAGTCTTATAATGGTCAAACACCCATCCCTCCACCAGGGCACATTTTCCACCACCAATGCCCCCCAGTGTCCCCCCACCCCCACATCCTAACCCTTCACCTGCCTCTATGGCAGACAATTTCCCCCATTTACTTTTGGGCACTAAAGTTTGCAATATAGGTACTGAGAGGCTATCACATTTGGTCCTTTATCTACTTTCAGCGCACATCTTCCATTCCGAATGATTCCTCCAAACATCATTGACTTAGTGATCCCTTCTCTATTCCAGCTGATTAAGGAGAGCATCCTTAATCGAGCTGGGGTGATGGCTATCCTGTATTTATAGGAGTTCTAGCAGCCTTCTTAGACTCATCCCACTAGGTACCAGAAACAACCCCTACCCCTTCCAGTGTGTAAGTCAAGAACTGTTTCCAAACATGACCCCATGGCCCTTGAAGTGTTGGCAGCAAAGCATGTTTCTTGATTGAGGACCACTGACTCTAAGAATTCAGAGAGATAGAATGGATTTTATTGTGAGCATATTAAAGATGCCTTTAGGTTGATTGGGAGCTTTTGCATTCTCTTTACCTAGAAAATCCTCTAAATCCTGAATTGTACATTAATGTCTCTGCATCCCCAAGAAACAGGCCATCCAGAGAAGATTCAAGAGTTCCCCAGCTTGGGCTCCAACCACACCTTGGCCAGTTACTAAGGAAGTGGTTTCAACAAGTTCAGATCTTCAGCTTGTGCTCCATCCCCTGAAGAATGGCGCTAGAATAGAAACTGCCTCGCAGAAGCGAATCCATGCAGAGTGCATGCTGCAATGCCAGGAACTCTGCAAATACTTAGTAAATCACACTCACACTCACACACACAAACACACACACACCTCACAAACATGCTAGAAAAATTGCGTCTTTCTAGAAGAAAATATGGCTGTCTTCCTTTTAGGATTATAAAAGATCCCTTTCTGGTGAGGCAGTCAAGACAACAATAATACATGGATTAGAGGAATTAACTAACTGTTGTCGAAAGAGGGCAGGCAGCATTTAATAACTCGGCATTAGCATGCAATTTCACTGCTCTGTGGAGAAGCCAGGTAAAAGCATTTACGACAGTCCAGGTATTAATGGAATCATTCCTAATCTTTCCTACAGCAGCGGTGGATGGGAATTATGTTCCCTCATTCTCAGGGGGGAAAAAAAATAAAGTTCTGAGAGATTTAAGTCATTTGCTCAAGATCGCCAGAAAATAAGGTGCTAGTTCAGGAGTCCAGGCCCCTCTTGACCACATTCAATCCTTCTTCACAGCCACATTATAACAGCAAGTGGACAGATGGAAGATAAACTGAAAGAAGGATGTTACGGAAGGAACGTTTGCAGAGGAAGCATTTGATTAGAAAGAAATTTCTGACCTTTTTTCCTGGGTAAGAACATGGGACTTGACTGTCTTCCTTTTTTAAAAGAAATATTTTTATTTATTGAATCACCATGAGCACAGTTACAAAGCTTTCAAGTTTAAGTCTCGGTCATATAGTGATCAAACACCCATCCCTTCACCAGTGCACATTTTCCACCACCAAGAACCCCAGTATACCCCCCACTGCAGAAGATTTTGACTTAACGCTCTCTACTTTGATTACATTCAATATTTCAACAAGAAACCCACCATTATTATTTGGAATTTCCCCCAACAATCAGACCTGCCGAAAAGGCATCATTAGATAATTTGTTTTCTATTGCTGATTGTGAAGAACATATGATGTCACGTAGCCACTATTTTCAGGCATGCGATTTTGGATTTCTGATATTCGATATGCCAAAAACAGTAACAACAAGTTTCACAATGGAGACATTACTGATGCCCACTCGAGCTAATCAATGAGCAATGGGATGGCAGTGATACAGTGATACAATGATATTTTAGTGATAATTCTGGAGCCATTCGTGGGTGGCAACTCAGGGCCTCGTCGGGGCAGGGAGAAGGGCCAGTTCCAACCCCATCCTGTGAGGCCCTGTGTGTCTCATCACTGCAGTCTTGTACCTGGCTATCCAAAAGACTCTAAATCAGCCACTGCGGATATTTTTTTTTTTAATTTAGGGAAATGGAGGAGAGAGATGAGGCAGATCCAACTGCTCAGCCAGAGGTGGGGTGTGCTTTGAGTGCTGGAGCACTTGCCTTGCATATGAGGGGCCCTTGGTTCCATCCCTAGCAGTGCCTGGGGGGACTCCCAAGCACAGCAGCACTGACATAGGTATCGAGAGATGAGCTGTTTCATGCAGCAGCCTCAGCCGGGTCTTGGGCGTGCCATGGGCAAGCCTAACAGAGCTGCCCTTGAAGAAGGGCAGCCAGGCTCTGTTCTCGCAGCAGGGGGAGGGAAGGTTGAAATGAAGAACCCAGGAAGACTTTGAATTCTGTCCTGGCTGAGAAGCCGAACAAGCCAAGTGGCATGACAATATACGCTTTGAGCTAGTTGTTCTCTCTGGCTAGCGACGATTTCTTCCTCAAACTAAGGTAAGCCCTTGGGGTGCTAGGGGGAAAAAAATGGGGACAAGAATAACTTCAGCTGCTGAGAAATAAACATATCAATCTCTGACTGCAAGTCTTTTGAATGAAACTCCAGCCCTTAGAAAGTAAGCAGCCATTGATAAAGTCGGGCTAAGTCTTGTCTCACTGGCAAGGAACACAATGGTTCCCAGGCTGGGGGTGGGGCGAGAGGCAGCGACTGAATGTGTTTGGACCATATTCCTCTTTTCAAAGGCTCCTGGGCCAGCTGGAGGCTTTACAAGGGCCCCCACTCAGGCCAGCCAGCAGGGAGTTGAAATAATCTAATTTTAATTATGTGACAAAAGCATGAAGAATCATTTAAAGGTCTGTCAGAGGGAAAAACGGCCCCTGTCTGCCAGGACTCCTTAGATGGTAATAAAGAAACCCACTGGCAAAACAAGGGGTTTGGTGCTTAAACACACACACACACACACACACACACACACACACACACACACACACACACACACACGAAACTTGCAGAGTAACCAGATTGCACCTCACTGCGCCGGGAGGGCTGAAGAGGCACCCACATCCTCGCCTCAGAAAAAGACAAAGGCACCGACCAGAGGGCCAGCCACATGCCAGCACTCCGCAGTTGTCATCAGAGTTCAAAGTCACTTAAAATCAAGGAGAATGTTCTCTATCTCTCTGAGACTTGTGTGCATGCATGCGTGTATGTGTGTGCATGCGTGTGTGTGTGCATAGAAGAAAAAAAATGGTTCACAGAGCTCTATCCAGTACATTATCCAATGTGTGGCTTAAAAACACCATCTCATTGGGTCTCTGAGGAATGTCCCTAGTTTTAAGTCAAAAGATGTGTGTGTGTGTGTGTATTTTGATGTCAACCCCTTTTGATATCAGGGTTTGATATCAAAAGCCCATGAAAAAAATGGTATTTTTTGTCGAAATCTAGAAGATTCTGTAGTGCTACTCGACAGCTCTGAACTGACTGTCAGAAGGTCAGCAGCTGGCTTCAAGGAAGGGCCAAATGAAGGATGCTGTCCAGAGGTGAGGGCCGAGAGCCAACCCCTGGCTCCGTGAACTCCAGGAAGCCCTGTTCATCGAGAACATCCTTCTCAGGTTGTTCCATGCACAGGAAATGGTGTGAAACGGTGTGGTTTATATTACTAAGCACCAGCGAGAACCGTCTTGCTTCTCGCATGAGGCCATCTACAAAGGACTTTAGACTTGAGGGTTGTGTCTCTGACAAACTAAGTATCAGATGGGCTTCGGACTTGGGGACAGAGTCCAGGAGCAGAGTTCCTGCTCTGCATAAATAAGGCCCTGGTTCCTGGGTTCTGGTCTCTGATGCCAAATACCAACAAAAACACCAAACGAAAGCAGGAAGACTATGTTCTGTTTTTCCTCTAGGATACTGAAACATTGACTAGCCAAATACAGATAATAATGGGGTAGTTTATTTCACTTTTGTTTCTTATTTTTAGTTGTTTGGTTTCTGGACCACACCTGGCTGTGCTGGGGTCCGACTCCTGGCTCTGTGCTCAAGGACCACTTCAGGAATGCCTTGGGTGGACCACAGGTGATGCCAAGGATGGAACCAGGGTCAGCTGCCTGCCTTACCCCTGCACTATTGCACCAGCCCTGCTTCCCCACCCCCTGCGCCAAGCACTACCCAGGATGCCCCAGGCCCCACTGGTGATTTTTGCCCGACTGGGCGAGTGGTTCAGTGATGCTGAAGGTGCTGGAACTCTCGGACGATGCCGGCAGAGCTGAGGGCCCAAAGGGCTGCGTGGGTGGTGCTTGGCGGATGATGTGGTGGAACCAGTGTCTGACACACACAAGGTGTGTATGTTAACCGCGGTTCAACCTCCTGATCCTCACAGTGGTTTATTTTATTTTATTTTATTTTACTGGCTTTGAGGCTATACCTGGCAGTGCTCAGGGCTGACTCCTGGCTTTTCACTCAGGGCGTGAAAGAACAACAGGTAGGACGCTTGCCTTGCACTCAGCCAGCCCGGGTTCAATTCCCAGCACCTCGTAGGGTCCCTGAGTACCACCAGGAATAAATCCTGAGTGTAGAGTCAGATGTAGGACCGGAGCACTGCCAGGTGTGACCAAAACCCCAAAAAACAAACAAACAAAAAAGCTGAAAAAGTAGAACGTAAGCCCCCAGGACCTTGTACTGACTTAATTTACAAGGAGAGCAAAGCATCCCTAGGGTGGTACCCAACTTCCAAAGGTAGGTTCATATTCATCTAACATATCTGGGTCCTGGCTCAGTGCAGACAGGCCGCAGGTGGGGGCGTGGGAGAGCAGGTAGAAACTGACGTCATCTTGGATTCCTTAGGCTGTGGAGAGAGATCCCTTCCGGAATCCTCTGAGGCCTTATCTCTCCTCTCAGTGCTCTCAGGGTCAAAGCAGAGATCTCTCCGCAAATGAACCTGAGCACCCTCCTGGCATCTGTCACCAATTAATTCCCGGCCTACCCACCTACATCCGCTTCCCTGGTGGAGAGGGAGCAGAGAGAGGAGAGGGCAGAAACTGAGTGCTCGAGGCAAAATGGTTTTCAGCAGGAGGAACAGAGAAGTCACAGAGACTCAGAGACTCAGGCCCATCCCCTCTGTCTGCCTGGCCACCACTGCCTGAGGCTTTCTGCCTGGGGCTCTCGCGGTGCCGCCTCTTTAATAACCGATAACCTCACTCAGAGCCTGAGGCCCGCAGGGGAAGGGCTGGCTCAGGGATGCCTCTGAAATCAGGAGAAGTGAAAGCTCCAAGTGGAGGTAGAAATCATCTTGACGAGGAAATGAAAACCAGAATTCCTCTCAGCAGAAAACCCTTTTTATTTTCGTTCCGTGCTGAAAAGAAAATTCTGTTTGTGCTTTGGTACCTGCGTTTTCCACTGCTTCGAATTTATGAGAATAACGTTCCTTTCCAGACTGGACTGGACTGGAGCGATGGCACAGCAGGTAGGGCGTTTGCCTTGCACGTGACCGGTCCTGAGTTCGATTCCTCCACCCCTCTCGGAGAGTGCGGCAAGCTACCGAGAGTATCCTGCCCGCATGGCAGAGCCTGGCAGGCTCCCCGTGACGTATTCGATATGCCAAAAACAGTAACAACAAGTCTCACAGTGGAGACTTACAGGTGCCCGCTCGAGCAAATCGATGAGCAATGGGACGACAGTGCTACAGCATTCCTTTCCCCTTCTCCCGGCGGACACTGCATGTTAGCGAATCAAGTCTTTGCCACGTAGGCTCTTGAGGAATCCCTGTGGCTCCACCGCCTCATGTTCCCTCACAGATGACCTTCTCCCGTACAGGCTGTTTCGCTTCTGCATCTCCCCTTCATTTCTGGCGCCAACAAATGCCTTTGCAGTTCAAGTGTTGCAAACTCTTGTATCCTAATCCTTCTACTTGGTAGTTCTCTACGAGAGTTGCCACTCGGAATGACCAAGAAAGAGCTGAAAAATCCCAGTGCCCAGGTGTACCTCATCCTTTAAAATTAGCAATTCTGGGGCTAAACCCCAAGTGTGTAATTTAGGAAACCCCAGTGTTTCCTAAACCTATATCACCATAAATTCAAGATTGAGAAGCACTGTTTTTTTTTCTTTTTATTCTTTCTTTCTTTCTTTCTTTCTTTCTTTCTTTCTTTCTTTCTTTCTTTCTTTCTTTCTTTCTTTCTTTCTTTCTTTCTTTCTTTCTCTCTCTTCTCTCTCTCTCTTTCTTTCTTTTTTATTTTAGTTTTTTTATTAGTGAATCACCATGAGATAAAGTTACAGACTTACAAATTTTCATGCTTGTGTTTCAGTCATACAATGCTTGAGTACCCATCCCTCCACCAGTGCCCATTCTCCACCACTAATGGTCCCAGCATCACTCCCACCACCCCCACCCTGTTCCCTTCACCCCACCCCACCTCTGTGGCAGGGCATTCCCTTTTGCTCTCTCTCTCTTTTTGGATGTTGTGGTTTGCTACAGAGGTATTAAGTAGGCATCTTGTTCAGTCTATAGTCTATTTTCAGCCTGTATCTCCCATCTCTAGTGGGCCCGCCTAGCACCCTTTGCTTGGTGGTCCCTTCTCTATCAGAGCTGCTTCTTCACCTAGCACGTGAGGCCAGCTTCCAAGCTGTGAAGTAATCCTCCTGGTACTTATCTCTATTATTCTTGGGTGTTAGAGGACTCACCATGGACCAGGCAAGGGGAAACAGAGATAAACAAATGGGACTACCTTAAACTGAGAAGCTTCTGTACCTCAAAAGATACAATGACCAGAATACAAAGAGTCTACAGAATGGGAAAGGATATTCACACAATACCCATCTGATAAGGGGTTGATATCAAGGATTTACAAGGCTCTGGTTGAACTCCACAAGAAGAAAACATCCAACCCAGTCAGAAAATAGGGCGATGAAATGAACAGAAACTTTCTCAAGGAAGAAATCCTAATGGCTAAAAGACACATGAAAAATGCTCCTCATCACTAATCATCAGGGAGATGCAGATCAAACCAACAATGAAATACCATCTCACACCACAGAGACTGGCCCACATCCAAAAGAACAAAAGCAACCACTGTTGGAGAGGATGTGGGGAGAAAGGGACTCTCCTTCACTGCTTGTGGGAATGCCGACCAGTTCAGCCCTTTTGGAAAACAGTATGGACACTTCTCAGAAAATTAGAAATTGAGTTTGCATTTGGCCCAGCAATACCACTTCTAGGACTATATCCCAAAGGTGTAGAAAAGTATAGTAAAAGTGACATCTGCACCTATGTGTTCATTGCAGCACTGTTAACAATAGCCAGCATCTGGAAAACCCGAGTGCTCAAGAACAGATAGATGACTGGTTAAAGAAACTTTGGTATATCTACACAATAGAATACTATGCAGCTGTTAGAAAAGATGAAGTTATGAAATTTGCATATAAGTGGATCAACATGGAAAGTATTATGTTAACTGAAATGAGTCAGAAAGAGAGGGACAGGCATAGAAAGATTGCACTCATTTGTGGAATAGTAAGTAAGAGAATGGGAGACTAACACCCGAGAAACACTGTTTTAATCCAGTATCTCTCAAACTTGGAGAGATGCCAGAATTCCCTGGCAATGCCAGTACAAATGCCCTTTTTCCTTTGGAGAGAATCTGATTCCTTGGATCTTGTTTCCTAGCATGTAGGAGAATGCTAATACAGAAGATCCCCAAACTACGATCCCCAATCTGAGAAACAGGGCTCAGATACCAAGTGGTATGATGCTGCCATGTTCCTATGCCCATGAAACCATCTCTACTAAAGGAAATTTTATGTGAAGTGGACATAGAAGTATAATAAATATTCTGCTCATCTATTGCTGCCTGACATTAACCCCCATCCCAAAATCCAGTTACTTAAAATAGTAACTGTTTTGCTTATGAATTCTGAAGATTCAGGACAGTTAATGCCTACTTCATGGTGTTGTGCTAGGACAGTTTCCTAGGACTGGTAGCACTGTAGCACTGTCATCCCGTTGCTCATTGATTTGCTTGAGTGGGCACCAGTAATGTCTCCACTGTGAGACTTGTTACTGTTTTGGGCATATCGAATATGCCACGGGTATCTTGCCAGGCTCTCCGTGTGGGCGAGATACTCTTGGTAGCTTGCCAGGCTCTTGGAGAGGGATGGAAGGAATCGAACCCAGGTCAGTTGCGTGCAAAGCAAACACCCTACCTGCTGTGCTATGGCTCCAGCCAGGACTGGAAGATCCCTTTCAAAATGTCTCACCAACATGGCTATCCAGTCAGTACTATCCGTTGACTCCAAGCGGTAATGTTCAACCACATCTATATGTCTGTTATATGACTGCTTGGGCTTCCTTACATGGCAGCTGGTCACCAGTGTGAATTTAGCAAGAGTCAGAAAAGTGGAAGCTTCCAAAAAAAAACCAGGATCTTTCCCCTAATAGTCTGTAGTCAAATCAAAGAAATCTTTGCAGATTCAAGATAGAGGACATAGATGCCACCAAAAACACTTCCTAGAAATCATAAAGCAATACAGTGAGGTAGCAGGTTACACAAGTCATGTACAAAACTCTGTGACATTCCTGTACACAGCTAACGAATTAGAAGAAAAAGAAATGAAAAAGACCATCCCCTTTGAAGCGAGATAATACAGTGGGTAGGGCATTAGTCTTGCATGCAGCCAACCTGAATTTGATCGCTGCACCCTGTATGGCCCCATAAGCCCCGTCAAGAGCAAGTCCTGAGCACCACTAATAGTGCTCCCACCAAAATTAACCACACAAAAAGACTGCCCCCTCCAAAATAGTGCCCCCAAAACATCAAACACAAAGGAGTCAACTTAACAAAAGAGGTAAAAGATTTATACAGTGAAAACTTAAATCACTGCTAAGAGAAGTAGAGATACCAGGAAATTAGACATTCCCTGTTCATGAATGGGAAGAACAGACATTGTAAAATTGCCCTATCCAAAGCAATATACATATTAAAATTCCAATGATTTGTTCAAAAAAGTGGAAAACACTCAGCTAAAATTTGTTTGCTTCTTTTTTTTTTTTTACTAAAATTTGTATGCAGCATAAAAGTCCACCAAATAGCCAAAGCAATCCTGGTGGGAGGGAAAAAGATGAGAGACTTTGCAGTTACCAACTTTTAACTCTACTTCAAAACTGCATGGCACTAGAAGAAAGATAGACCTGCAGGCCAATGTAAAAAAATGGACATCCTGAGTTAGACACCCAGATTTATGGGCAGCTAATCCATGACAAGGAAGCTAAATATATGAAGTGGATCAAAGAAAATCTCTTTAACAAGTAGTGGTGGGAGTGCTGGATAAGCACATGTTAAAAAAAAGACGAAATTAGAACAGTACTTTGCAACATTCACAAGAGTAAACTCAAAAAATAAACTCAAAGTGGACTGAAAATCTTGAGCTTAGGGTTTTCAGTCTAGAAAAGGATTCACAAAATACATAGAAGGGAACATTGGCAGAACAATGCAGGAAATTGACTGTAGACGCATCTTCAATGAGATGAGCTACTGTGGCAAAGACAACAAAAACAAAAATAAACAAGTGGGACTACACCAGATTAAAAAAGCTTCTGCACAGAGAAAGGAACTCAAACTCCAATAAAAAAGACACTCTATTGGATGAGAAAATTATTTGCATACAATACATTAGGTAAAATGTTGATATCCTAGATTTATAAAGAACTGACAGAACAACAAAAAAATTCAATAACCTCATCCACAAACGGGATAAGGAGATGAACAGACACTTTCCTAAAGAAGACATATGGATGGTCAACGGGCATGTGAAAAAGTGCTCATTGTCACTCATGATTAGTGAAATACAAAATCAAAACAGCAATGAGATATCATCCCAAGCCCATGAGAATGGCACATATCAAGAAGTCTAGGAACCACGGTTGTTGGTGGGGTTGTGGTGAGAAAGGAAGACTCATCCAGTATTGATGGGAATTTTATTTGGCTCAGCCTCTGGAAAGCAATATGGGGATCTCTCAAAAAAATGAGAATATAACAACCAGGAAACTCAGCAATACTACTTCTTGACATCTATTTCCAAAGCAAACACACACACAAATTAATTTGAAAGGATATATATATATATAATATACTACATATATATTATATATACATATACATGCACACACACCTATGTTCATCAATACATTCAGTATAACAACCAAGATATGGAAAAAACTCAAATGCCCAACTACTGATTGTCAAGAACTTGTGGTATGTATATAACATGGGATACTATGCGGCTCTGAAAAAGAACAAGACCATGCAATTTGCAGCAACATGGATGAGACTATCATGTTGAGTGAAGTTAGTAAGGAGGGAAGGAATAGATACAGAATGATCTCTCTCATGTATGGGAGACAATTTGATACACAGCAAGGTAGCAATAAAGGCCTAAAGGCAACACAACAGGAGAATTGATACACACAGTTGAGTTGAGTGGTTGTTGAGAAAATAGGGCAATGGGATCTTTGAGGGATGAAGGTCGGTGCACTGGTGACAGGTTCACACCTGTTGGAACCAAATGCATGAGAAACCGTTATTAACAATACTGTAAACCATAAATTCTCAACCAATAAAGAAAAATTTTAAATAAGGGGAAAAATAAGGGAACACAGGACCATTTCTTGGTGACAGATGTATCCGTCATTTATAATTCATCACAATAGGTGACTGTGTACCTTGGGCCTGCTTTATTGATATTTCTTTTTGAGAATTATCTCTTTTTCTTCTTCCTGGAGATAATTTTTCAGTCCAATTCTATAAGCACGTTCATACATGTGATTTAGATGGCTGAAAACCCCTATTTTAATTTTAATACCTCTCTTTTATTTGTCCTTTGGGATTTAATAATTCTGGGTGGTATTTAAGAGCCCCAATATCCACATTGCCTGACTCAAGTGACTCAATCAGTTTTCTGTCTCTTTTTGCCTCCACACCTCCTCCCAGATCCCATACCTAGATGTCATAGCTTTTCTTCCCCAATAAGCAAGTGGGAAATAGCTTTCCATTTGAGTCCCAATCTCTCCTGCTCAGTCCTGTTGCAAATAAGACTGAATATCTTGGCCATTTTGAGCTAGCTTTTTACACAATTTTTACTTGCTTGTCTTTCCTTTCTACATCTTCATTTACTGAAACCCAGATTTCAGAAGCTAGAATTCTAAGAGGACTTCAAATATATTTTGAATCTTCTTGCACACTTTATAAACTAGCAAATCTATATTCGTCCCTCATATTTCCGCCCTGGTTGGTCCCCACTTGAATTCTAGGATAAGATGTCACTTCACCTTGGTAAAATGACTATCTTGTTTTTCTAATCAAAATATATTTTGCAGGGAAGGGTAGAGAGGAAGAAAAGAATAACTAACTTCAGTTTTCTGTAATTGACTAACAGATGAAATTGGGAATTGGGGTGTGAGAAAAGGAAGTAAGTTCCAATGTTCTCTCCACATTAGAAGAAAAACAACCCCATCTCCAAATGGCTTGAACATATTCTTGTGTTCGGAGGCTCCTTGCGTTTGCTTCAGAGCAGCGCTGACAGTTTAATAATGGCAAAGCAGCATTTCTCTTCTCCTGCCACACCATGACAAAGTCAGAGTGTGTTTTAAAGTAGGAGAAAAGCAAGTGGAGAGCAGCTATGTTTTCCAGTGTCTCAACTAGAAATCGTAGAAATCTGAGCGAGCCACGAATCCTTGCTTTTGATGTAATGGAGCTTCCTAAGGGAGAAAGTAGGGTGAGCAGAAAGAGTCAGGGTGGAAAAACCCGGTGCCAGGCAATCAAGGGGCTCTGGCCTTTGAGCTTGATTTTCTGGCCTTGAAAGCCAAAAGTATTGTTGAGTGAATTAGAAATTGTGTTTGAGTCAGAGAGACAGCACAAGGGTTAAGGCACTTGCCTTGCACCTGGTCAACCCAGGTTTGATAACGAACGATCAGGAAGGTCCCCTGAGCACTTCTAGGAGTGATCCCTGAAGACGGAACCAGGAATAAGCTCTGAACATTGCCAGTTGTGACCCCAAAACAACAAGAAAAAAATGATTCAATATTGTTTCCCAATTTTTAGGCACTGTGATTTATGATGCTGTTAATAATTTTCAGGCGTCAGTGGTCTGAAGCAATAGCACAGTGGGTAGGACGTTTGCCTTGCATGTGGCTGACCCAGGTTCGATTCCTCTGTCCCTCTCGGAGAGCCCGGCAAGCTACCAAGTGTATCCCGCCCGCATGGCAGGGCCTGGCAAGCTCCCCATGGAGTATTCGATATGCCAAAAACAGTAACAACAAGTCTCACAATGGAGACATTACTGGTGCCCGATCAAGCAAATTGATGAACAATGGGGACGACAGTGCTGCAGTGCTACAGTGCTACAGTGGTCCAATGCCACACCCAGCAGTGCAGTATCAACATTCCTCCACCAGTGTCTCAAGGTCCCTTTAAACGTCAAAATTCTGTCACAAGCCTTATCTCTTTATTCTACTCAAGACCTATTATAAAGATCCAAAGGCAATATATTAGGAGAACTGGTCCACACAATTGAGTTGGGGGAAAGAAGGTCGGGAGGGATGTTGCGGTCCTTGGGAGGGTGAGAGTACACTGGTGGTAGGTGTGGTATTGGGATCATGTGTACGAGAAACCGTTATCAATAGCGCTGTAAACCACAGGAGCTCAATGAAAAAGTGTTTTTTTTTTCAAAAAAATTTTTAAAAATCTGGATTATTTCCTTAAAGGTTTCAATCCTCTGAGAACAAGAGGTCAATGCTGATGCTGCTTTATAATTAACAGTAGGGCCAACACACTCATAGCCTCTGCCACGTCCTTTGTAGTCATGCTTACAACACCCACGTGGAGTGACTCTGACAGAGGCAGTACAGAGTTACGTGGGAATTCAAAGCCAAGCATGCTTGATCCTGTGTATCGAATCCAGTGATATAGAAATCGAATTCTTAAAAAATGTCTCGGGAGCTGGAGCGATAGTACAGAGGATAGGACATTTGCCTTACACGCGTCAACCCGGGTTCAATCTGCGGCATCCCATAGGGTCCCCCAAGCACTGCCAGGAGTAATTCCTGAGTGCAGAGCCAGGAGTAACCCCTGAGCATCGCTGGGTGTGACCCAAAAAGCAAATATCTCAATATATATACATATATACGTAGATATATGTATACCTCATATAGAATGATGGGTACCTTTTAAAGTGTTTCAGATTCTAAAGACAAAGAATAATTGGACCATCCATTGAAATGATCAGAAATCTTTTCTTAAACTTTAAATTCTTTATTTCAGGCTTTAATTTTAGGGAATCAAAACCATTTTTCCCTGACAACCTCTCTGTCAGGCCTCATGCCAGCCCCCTTTGTTATTTTTATGATATAGGGTCAAGGAAGTGCAGCCCTTTGGAGCTGGAAGGAACACTGGATACTTATGACTTTCCAATTTTCCCTTTGAAACGTGTGTCATGTTACTTTCCATTCCGTTATATATATTATGCAGCTGTTCAAGTTGTGAATGTGGGGAAGGTCAGTGGTATAAATAGGACATCTCACCAGAGGAAGAATGTGCTCTGCAGACTGTTGGAAGTGAGGGAACTCATACCAGAGAACCAGTCACTGGAGATTTACTGTTCCCATTGCAAATGGCACTGCGCATGGGGAGAGAGGACTCATGTTCCTTCGCCAAGTTAATAAACTAGGACTGGTTTAGTGCTCAGATCCTTGGAAATAGTTTGGGGGAAAAAAAGGTTCTTCAAATAAAGCTGATTTAATGTCTTAGTATGTAGATGTAGCACCCAGTAGGACGATCTAACTTTAGGAGTGCAGAAAAAGAAAAAGAAAACCCAGGGTGTTAATCATGTTTAATGAGGTCTTTAGTCTTTGGGTATCTTTAGAGATCTAGATTATAGTCAGCATGGCTAAAAAAAAAATGTCCTGGATTAATTCCACCTATATTTTTACAACTATCTATTTTAGAAACATTGATTTTCCTACACCATATTTATATCAGTGTAAGAATAATAGAAATGTCTTTGTTCATATTGGTGCCTACAAAGGGGGAAAATTCATAATGGGGAAAAGCTATGTAGTTGACTTTATACTGATAAAGCTCTTTCATTTTCATTTATTCAACAAGTAGCAAACAAACCTCCAGTTTGTGATCAGCCCTTCAGCTCCCCTTTTGACTCTAAAATTATCATTTTAAATTGATTTTATGCAAAGAAGCAAGCAATTTTATATTATAATTGTTGTCACAAAGTCCCTCATCTTGCATTTTGAGTTGTGTCTCTTTCTTGTAGTCTATGAGAGTACAAATTCCTTTTAAAAACATTGTGGAAGAGAGAGAGAGAGAGGGGGGGGGGAGAGACGGGGCGGAAGGAAAGTGCTCGTCATAGCGACAGCTGTGGAGGGGATGGCTGGAGGGAAACTGGGGACATTGGTGGTAGGAAATATACACTGGTGGAGGGGTGGGTGTTGGAACATTGTTGTACGACTGAAACCCAAGCACAAACAGCTTTGTAATTGTGTATCTCACGGTGATTCAATAAAAATAAATAGATAAATAACAACATGATGAGCTTCTTATGAATCCAGATAGAATTTACCCATGCTTCGAAAAAGCAAGGGTCCCTGAAATGCCAATCAGATGTCCTTCTTTGGGGGACATCTCAGACTGTTGTGGGACACTATCTTTGACATCCTTTGAAGTGCTCTGGCCTTCTAAGAGGAGCTACTAAGCAAGACCCTTTTTGTTCTCTTTTCTTCACTTACCACTATTCATTTATTTATTCATTTTTTAATGTATTTTTTTTAGTGACCAGCCTTCATTTATTTATTTATTTTTTGCAAAGTTTGCAGTGAGAAATCCGTGTGTACTCATCCTTGAGCTGATGGAACACACGCACTTTCCCACTGGGCCACACCCCTGGCCTCGTTTTCCTTGGTTTTAAATAAACTAAGATGGAGTTCAATGAGTTGGTATCATCAAATAACTACACACATTTAACTATTTAATTCCAAAATAATTTGATAAATATACAATTATTTTTAAAATATGGGGCTGGAGCGATAGCACAGTGGGTAGAACATTTGCCTTGTATGCCGCCGGCCCAGGTTCTATTCCCAGCATCTCACTTGGTCCTCTGAGCACTTCAGGAATGATTCCTGTGCATCACCGGGTTTGACCTAAAAAGCAAAATATATATATATATATATATATACAATTATTTAAAAAATATATTTAACTTCAAAAATGTTTAACTATTCATCCACTTACTGAAAATTTCCATCTTCTAGGGCTACTACAGGCAGCATTAAGTATATTCCTAAGAAAGGAAAAAGTTAGACAACTGGAAATGACAGATTTAAAAACTGACATGAATTTAATAATCACATTATGTAACAAGAAGTCACATATCTAGTTGTCTAGTTCGTAATGTAGTATAGATTGTGTTTTGCTGCTGAATTTCCTATTGGAAGCAATTCTCTACACAACGTTCTTAAAATGGTATCACAAACTACAGGAGCATATTGATAATGTTTAAAAAAATAGGCCTTCTATGGTAACAGTAATGATTTAAGTACCTTTTCATATAAATAATCATGCATTTTGTGTCCCAGTCACTGTTGTTACTATGTGTATCTTTTTATGGTGTGTGTTCAAAAAATGCTATTTTATTTTCAACAAGTTACATAGAAAAGAAAAGTTGAAAAATTCAGAATCTACTATTTTTTAAATCAAAGCATGTATATTATGATGATCACGTTTTAAAATTTGATGGATTCTCTAAATTTCTCAAAGAATAATATACAGGGAGATTTAAAAAGAAGATTCAGAAACAAAAAGTTTATTCTTATAATTATTTCCATTTCTCTAGAGGAATGGAATAATAAAAAAGATGTATTCTAAAATAAGTCTATAAAGCAGCCAACATGAAGAAGTTTTCTCTTACCATATATTATTTTGTTTTACATACTGTTCACATTTGTTATTTGTTTTTATTTTTATTATAGTTTATGCATGACCATTACAATAGCTTTTGTTTATGGTATATTGATGTACAACATTCCCATATTCATCTCTTTTTTTTAAGTCTTAGCAAATCTACCAACCTTTATTTATTAATTTAAATTTATTTTTTAATTGAGTCACTGTGAGAACAGTTACAGGGCTTTTAGGATCAAGTCTCAGCCATACCATGCTCAAACACCCATCCCTTCACCAGTGCACATGTTCCACCACCAAAAACCCCAGCATACCCCCTTCCCGCTCCCCCTCTGCCTGTGTGGCAGATGATTTTCACTTTACTCTTTCCTTACTTTGATTACGTTCAATTTTTGACAGGAAACTCACTATCATTATTTGGAGTTTTTCCTCCAACAGCCAAACTTGTCGGAATGGCATCATTAGATCGTATGTTTTCTATTGTTGGTAACAAAGAGCATGTGATGTTGCATGGTCGCGATAGTAGCTGCCCAGATTTGGAATTCTGGTATTAAGTCCAGAGGTATTTCTGCCAGCAGCCGCTGCATTCCGAGATTGGTTTCTGTGGTGCTGGGATCATGGCTATTCAGGAGCAGAGGAGCTGTTCATGGGCGACTGCTTGGGGTCTCATTTCGGCAGGAGGCAGGGACGGTTCTGCCTCCCCCATCGCAAGATTCCCCATGCATCCTGTCCTATCACTACAAACTCCTACCTCTCTGTCCAATTGGTCCTGAACGGTGGCGGTCGCCATGCTGTCCAGGGGGGAAAAGGCCAAGAGACAGAAACCTTTCCCCTCCTGGGGCTGCACGGGGCCGTAGCTTAGTTCAGAGTCCAGGAGTATATCTGCCAGCAGCCACTGCGTTCTGAGATTGGTTTCTATGCCTCTGGGATAATGGACGCTCAGGGATGGAAAGGTTGCATACCCGCATAAGTGGCCGCATGGTTTGGAGATGTCCCAGTCCCGAATACCGGGGCCATGTTAGTAGAAGCTCAGTGTCTCCGGGGCTCCATCTGGAGAAGGTGTTACTATGTGCATCTTGCTAGTACTGGCTTCTACCTCTCTCATTCTCTTCAGTTTTTGCATGCATCAACCTTCTTTGACCATCCAAATTTCTTGTTACAGACTTCAAGGGTACACACAGAACATTTCTCACTTGTGTGGGCGCACATCTTTGTATGTAAATTGAATTCCGGGAAATGTGTTTCTCAAGTTCTTCAGTTAAACGGCTGTTCTCGAGTCGGAATCCGGAAGTCTTCCCGGTACCGCCTTCTCCAGAAATGCTTTCCCACACTTGTACATTTGTGATCTTGGAGACTATCAGTGAAGAGGAGGTGCCCTGGGGGGGAATCTTTGAATTTTTTGGTACATCCATGCTGAATGCATATTTTTTCTGGGGTCTAATAGTCTCCATTTTTTTTCTTGACACATTTCCAGAAAATGTTGTTAGCTCTTTCAGATCAGGTATAATTTCACTGCTAGGTTTTCCTCTAAAAAGAAGATTCCAACCTATGCTGTCTTCGGGCTATTCAAGAACTGAGTTCTGCACAACATTTTGTTGACAATGTTCCTTTCTTGCCTTCTTTTATTGTGTCCCAAAGCTTTCTATAAGAAGATGTCTAGAATGCTCTTGTTCTAGCCCTTCTTTTAGGACTTAAGAAGCATGTCCAGGATTGCTGCAGAAAAGCCACCTCTTCTCTGTGCATTCAATGTAACCATAAGGCAGAAATTCTCTCTGACATTTCCAACCAGAATGCTGATCTCATACTGCACTTCTCTATCCTCTAAGTCCCAACATTGTGGGGGGTTCTGATTCTGCCTGCTGGCTAGCCTTGATTTAGTCCTACTGGGCATTCTCCTTCCCTGGCATTTTCTTTTTTTGTTCCCTTTTTGGGTCACACCCAGTGATGCACAGGGGTTACTCCTGGCTCATGCACCCAGGAATTACTCCTGGCTGTGCTCGGGGGACCATAAGAGATGCTGGGAATTGAACTCGGGTCAGCCACGTGCAAGGCAAACGCCCTACCCGCTGTGCTATAGCTCCAGCCCCTTTCCTGGCATTTTCATTCATGTGGCTGTGGCAGTTTCTAGTTCACGTTGCCTTGTCTGATTTCGCCCTGCAGCTTCACACCAAGATATAGCGGTGACTTCCAGGCGGTAGTGACCTGGGTAAGCTGTCTTCAGCAGGCACCTGCTGGACTTTCACGCTGCACTCTGATCCTCACTACTGTGCAGTCGTGAGAGGAAGAAGTAGCAGGCTTTCTGAGACCTGAATGGAGGAGTTCACGATCATAGCTTGCTCTTTAGTTTGAGACATTTCCTACTGGGAAACGACAGGCGAGTTGTGAGAATGAGAAACAATTTTATGACCCACGAAGGCCTGACATTAAATTTCCTCTAAATTCTGTTTGTCAACTGAACTCTTCCTTCCAGTCTGTTTCTTGCTCATAGATCCTATTTCCTAGAGCTGGAGGAAATGTCTGGATCTTTGCTTTCAACGTTCCATCTGGACGTCTTGTGAGTCACAGCTAGTGTGCACTGAGGTACACTTCACTCCTCTCCCAAGTGACTGAAAGCAATGGTTTTGCCGGTTTTTACACTACACAAAGCAATTGTTGTCTTCTGGTAGTTCTAGCACTAAATTCCCCTCTCCATCCTCATCTTTCCAATCTTCTCTGTTGGTTTGTCTGCTGTGAAACCACCAGCAGACAAACCATCCTTCATCCATCCTTCCCTGGCTTGGTTCTTTTCATCTTCACCCAGCTCCAAAATGAGCAACATTTTAGATTTTTGTAATAGCAACACACCACTTCCAGGTACCATTTTCTGTTCTAATGATATGTTCACGTAGAACTAATCATCCTCACACTTTAAAACGACAGTGATTTATTTAATGATTTTTAAAGGATTTTGCAGATTGACTGAATATTCTGCTGCTCATCTTACATAGACTCAGGTGACTATTTACATGTACTTGCTGGAAGTTGGGCTTCTCTCTGCTACCTGGGACAGTGGGGCTGATCTATCTGGCAGGAGTGCCAGGAGCTGTGAATTATTGGGACCTGTTAATTAATAACATATTCCAAACTTTGAAGGGCCAGCGTGAGTAATGGCAGCTATTACAGCATTAGCAGGGAAAACTAGAGAGCAGTAGGATAAGTTCATTGTGTTTTAAGAAAACATTAATAACCAGCCTGGAGTACTATATCAAATGAAGTAGCTATTAAAAATAAGATTATTTCATCAAGGTAGAATGAATCAAATAAGTAAATAAATGTAGAGATATTCTACATGTTCATGTTCATATCCATGTTCATGGATAGAAAGACTTAATGCTCTCATATTGGTACTTCCCACCTTGATCTACAGAATTAACACAATGCCAATTAAAAAATTATAGCAGGCTGTCAGGTGAATATTAACATACTTATCCTAAGGCTTATAAGGTGAGGCAATAAAGTCAGAAAACAATAGTGAAAGAGAGGAGCTGATCCTTTGTAACTTCAAGACTTACTATAAAGCTACACCAGTCAGGACAATGTGAAAGAATAGAATAGAATATATAGGCCAGAAATGCATCCCCTAAACATAGCCAATTGAAGCAACTGATAGATGACAAGGGAGCAAGGTCAATAAAAAGCAGAAAAATAATATTCTCAAAAAATGGTGCTAAACAATTGGACACCTATTTTCAGAAATATAAATATTAACATAGACCTCATATCTTTCACAAAAACTAACTCAAAAATAAATCACAGCCCTAAAACACAGCTAAAATTCCTAGAATAAAATCTAGATAACTTTGGCAATAACTTTTAGATAAAAGACAAAAACCACATATATGAAAAAGAGAATGGAGAAAATTTGAATTTTATTAAGATTAAAAAATGTGCAAAAGTTATTGTTACACCTGAATGCCCGAGAACACATGAATGAATAAAGAAACTATGGTACATCTACACAATGGAACGCTCACAGCTGTTAGGAAAAATGAGGTCATGAAATTTGCCTATAGATGGATAGACTTGGAGAATATCTTGCTGAGTGAAATGAGTCAGAAGGAGAGGGACAGATATGGAATGACTTCATTTGTTTGTGGGATATCAAAAAAAATATGAAACTAATATCCAAGGCCAGGGAAAATGGGCCAGGAGGACTGGTAAATGATTGGGAATTGCCACAAGGGCTTGGGGGATAGATGGTAGTTAAGTTAGAGGAGGGTCCATTATGACAATACTAGTTGGAAATGATTGCTCTGGGCAAGAACAGAGCATTGAACGGGGCTTGAAGTGGTGGGGGGACACCGGTGCTGGGGATTTGGTGGAGGGACGGGTGTTGCAACATGGTAGGACTGAAATGCAATCATGAACAATTTTGTACTGCTCCATCTCACCGTGATTTTTAAAAAAATCACTCTCAAGTGGGGAAGGGGAGATATTATAGTGCGTAAGGTGCCCACCTCACATACAGCTAACCCAGGTAGGTGTATGATCTCTGTACTAGATATGATTCCCTGAACCTCCTAGCAGTGATCCCTGAGCTCAGAGCAAGGAGTAAGCCCTGGAAACACCAGGAGTTCCCTGAAAACAAAACAAAACAAACAAACAAAAGATGGAAAATAAACTACAGACTAGGAGAAAACTTTTCAAAATATAAATTTCAAAATATATATCATAGCCTGAGACACATGAGGTATCCTTTGTATGCAGCCAAACCTGGTTAAATCCTCAGCACCACATAGGACCCCCAGGGTCTTGTTAGAGGTCACTATTAAGTACAGAGCCAGGAATTGGCCCTGACCATCATGAGTGGCCCCCCCAAACAAATATACCCAACAAAGTATTCTACCAAAACTACATAAAATACTCAAAATATAACAATAAGAAAATTGACAACCTGGTTTAAAAAAAAATGAATCAAAGACCTTAACAGACACCTTACCAAAGAAGATATATAGATGACAAACATTTGAAAATATGCTCCAATCATAAGGGAAATGTAAATTAAAACATAAGATATCACATGACACCCATTAGAATGGCCAAAATCCAGAAGACTGACAATATAAATTTTGGCAAAGATGTGGAGTAACGGGAACTCTCGTTCATTACTGGTGAGAATGCAAATGGTACAGTCACTTTGGAAGGATGTGACAACATGTTTCACCACTAGACACGTGCTTACCATACAAGCCAGCAATTAAATTCCTTGGTATTTTCCCAAAGGAATCAAAACTCAGTTCACACAAAAACCTGCACATGGATATTTATGAAAGCTTTGTTCAGAATGACCAAAATTTGGAAGCAATCAAGATTTCCTTCAATAGGTTAATGAGTAAATAAATGGTGGAACTGAAGGAGGTCAGGCTTAGCAAAATAAATCAGAAAGAGAAAGTTAAGTACCAGATAAAATAATTCACATGTGGTATATTAAAAAACCACATTTTCCTTTTCCAAATAAAATCAGCACCATGCTGTAGGTTACCAGCACAATTTTCCAGCACCAGAATCTCACATCACCGAATCTCACACGACAGAGCCTAGTAAGCTACCCGTGCTGTATTTGATATGCTAAAAACAGTAACAATAATGGGCTTCATTCCCCTGACCTTGAATGCAACAGGGACTTATGAGACGTTACTGGCGCCCACTTGAGCAAATTGATAGCAACGGGACGACAGTGATGCAGTGATATCAAAACAAAGCAAGGAAACAGACAATGTCCAATCAGAGCAAACTCTTAGGCTTGACCACAGAACTGAGATTACCAAGACTGGGAAAGTGGGCAGGAAGGGCCCCGTGAACTAGAATAGAGCCATTCTGGTACATTGATGGTGGATCTGGTGTGCTAAAAATGTAACCCCAAAACAGACATTTACTCTCTTATAGACCAGTGCTTTGGGGGAAGCCACCCAACCATTATTCAGGGAACCCGGGGGTCCTTCTAGGCAATTCTTAGCTAATGGGGCACTTGCTTCAATGTGAGGGCCTGAAGAGCAGTTTCCTTGAGCCCTGTGTGCAGGGATTGCCCAGTTCATCCTGGCAGCCCTTGGGGGCCTCCAGAATTACACCTGGAAATACTCTGGGGACCATGTGGTACCAGGGATAAAATCAGGGTCAATTACATTTATTTATTTATTTATTTATTTATTACATTTATTTATTTATTTTGCTCTTTGGGTCACACCCGGCTATGCTCAGGGGTTACTCCTGGATTTTGCACTCAGGAATTACTCCTGGCAGTTCTCGGGGGACCATATGGGATGTTGGGAATCGAACCCGGGTTGGCCGCTTGCAAGGCAAACACCCTACCCGCTGTGCTATCACTCCAGCCCCCTCAATTACATTTAAATCATGAGCCCTAACCCCTGTATAACTGGCCCCTTATAAACCAAGGTCACCTTCATTTTTAAATAAAGTTGTGATACTTAAAGAAAGTGGCTGACTCCACTTGCTAGCAGTGAAAAGAAATGAGCTGTCAAACGATGAAAAAAAAGAACTGAAACGTATGTTGCTATGTGAAAGTGGCTCATTGGAAAAGGTGACCTATGGTATGGTGCTGATTTCATTTGGAAAAGGCAAAATTATGGAGAAACCAACAAAATCAATGGCTTTCTAGGGTTACTAAGGGTAGGAGGATGACTGACAAGGATGAGAAAGCATCTCAGGGACATGACACCAATGTCTAGGACACTATAATAAAGGATACAAGTCACAGGCATTTGTTCAAATACACCTGGAATGTACCTTAATACGAACTACAGTCTGCAGGTGAGCAGATGTGTCAGTGAACCACATATGAATTATTTCATCTGGTATTTGGATAACAGGTGTCTCACTGCAGGGGTTGAAGTTGATCACTAGGTAGGCATCTGTGTTGGATTTGGGAAGCATGTGGAAAATGTATGGGTCTCCTGTCCAACATTGCTGGGAGCCTAAAAGTGCTCCCAAAAGACCAAGATTATTTTTCAAATATTTTTTAATGGTAAATTGTTATTCAGATCCACACAAGGGGTAAAGAGAACGCCACTATAGAGACCTGAACTTTCTGATGTTAGAAGCTGTCCTGGGGCAGCCTGAAGTGACATGAAATAAAGGGAGCAGGAGACCCAAATGAAGTAGGAAGTGAGAGCACCTGATTCTTTTTTAAAATGTCTTTTTATGAATCACCATGAGATACAGTTACAGACTTACAAACTTTCATGATTACTTTTCAGTCATACAATGATAGAGTGCCCATCCCTTCACCAGTGCCCATTCTCCACCACCAATGCTCCTGTATCCCTCCCACCACACTCTTTATCCTTCTCCCCCTCCATGCCTCTGTTGCAGACATATTCCCTTTTACTCTCTCTCTCCTTTGGGGTGTTGTGGTTTGCAATACAAGTAGTAAGTGGCCATCATATTTGGTCTATAGTCTACTTTCAGCACCCATCTCCCATCCCAAGCGATCCCTCCAAGCAACATTCACTAGTGGTCCCTTCTCCATCCCAGCTTCCTTTCCCCCCAGCACATGAGATCGGCTTCCAAGCTGTGAGCAATCCTCCTGACCCTTGTCTCTACTGTTCTTAGGTATTAGTCTCCTATTATGTTACTTTATATTCCACAAATGAGTGCAGTCATTCTATGTCTGTCCCTCTCCTTCTGACTCATTTCACTTAGCATGATACTCTCCGTCCATCCACTTATATGCAAATGTCATGATTTCATCTTTTCTAACAGCAGCATAATATTCCATTGTGTCGATGTACCAAAGTTTCTTTAACCAGTCATCTGTTGTCAGGTACTCGGTTTAATTTTTTCCAGATTCTGGCTATTGTAAATAGTGAGAGCATCTAATTCTACTGGGGTAATGATAGTCTGCCTCAGGAATGCGACTTGGTCTCAGCTCTGGCTGGTTTCTCCTCAAACTTCCCAGGACAACATTCTGAAAGATGGTCATACAAAGGAGAATGATTACAAAAGTTAATCATTCTTAATTAAACATCATCATATAACTGTACATCCACAATGAGATTACATTAAGGACATAAAAAAGGTGGAGCAAATCTTAACACTGGTTATGATATTCATATCATTGGTGAATAGCGCATGGTGTGATTTCTCTAAGAGTATTTAGGGTATCTTGTAAAATGAAGCAAAAGAAACCAAGTGTGATATTCTAATTTCATTATTTCCTGTATGGATGATAACCTATTTTTTTTGGTGGTGTGGGGGATGGAGTTTCTCCAAAGTGGTTCTTAGAGTGCCCCAGGGGCATTCCCAGTGATACTAGGACAACAGTTCAATACTAGGACCCAAGGACGCTATGCTGTTCAGGTCCTTATGTTATGACGAACACCAGGTCCATCTTGGTGGTGCTCTGGGGCCTTCAGGTTCTGTCCAGCAATGCTTGAAGGCTCCAGGGGTGCATCCAGTGATCCTGGGGAGACATGTGTTGCCAGGGGCTAGAATGTAGGCATGCACCCTAACTGCTGTACTTTCTCCCCATTCCAGCACCATTTTTTTTGTCCTTTTTGTGGGTAAGAAGGACAAACCTGAAATTTAAAAAGAAGTTTAATAAACCTTTTACTTTGGAATTTGAAGTATATGTTCTTATGATGGATTTTATCTTTCAAAAAAATTTGAAACTTTTTCAAATTCCTTTTTCTAGTGTTTGCTGTAGGAATAGTCAAGGAAAGAATGATCAACCTCAGAACACTGAATAGCCCAGCGGCAGAATTGTGATCTGCAATACTCTTTCTTCTTGAAGAAATAAGATTCTATGTCTGGGTCACAAAATGTACATGAAAAGCCTGAAATATCTTTTTGGATCAGAGATCAAGGAGGGAAAAATGATAAAAAGGAGAACTCACTAAGATGCTTCAAAGGGCTTAGGAGCTAACTTAAAAATATACTCCTGGCTAAATGTTGAACATTTTTAACATTAATAAGGCTAATAATGTAACAATAAAAATAACAATGTTGATTGCAACACATAAAATATGTTAAAATTCATAAGCTCATATTGGAAAGAAAACAAGCAAACCAAAGAGATTCAGACTAATTGTCAATTCGTTGTCTTTGGAGAATGCCAGTGAAACAAAAAAGTAATTAATTTGAAATCAGTAAACAATGAAGAAATAGTCAAATGTTACCCTGATGTTTCTATATAAATGTGGTCACTGGATAAATAAGTAGTAGATGAAGGGAAGGAAAATGTCTGCTTATCAAATTATTCCATGCAGTAAATCAACAAGGATTGATAGAAGACCATCACTCTGCAACCCTTAGTTAACTAAGCTACACATCAATCATATGTGGCTTCCAACATCACACAAGTGAATACTAGATATTATATTCTTTCACGTGAAAGATCACATCATCATTATGAATTGGTCCTTTGAACATTCATTCTGAATCCTAAGCCTCTAGATCCAAATAACTACTTACTGGAAATTACAAAGGAGAGTAACATGTTAAAATACCATGGAGATCTATAAAGTACATTCTAACAGAAAGCAACCATAGGACAAAACCTTCAATTTCCTTTATAAAGACAACAAAGTTTAAAGAAACAGAATGATGATTATCCAATGAATTTTAAGTGACATAATGACATAGTAACTAACCACTACTATAGATTGGCCTTAATTGGATCTGGATTTGTGTCAACAATAAACAAAAACTTCCCATACAAATGCACTTATACAAAATAGTTGATAAAATCGAGGAATTGCTGTTAATCAGGGGGAAGTTATCATTATGGTAATTTTACATCAATTCTTATCTTCTAGGGATAACGTACTCAATTTTTATGAATGACATTAACAAGGAAGTCAACCTATTTTGACGACTTCATTTCCAGTCTCCTTCTTCTTTATCTGTCAATCACAGATTTCTCCTACAACAAATACTGATAGGCACATTAAAAAAATCGCCCTAGGGGCTGGAGCGATAGCACATCGGGTAGGGTGTTTGCCTTGCACTTGGCTGACCTGGGTTCGATTCCCAGAATCCCATATGGTCTCCTGAGCATTGCCAGGAGTAATTCCTGAGTGCAAAGCCAGGAGTAACCACTGTGCATCACCAGGTGTGACCCAAAAACCAAAAAAAAAAAAAAATCACCCTAGGAATAATAGAGAAATCACCAAAGATATTATTAATCTGGGGCAAGTTTTATCCCCTTTCCTCCCTTCACCACCCCAGAAGCCAGACTTTATTCTGTTGGTTTATGGCTGAGCAGTGAAACCACTCTTGGAAGATGAAATTTCAGTGACAAGAACTGGGAAAGGCTGGATGGTAAGTGGTTCCATGTTGTGCTAATCTTGTCCATCATCACTAGGCTCTGACACTATGTCCCTTGTATTAGTTAGCTTAGGTTGCCATGGCAACATAACATAGAAATAGCAGGCATTTATTTTCTCACAGTCCTGGAGACAAGGAAGCCCAAGATCAAGGTACCCACTGATTTGATTTCTGATGAGAGAAGCCTTTCTGGCTTGAAACTAACTATCTTCTTGATGTCCTCTCCTGGTAGGGGGAGAAGGGAGAGACAAAAGACAGAGAGAGACAGAGACAGAGATGGAGACAGATATCTTTCTCTTCTCATTATGCCATAGTTGTACCGGGTAAGGGTTCCAGCCATTAGACCTCATTTAACCTTAATTGCCCCCTAAAAATCCTAGCTTCAGCGATAGTCACAGTTGGGTCTAGGACTTTGATACATAAATTTCGGGGAGACAAATTTCAGTTCGTAACCTCTCCATGCAGAATCTTCTGGCTTCGGGCTGGGTCCCAGCCAGATCTCTGTGTTGGTAGCCAAATACCTGAGAGGATCCGGCAACATGAATATTTGCTGGGTTTCATGACAGCCCATATGGCTTTGCACTGCCTGCCAGAGCTTGGCTGAATTAATGAGATCAAATCAAAGAAAAGAGCCTAATAGGATATTGCTTTTTGCTCCTTCTTTGCCTCATAAGACCAAAGGCTGAATGTAATTAATCACGTGATTAAAAACGACAAAGCTTGCTTTTCTTTCTTCTTCATTTGCTTCTCTTTCTTCTTCATTTAGTTTAGCTTAATTTTTTTTAGAAGCTTTTATTTTTCCCCAATCAAGGACCATGCACAAGCATTTAGCTGACTGATTTTAAAAGTAGGAATGATGTTCATTATGCAACAAATCTGATGAGACAAAAGATTCTACCAGGAATATGTGAATATTAAGAACAGTAGCAAAATTGGTGAAGAGGAGAAAGGACCATGAAAGAGGAAAGAAATAAAAGGAAAGAGAATAATCACAAAAATGAGGGCCTAGGGTAAGTCTGGAAGAAGAAAGAGGGAGCAAAGTGATGAGGAAGGAGAAGTATAGCCAGGAGGGACAAGTAGTTCAAGATGAGACCATGGATACAGGAAAGTGAGGGTAAGGGTGAACCTCAGATCCAAGGAGGTCAGTTATTTATTTCTCTGTGTGTGTGTGTGTGTGTGTGTGTGTGTGTGTGTGTGTGTGTGTGTGTGTGTGAAAGGACCTGGATTTCTCTCCCAGGTTGACCTGAGTTGGGAGCATTAGAGATTAAGTCATATCTTTTACTAATTTTAAGTTTAGTTAAATATTGTTCACACTTAGCCCTTTGGCTTTAAGTCATGGGGTGAATCTAGTTTACATGGAAAAATTATAGGCCCCAAGTGAATGTGTAGAATGAAATCAAATCCAGGACATCTTTATTCTCCACATAAGCTTTTTACATTAGTAAGGCAGACATTGGGGGTCATCTCGCCAGCCCTGGTCCCTGCACTGTAAGTGGAATAATAAATTTCCCTGAATGACAATGTACCCCACTGCAGCGGAATAAATAGCCACCGTTGACAACACTTGGGGTCAGCCTACTCTCCATTAGCAGTGACTGGACCAAAGATGAATGGTGAGGTACAAGAGGAAGTCTGATTGTGTGCTTGGGTGAAAGATTTTCTTGCTCCATCACTGTCACTGTCACTGTCATCCCGTTGCTCATCGACTTACTCGAGCGGGTACCAGTAACGTCTCCATTTTTTTTTTAGACTTGTTACTGTTTTTGGCATATCGAATACACCACGGGTAGCTTGCTAGGCTCTGCCGTGTGGGCGAGATATTCTCGGTAGCTTGCCAGGCTCTCTGAGAGAGGAGGAGGAATCGAACACAGGTTGGCCACATGCAAGGCAAATGCCCTACGACTGTGCTATTGCAAGACAATTTCTCTCTGCCCTAGATGCTCCTGGTGAGAATGAATTGCAGTAGCCAGAGTAAGATCAGAAGTAGAAGTTCATGGTTACTACAGATGTACTATTTATGGGTGCCAAAGTGAGGGGACCAGAGGAGAAATTCTAAACTCCCTGCTGCAAGACTCTTAACAGAAGACAATAAACAATGGGCTGGGTATTGGTCGTCTTGCTGTTCTTAGCTGCTGATGCAATCAGGCTCTATGTTGTAAGTTTAAACAAAGCTAAGGGCTATTCATAGCACTTGGTTTAATCCCTACTTAGCAGTGACTCAAATAAGAGAAAGACTTCTTCCTCACTCACAGAAGAATCTGGAAACAACAGACTAGATGATGTGATGGCCTATGGCAGAAGGAATTCAATCATTCTGGCTTTGTGATCAGTAATGCACGGTGTCCTTTTCCAAGCTTTCCTTATAGTCTATGTTGGTTGTTCTAGTTCCAGCCACCATGTTCATTTTTCAACCAGCTGGAAGGATTAAAGAGGGTGGAAGGGGGCTCAAGAAAATGACACTTATGATTTTATTTATATATGGTACATCAAGAAGTAGCACTGTAGCACTGTCATCCTGTTGTTCATCGATTTGCTCGAGCGGGCACCAATAACGTCACCATTGTGAGACTTGTTACTGTTTTTGGCATATCAAATATGCTACAGGTAGCTTGCCAGGCTCTGCCGTGCAGGCGGGATACTCTTGGTAGCTTGCTGGGCTCTCCGAGAGGGGCAGAGGAATCGAACCCGGGTCGGCCGCATGCAAAGCAAATGCCCTACCCACTATTGCTATTGCTTCAGTTCACATCAAGAAGTAAAACAAATAATTCAGCTCTAGTTATTACTAACAGTTCCCAGTTGTATGTTGGGGTAAATCATGTTGAAAAGGATCAATATTTTTGATGAGCAATAGAATTAGATTTTTAATGGTGAACTTATTGTACTATAGACAGATGTTGATATATAATGATACATACCTAAAACCCATAAACAAGTGTAACTTCAATTGAAAAAACAAAATTAGGAGCCAGACTACCATGGAGGCAGATAGGAGTTTGGGGGTGAGGGTTGATGAGAGGAAACTTGGGGACACTGGTGCTAGGAAATGTACACTGGTGGAGGGATGGGTGTTGGAATACCAAATGGCTGAAATCCAAGTCATGAACAGTTTTGTAATAGTCTATCTCACAGTGATTCAATTAAAAATCTAAAAAAGAAAGAAAGAAAGAAAAGAGAGAGAGAAAGAGGGGAGGGAGGGAGGGAGAGAGAGAGAGAGAGAGGGAACTTAGGGGTCAGAGGGATAGTATGGTAAGTAAGGTCAGCTTAGGTTTGATCCCCGACACCACATATGGTCCCCCAAACACTGCCAGGAGTGATCCCTGAGCTCAGAGCCCAGAAAACAGCTGGATGTGAGCCCCCAAAACAAGAAATAAATAATATAATAAATCATAACAATCACACAACATAGTAAAATTAATATAAAGGAATGAGGGTTTTGATATCTCATGTAATAAGCCCAAATAACATGCTTGTATAAAGGTATGTGCCCAGTACACCAAGGGGGAGCACCCCCTTTCCTATGCCCACACAGCTGTGCACAGAGTGGGTGCTGATGGGACCGGGCTGTGGGTTGGCGTGACAGTGGCCCCATTGGGAGGTGCCTGCATGAGGCTATGCTGTCTCTTGACATTCCACACAAGCAGTGGCGATTGAGAAGCCATGTGAATAAATGGCAGAGAAGAAGAGATTCAGGTAGGAGAGGGCAGTGGGCAGGTGTGGGCAGAAAGGCCTGCAGTCACCTTTTCATGTCGTTCTCAGGACCTTGTTTTGGTGCCAACCCGTGGCAAACTGGGAGATCTAGACCCTGAACCTGTCCCTCAGAGTCATCTGTGATTAAAATGGTCCCTCCACGTGGAGAGTATCATGCTAAGTGAAATGAGTCAGAAGGAGAGGGATAGACATAGGAGGACTGCACTCATTTGTGGAATATAAGTTAACATAATATGAGACTAACACTTAAGGGCAGTAGAGACAAGGACCCAGAAGATTGCTGCATGCTGGAAGCCTGCCTCATGAAATGGGGAAGAAGGCAGCTGGAATAGAGAGGGGATCACTAAGTCAATGACGGTTGGAGGGATCATTCAGAATGGGAGATGTGTGCTGAAAGTGGATAAAGGACCAAACGTGATGGCCTCTCAGTATCTGTATTGCAAACCATAATGCCCCAAAGTAGAGAGAGTATGGGGGAAATTGTCTGCCATAGAGGCAGGGGGAGGGGGAAGGTGGGGGAGGGATATTGGGGACATTGGTGGTGGAAAATGCACTGGTGGAGGGATGAGTACTCAGTCATTATATGACTGAAACTCAAGCATGAAAGCTTTGTAACTGCAGCTCACAGTGATTCAATAAAACATTAAAAACAAAACTAAAACAGTCCATCCAGTGAGAGGCATGGACACAGCCATTAAGGACACAGGGTCTACCAACGCTCCAGTGTGCCTCCCACCCCTATTGTTAAGACAAAGGTAAGAACTAAGGCTGAGTGACTTCCATGGTTCAGAGGAGACAGAGCAAGAGCCTGGGGCCATGCTTTCTGGAGAGTTCTGGTTCAACTACCAGAACAAGCCAGCCAGGGCAGGAGCAGGGTCATAAAGGATTGACCTTAGACCCTTGGTTTCTTAGTCTTTCATTCTTAAGCTCTCAATTTCAGCTTCCTCCCCATAAGTCCGGGTAGAGTGAGTGGGTCTGTGAGCACCGTAGTAGAGTTTTCCTTTGCTCCCCTTTTTCCTGACTATCCCCAATCCATGTGTTGAATGGATCTAGACCATGGGAAAAGACCAAGTCTTTGGGCAATAGACAGAATGTCTCGAGTTGTTGCTGTGACCAGTGCTCACCAAAAGGAATGGAGGCCTTGGCTTCCACGCTCCTTCCATTGCAGAGAAGATGCGGCTCAACACATGGAGGTTCTCACAGGGTCCTCCACAACCAAACCATGGGAAAGAACCGGGGTCGAGAAGGATAAGGCAGATAAAGTCATTTGGAATACCAAATGACTGAAATCCAAATCATGAACAGCTTTTTTTTTTTTTTTATATTGTATTTTTTTTTTAATTTATTTATTTTTAATTAGAGAATCACCGTGAGGGTACAGTTACAGATTTATACACTTTTGTGCTTATACTTCCCTCATACAAAGTTTGGGAACCCATCCCTTCACCAGTGCCCATTCTCCACCACCCGTAAACCCAGTGTCCCTCCCACCCTCCCCAATCCCATCTCCCCCCCACCCCACCCTGCCACTGTGGCAAGGAATTCCCTTCTGTTTTCTCTCTCTAATTAGCTGTTGTGGTTTGCAATAAAGGTGTTGAGTGGCCGCTGTGCTCAGTCTCTAGCCCTCATTCAGCCCTCAACTCCCTTCCCCCACATGGCCTTCGACTACAATGTAGTTGGTGATCGCTTCTCTGAGTTGACCTTTCCCCGGAACGTGAGGCCAGCCTCGAAGCCATGGAGTCAACCTCCTGGTACTTATTTCTACAGTTCTTGGGTGTTAGTCTCCCACTCTGTTATTCTATATACCATAGATGAGTGCAATCTTTCTATGTCTGTCTCTCTCTTTCTGACTCATTTCACTCAGCATGAAACTTTTCATGCCCATCCACTTGACTACAAAATTCTTGACCTCCTTTTTTCTAACAGCTGCATAGTATTCCATTGTATAGATGTACCAAAGTTTCCTCAACCAGTCATCCGTTCTGGGGCATTCGGGTTTTTTCCAGATTCTGGCTATTGTAAACAGTGCTGCGATGAACATACATGTGCAGATGTTGTTTCGATTGTACTTTTTTGCCTCTCTGGGATATATTCCCAGCAGTGGTATTGCTGGGTCAAATGGGAATTCAATATCTAATTTTTTGAGAGTCGTCCAAATTGTTTTCCAGAAGGGCTGAACCAGTCGGCATTCCCACCAGCAGTGAAGAAGGGTCCCTTTCTCCCCACATCCTCTCCAACAGCGGTTGCTTTTGTTCTTTTGGATGTGTGCTAGTCTCTGTGGTGTGAGGTGGTATCTCAAAGTTGTTTTGATCTGCATCTCTCTGATGATTAGTGATGCAGAGCACTTTTTCATGTGCCTTTTGGCCATTCGTATTTCTTCCTTGGTAAAGTTTCTGTTCATTTCTTCGCCCCATTTTTTGATGGGGTTGGAATCATGAACAGCTTTGTAATAGTCTTTCTCACAGTGATTCAATTAAAAAGTTAAAAAAGAAAAAAGAAAAAGAGAGAGAGAGAGAGAGAGAGGGAAAAAATCTTTCTCTTTGGGAAAGAGAAACCAGAAAGGTGGGTTTCTTGGGGCCAGAGCAATAGTATAGCAGGTAGGATGTTTGCTACACGGATGGCCCTGAGCATCACCTGGAATGCCCCCCGAACAAACAAACAAACAATACAAACGAAAAGGAGATAGATTTAATCACAAGCTTTCTGGGCTGAAGGGTTCTCAGTAGGTAAAGGCATATCTTGCACCACCTTCTTGCTTTTTCCTAATTTTGGTAGTGGATTCTTAGCATACATTCTTCTCCTTTGTGGTCTGTTTTTGTGGGGGAACACACGCAGTGGTGCTCAGGGCTTACTTCCAGCTCGGTGCTCAGGGATCACTCCTGGCAGGGCTAGGGAACGACATGTGTTGCTGGGGCTGGAACCCGGGTTAGCTGCATCACCTGGTGCTTGTTGTAACAAATAAATTTTATTACTTGTATCACTTGTAGTCCCGTTTGATCGAGTGGGCGCCAGTAACATCTCCATTTGTCCCTGTCGCGTGCCAGTGCAGCCCAATGATATCAGCCTGCTCCAGGAACAGGAAGAGCCTCAAATCATTCATTCAGGGATTTGACGAAGAAGTCTGACCATCTAGTTGGCGGGCGGCCATGTGGTCTTCTGACGTCCCGTGGAATCCAGTCGGTAACAGCTCTAGTCCAGCGGTCATCTCTGAATTGCATTACATGGCCATCCCATCTGATTTTTGATGCCTTGGCAAACAAGACAGCGACCCTGATTCTTGACCGTCGACAGAGGTCAGAACTCCGGATTCCTTCTCTCACTTGAGTGAGACATGATATTCAGCCTGTTAATTTTATTACGGCAAAATTAAAACTAAGCCCCCAAAATTGGGTGGCTTGGAACCCTAGATTACAATCATACAGTTCAAGGGCCTGTGGCCCAAAGTGGCCATGCTCCTTCAGAGAGCTCCAGGGAGGACCCTTTGCCTCATTCTTCTCATCTTTGGGGTTTTCTGAGCATCCTCTGCCTGATAGACCCACATCTCTGCCTCCCTCTTCATGTAACCTTCACCCCCATCTATACCTTTTTGTTTCTTCCCACAAGGAGACCTGTCAGTGAAAATCCAAGATTTTTTTTTCTGTTTGGCCACCCCTGGCAAGGTCGAGGGGTTACTACTGTCTCTGTACTCAATAATTACTCTTGGCAGTGCTCAGGGGGCTATAAAGGATGCCGGAGATCAAACCTGGGTCGGTCGCGTGCAAGGCAAACGCCCTACCTGCTGTGATATCGATCCGGCCCAATCCAAGATGTTTTTATCTCAAGGTCCTTCATGAGTGATTCTGGAGAAGAACAATTTCCAAAGAGGGTCATATTCTGCATTCCAGTTGGGACAGGAATTTGGGTGTTTGTGTGTGTGGGGGGGAAACGCAACCCTTCAACCACCACAGTGACATGGCAGGAGTGGGAGTGGGTGGAGAGGCCCCCTTAGAGGTGGTGCTGGCTACAGTATAGTATAGCAAGCAGGGCGGGTAGGAGAGAGAGCAAGACACATGCTCACCGTTTCCTCTAACTAGCCCTTTCTTTGCTTCTCTCACCAGGGGAAGAAGCGGGGCTTCTCCTTCCAGAAAGTCGGGCCGATGTGAGCAAGAGATGGTGCCTGTAGTTGCTCCCTAGGGAGTCAGTCACTGTCCCCTTCCTCTGTTCTGTACAGGAGACCATTCTCTCCCCGGCTTGCCTCATCCCTAGCCCGACCCCTGCTTCCTGCCTCTTTCCCTTTCCTACAGAGGCACTAGACGCCTCCATCGGGATTGGACCATCGGGTGTTTTGAATGTGATAACTTGATCCTTAAGATTTTCAGCCAGGAAATTAAAAAAAAAAAAGTGACCCATGACACTGAGTCTGAGGCCAGGCCCTTATTGGCCAAGTGTTTTGATTGTGACTGACAGGCTGGTATCTGCTCAGGTGTCCCTTGGCTCCTGTCTCCTTATTTTGAAAAAAAAAAATTCTGTCCCCATTCAAAGCCTGGAATCTCACAAGTGCTTCCTCACCACTTCCTCTGGGGCCACACACTGGCCCGCCGTGGAGGGCTGGATTCCGATTAGCATTTTCCACCAGCCAGGCTGGCGTGTGCCCGGGCAGATGGGAGCGCTTGCCTTTTATGTAAATGTCTGATCCAGTGCAGGGCTCTCCTCCGTGACTTTCATCTCGCTCAGATCTTACAGAGCCCTTTTAAGGTAGGGACCATTTGGCAGCTCGATCACGGAAGCGTGCCTCTTTCTCTCAGGAAGTTAAAATTCTGACAGACCCCTGACATTTCTGAAGTCAGATAGTTCATATATTTTCAGTTTGATGGTACGTTAGTCGGGAGTTGTTTTTTTTCCCCTTTGAATGTGATGGAAGAGCAACTCCAACTAGCTTAAGTTCAAAGAGGGATTTAAGAGGATCCTGGGGTTTCTTACATAATCACAGGAAGCCAAGCAGCAAACAGCAAGAAGGACAAAAAAAAAAAAAAAAAAAAAGAAGCACCAATCCCAGAGGGAGCACTAACGAGACATTTGGATGCAGGGGAGCCCGACTTTGTCTGGGGGTTTCTCTCTACCTGTTGTTCATTAGAGTGCACAGTGGCTCGGATTTTATGTCTTGCTCCTCCCAAAAGGGACCCACTTTCCCTGGCCCTCTGGTGTGAGGTTGAGCTGGGGAAGGGCTGTGATAGGTGGATGCCAGGCCATGGTTTCTGGATGTGAAAAATCTGGTTCCTAAAGTAGGTTTACCTTTGCACAGCTTATCTGCTTCAGTCGAGGTCTTTGAGTCTAAGTCACCGACTCTTCCTAATTTTATTTTTTAAATAGTGACTGCTCATCCTCAATCTGGCAAGATGGGCTTGAGGGTTCAGTGTGTGGGGATGGGAGCTACAAAGACCACGCATGCCACCCCAGCGGTGCTCCACGTGGGAACCATGAGGTGCCAGGGATGAAACCCAGGACCTCACTCAGGATAAGTGTGTGCCCTACCCTTGGAGTGATACTCCGGGTTCTAGTCCTCTCCTCTTCCATGAGAAGCGAGTCTTGGTGACTGTGTCAGGAGTGATCCCTTGGAGTCTCTCTTTAAAGAAATTGAGGCTTCAGGCTGGAGAGAGAGGTACAGGGACTTAGATATTTGCCTTGCATGCTGGTTCAATCCCCAGTATCTCACATGGTCCCTTGAAAACAACTGGAGGTGATTCTTGAGCACAGCTCCAGGAATAGCCCTTGGGTACCACTGGGCATGGTCTCACCCCCAGTTAAATAAAATTGATACATTAAATGTGAGATGGTTAGCCGGGTTCAGGAGAGTGCAGGGGGTCCAGGCAGTGTCAGCAAGATCTTACCTCCAATCAAATATGGTGTGGTCTAAGAAAATGATGGCTGGAGGAATCAGTCAGGATGGGAGATGTGTGCCGAGAGTAGATAATGGATCAAACATGATGACCTCTCAGTGTCTGTGCTACAAGCCACAATGCCCAAAATTAGAGAGAGAGTATGGGGAAATTGTCTGCCATGGAGGCAGGGGGAGGGTGGTAAAGGGAGGGTATACCTGGGATATTGGTGGTAGGGAATGTGCACTGGTGGAGGGATGGGTGTTTGATCATTGTGAGATTGTAACCCAAACATGAAAGCTTGTAACTATCTCACGGTGATTCAATAAAGTTAAAAATATATATGGTGTGGTGATTATGGAAAATGAGTAGGGAGTGTCTTATGATGTGTCGAGCCGTCCAGGAATATGTTCACTCATATGTGAAGCTCAGCCTGAGCATGTGGAAAGTGTCCTGGAACGTGGCGGTGGTTGGGTAGTGGAGGTCAGCTGCCAGGACTGGGTCCCTTGGGGCTGGAAGGGCTCTCCCCTGCCCCCCTCCGGGGCACCCCAAGTGAAAACAGCCTGGCATGGAGGCACGGTTATGGGGACCTCATTTTATGCTCCCTTCTGGGAGAAGCAGTCGTGAGTTCTGGACGGTGGCTGATGAGATTATCTGGCACCGGCAGGGGGTGATTTATGGACGTGAACCTTGGGCCACCGGAGACTGGGGGAAGCAAGCAGAGGATCTCTGCTCCTGGGTCCCGTTGAGCAACATCACCACCTGCCCTGGCCGGGCCGAGTCTCAGCCCCATCAGACATAGAGCCATGGCAGGAGTGTGCGCAGTGCCTCATCCACTGTGGGGTGCTGTCAGCCAACCACGGGTGACCCGGGACTCGGTGAAGGTGCTCGACCTGGCACAGACCCTGTGTGATAGGGTCCTGCTCTGCCAGCTGCTCAACAACCTCCGGGCGCACTCCATCAACCTCAAGGAGATCAACCTGAGGCCGCAGATGTCCCAGGTGCTTCCCAGAGATGCAGGCAGGTATATGCTTGTCAGTGGGCAGATCGTTACAACATGCCAGTCGACTAAAAGCTTACATTCGGTAGACTGGGAACACCTGTAAAAGAGATTAGAGGCCGCCCCAAAAGCCTCTATCCCTCTCGGAGAGCCCAGCAAGCTACCGAGAGTATCCCACCCACACGGCGGAGCCTAGCAAGCTACTCGTGGCATACTTGATATGCCAAAAACAGTAACAACGATGGTCCTCATTCCCCTGATCCTGAAAGAGCCCCCAGTATGCCATCAGGCTACACTAGCTCGCAACAATGACAAATGGAGATGTTACTGGTGCCCGCTCGAGCAAATCAATGAACAACGGGATGACAGTGATACTTTAAATGTATGGTGTTACTTTCCCTCAACAGGGCTTCTGAAATGAGTAAAAATATCCACTTCACAGCAACAAAAGATCTGCCATCCCAAGTTTATTAAAATGGACCAAATGTTTTACTTAAAATCCTACCTTAAGTGCTGCTGTGTAAAGACTTTTAGTGGGGTGCTTAATCTGCAGATTAAAGAGGCGCTGTAAAATCCTGCCTAGCTAGGAAAGCTCCATTTGACTTTAAATCTACCTTTCATTTGTCGAAGAACTAAAGACAAGGTTTTCAGGGGAGAGCTGATAAAAGCAGCTCTGAGCAACGTCTTTGTATTTTAAAAAATCAGAGCGACACCAGTAGCAAACATCACCATCCATCAAAGAGACACATGTTGGCAAGAGGAAAGGTTCCCCCCAACAGGCTCAGCTTTGTTGCGCTGAATCGTCATTTGCTGGGTTTCGTTTTCACAGGGGCCACATCAGGGGGTGCTTGGGGGCCAGTGGCTGTTCCTCGTTGTGCTGGGTCAGTGCTTCAGGGGGTTCTACTCAGTGAGGGCACCGACCTGGCAAGGTCTCTCACCTGTGGCTTTGGTCCTTAGTCAGCAGGTGTATGCACACGGGTGTGTTTGCGTGCATACGTGTGTGTGCTTGTATGCATGTGTGCATGTATTATGTGCATGTATGTGCACATGTGCGTGTGTGTGCCTGTGTGTGGGTGCATGCAGTGTGCATGTGGGCATGCATGTATGTGCATGTGTGTGGATGCATGCATGTGTGCGTGTGTGCATGCATGTGTGTGCATGTGTGTGCATCTGTACGTGTATGTGCATGTGTGCAGGTACATGCCACTGTGCATGTGTGTGTTTGTGTTTTCTATTTGGGGGACTGGTCTCCCAAGCACTGCTCAGGAAGTCTGCGGGGTGGGGGGCACTTCCTGTGATACTCAATCAACTGGGCCAACAGTTTAACGCGAGGGCCTAGGAATGGTGCTGCTCCCCCTAGGAGACTGAGCTGGGGGCTCTCCAGAGCTGTGCCCAGCGGTGTTTGGGAGGTTCTGTGGTGTAGGGGATCCAATGTGGTTTAGGTGCATCCCAGGTGCCCCTTGCTCATCAGTGACCAGAGCAAGTATCTTCCTTTATTCTACCCTTTGTTCATTCCCGCATCCTTGGATTAACTAAACGAACTAACCCACGAATGATGGGCTCTATTGAAATGGAACTTGAATATTGGTCTCTGTCACTTGGCACTGGTTTCCGCATTCCAGGAGGAAGATGCTGAAAGCTGGTGCAGAGAAGCACACGGAGAGTCAGAGCCGGAGGGGCGGGAAGGAGGGTATGAGGCAGGGGGGGAGGGGTGGACCCAAACGGACACTTGGCCATGTCCATGGAGTCTGCCCGGGGAAAGCAGCGCTTCAGAGCTTCTCTGTTCTGCTTTGTGACACTGGACCGGGCCACCATACGGAGGAGGAGGGAAGGGGAGGAAAGAGTCCTCGTGAGAACGAAAGGATGGTGCAGCAAACGTGCTGCTCGTGAAAATGCAGCAAGGCTTCCATCTGGTCCCACGCAGACCTGACCTCCTTCCTCTCAGAGCGTAGGAAGGGCAGGGGGTGGGTTGGAACAGCTCCAGCACCCCACGTTCATTTATTTTTTCTTTTTGCTTTTTGGGTCACACCCGGCAATGCACAGGGGTTACTCCTGGCTCATGCACTCAGGAATTCCTCCTGACGGTGCTGAGGGGACCGTGTGGGATGCTGGGAATCGAACCCGGGTTGGCTGCGTACAAGGCAAACACCCTACCCGCTGTGCTATTGCTCCAGCCCCCACATTCATCTTAATTCTGGTCCATTCCCTGAACTTGCAGCTTCCCTGTCCTCTGTGAAGGTTTGAAACTTTGGGGGTGGGGCACACACAGCCAGCGGTGCTCAGAGACCACTCCTGGAAGGCCTCAGAAGACCGTGTGTGGTGCTGGGGATTGAACCCAGGTCTACCATGTGCACAACAAACACCCGGCCCGCTATACTTATTTATTTATTTATTTCTAGTTTGGGGGTCACAACCAGCTGTGCTCAGGGCTTACACCTGGCGCTGTGCTGAGGGATCACCCCTGGAAGTGTTCCTGGCAGGCTCGGGGGACCCCACGCAAGTCCCCTACCTGCTGAGCTATCTCTTTGGCCTCCAGCCCACAAAACTAACTCTCCTGGGGCTGGAGCGGTAGCACGGTGGGTAGGGCGTTTGCCTTGCATGTGGCTGACCGAGGTTCTACTCCCAGCATCTCATATGGTCCCCCGAGCACTGCCAGGAGTGATTCCTGAGTGCAGAGTCAGGAGTAACCCCTGAGCATCGCTGGGTATGGCCCCAAAAGAACGAAAATCAAAAACAAATACCCAACTAGCTCTCTAGCCCTGTTTTGTGGGTTTTTCCTGAAAATCAGTTCCCGAGATGGAGAATGGCTTCCCCCAACAGAGATCAGGACTTTCCCGACCTTCTTAGGGGTCCAGCTTCCCCGTAGAGCAGAGGGGAATACTGGGCTCTGTTGAAATGGACCTTGAATATTTGCGTCCATCACTCGGCATCGGTTTCAGTCTCTCTCCCCTTTTCCCTGTTTGCTGTGGAAGAACACTTCCTGAAAGAAGGGGGGAGAATAGTTCATGGAGAAGCGACAAGTGAAGGGTTTGTCTTTTGAAGTGAAGTTGGGGCTGGTTTACCTCAAAGGGGCTGAGCCTACATGAACCCTGGGGTTGACCAGCAAGAGAATCAGCAACAGTCCTGGGCATGTAAACCTTCAAGCACTGAGACCCGCCTCCAGGAAACTGTGAAGAAGGGGCGGGAGCTAGAGTACAGCGGGAAGGGCGTTTGCCTTGCACGCAGCAGACCTGGGTTCTATTCCTGTCATCCCATATGGTCCCCCAAGCACTGCCAGGAGTAATTCCTGAGTGCAGAGCCAGGAGTAACCCCTGACTATCGCAGGGTGTGACCCCAAAAGCCAAAAGCCAAAAAAAAGAAAACCACAAAAAGGTCATTGTCAAGTGCCCTGCCAAGAAAGGGATGAAATAGTACTGTCACTTTCCCTCCTTGTCACGTGGGTTTTTCCTGAGGTGACATTTCTCTGAGTGCTGAAGGAACAAATGTGTCTTTGGTCTTTCCTGCCTCTTGGTGTCAAGTCGATAGCAAAAGGGCCGCACTTGCCCACGGGGCAAACTACAGATGCCAGAATCAGATCCCCAGGGCAGAGCCTGTGTCCAGTGAGGATGGACATGGGATACAATGTGGCATTTGGGTCACCTTGACAGTCAAGAAGCCAGTCCTAAGCAGGGCGGCCAGGGACGGAGTGACCAGCTGCTTCCGGACATGCTAAGGAGCTCCACAAACCCTCGTAGGGCAGCAGCTCTGCCTGAGCAGCGTTCCCGAGCCCTGCTTTAGTTCGTGTCTGTGTTTGCTAAACGTTCTTCTAGCAGACTTGCCTCCTTCAAGCACTGGGGCAGCAGGGGCCAGGACAGTCCTACTTCTGTTGAGTTGAGTCAGGAATGCCATCTAGTAAACCTTCCCTCACATCGCAATTGGAGGCTTCCCCCTGGACACCAACCACTACAAGCCCAGGTCTCGAAGGTCCAAGATGTACTTGGGTCTTCTCGTTCGAGGCGGGGAAGAGATTATTCTTGGCTTTAGTAGCCAAAGCAGGGACGACACGCTGGTGAGATGGTTTTAAGGCTCATCATTGTCTTGTGATGAGGAGAGGAGGTGTAACAGCAGAATCCAATAAAATAGCAAGCCGGAGTTTTATCATTCTAAAATCAAGGCTTCAAAACATATATATGTATATAAATATAGTTTATATACATATATGTATATATCTATAAGTTTATATATATATGTATCCTGTTGCTCATCGATTTGTTTGAGCAGGCACCAGTAACATCTCTCATTGAGAGACTTATTGTTACTGTTTTTGGCATATCCAATATGCACGGGTAGCTTGCCAGGCTCTGCCGTGTGGGCTTGATACTCTCGGTAGCTTGCCGAGCTCTCTGAGAGGGGCAGAGGAATCAAACTCGGGTCGGCCGCGTGAAAGGCAAAAGCCCAACCGCTGTGCTATATATATATATATATCATATATATAGTGTGTGTGTGTATATATATATACGTATATATATATATACACACACACACAGTGCAAGTGGGCCTCAATTTATTCATCAATTAGAAAAAAAGGTGACAAAATCTTTTTCTGATGCCTTTTTTTAAAAATCCCAAACATGAGAGAATTGTTATTTCTGACCCAGAATGGGATTTGAATCTATCTGGAAAACATACATGGGACACCACACTGAACCAAAGCCTCCAGCTAATGACTTTGTCCAGAGCGTCACCTAGTGAGGACATGTAAGTACTGCCATGGACACCTCCGGGGGTTAGTTCTGTGGAGTGTTTGTGGTGTGTCATTTTTTTCTCCCCACTTATTAATTTCACAAATGAGTGGAAGCATCTGGCAATTATCTTTCACTCCCCGGCTTCTCTTCAGGTAATGGACTTGCATCCTCTTAGTATCTGTGTCAGAGCTTCTTTAGCCAGCCCTCTGCTGATAGGAGTTTGGGTTATGATTTTGGCTGTTGTGAATAATGTTGATTGAACATCCTTTCAAATTAGTGCTTCCACATTTTTTTAGATAAATGCCTGGAAGTGGTATTCTTGGACCAGATGGTAAGTGCAAACTCTCCTTACTGATAATTTTTTGACGGTTTTAATCATCTCTTAGATTGGAACATCTTATCTAGTTTAGATTAGAAAAGATGTCCCAATCTTCACAAATATTGCATCGTGAACACAACCAGCCATTTCTTAGGCAAGTCATAATAGAGAGTGCTCTAGGCCACCCTTTGAAAAGCAGCTCCCTAAGCAGAATTGATCTTGTAGATTAGTAGCGGCAGAACGTTGAGAGGATGTAATATACCATCTTCACCTTTACAAATGCTTTATTTACACACAATTTACTTCATGACAATTTTTTCTTTTTGGGTAGCACTGTCATCCAAGTTGTTCATAAATTTGCTTGAGTGGGCACCAGTAACGTCTCCGTTGTGAGACTTGTTGTGACTGTTTTTGGCATATTGAATATACCACGGGTAGCTTGCCAGGCTCTGCTGTGCGGGCGTGATACTCTCGGTAGCGTGCCGGGCTCTCCAAGAGGGACAGAGGAATCGAACCCGGGTCGGCCACGTGCAAGGCAAATGCCCTACCTGCTGTGCTATTGCTCTAGTCTAATCAAAACTACTACCCTGCTAATATTTTCTTTAACAAAACTAATACCCTGTTTAATATTTTCTTCCCTTATTTCTCTGGATCTTATGTTTGTTTGTCTTGTCTTAACATTCCCACATTTTTGTGTTTCAGGGACACACCCACTGGTTCTCAGGTTTTACCTGGCTCAGGGATCACCCTTGGGGGTGCTAGAGGGACTATATGGGTGCCAGGTTGATTGAAAAATTAAAATAATTTTCAGAAGCAGTTGGGGGTCATAGCTCATCGCAGGCTGACTTGAATCTACTGCTTGAGTTAATAATAACAGTAATTGAATTGGAAAGGAGCTACGCAGAAAGGGAATAGCACAAAACCAACAAGAATTGTCTCTCATGTCCATTGGTGCGAAGGCCAGAATTAATCTGGGTAGAGGGCGCTGGACTGGAACTGAAATGTTTACATATAAGAAAGCAAAGCTGGCACTCTGCTTTCTTATACGGAGCCAACCAGTGCTCTGAGATTGTTTAGGAAAATGGGTCTCAGTTCATCCGCACAGCCCATTAATAAACACTCACTGAGATGAATGCGGATTCAATTGTGGTCGATCCCTTGGCATCTGATATGAGCTATTATGAAAAATTATTCATGTATTATTATTAAAAATGATTGAATCCCAAGTTCTTGTCTACACTGGGGTCTCAAAGATAAACTAACTCAGGCAGCTTGCCATGTGGTTGTTTTTGTTGTTGTTGTTTTTGTTTTTTTTACTTTTCTCTAGAAAAAGTTTTATTGTTTCTCTGGACTAAAAATTCCAAAGGATACTGATTTAGGTACAAGTTGACCCAGAGGCTCAACTACTAAATTTCAGTCCTAGCCCATCTTGGATATTTCTTTCCTCTTCATTGAGTCGAGATTCCTTTCTATCCAAGAAGACAGAGATCATTCTAAGCTGATGAATTTCAACCCTCTCAAAAGTGGCCATTGTACCCTAAGTCTCATTCGTTCACTCACTTGTCATTAGGATCAAATCGATGATGTAATATGACCATCTTAACCATTTGAATTGTGCAGTTCAGTCTTGCTTCCTGCAGGTACATTGCTGTGCCCCAGGTCTCCAAATACTTTTCATTTTGCAAAAACCTATTAAACAATTCCATTTCCTCTACCCCCCAGCTCCCCCCACCCCTTTCAAGCACTTTGTTCTGTCTCTCTGAATTTGACTCCAGATTCCTGCTGTCCTTAGTGCAGCGGGTAGGGCATTCGCCTTGCATGCAGCTGACCCGGGTTAGATTTCTTCGCCCTTCTTGGAGAGCCCGGCAAGCTACCAAGAGTATCTCACCTGCATGGCAGAGCCTGGTAAGCTCCCCGTGGTGTATTCGATATGCCAAAAACAGTAACAAAAAGTCTCACGATGGAGACATTACTGGTGCCCGCTTGAGCAAATCGATGAGCAACGGGATGACAGTGACAGTGACAGTTCCTGCTGTCAGTGGCATTGCTCAGTGCTTATGTCTCCTAGTTCTCTTTGCCAATGTCTTCACGGCTCACCCATATCCTAGGATCTGTCAGACTTTTTATGAAGACTGATGAGAATTGTATTCCTGATTACTTGTTTTCTTTTCATATTAAAAATTGTAAGAAATATGTTCAACTCCATCTCATAATAATAAAAAAGAACAAAGGATAATCAGTCCCTCTCTTTTCTTAGACTCGGCCCCCCTACCCCTGCATTTGTTTTTCCTCTTTTTTATCATTACCATAATAAGCCTTCACTGAATTCAGCCTTTTATTCTTGAGAATCTCTTTTCCACCCCATCACTCTTTTAAAACTATTTCCTCAAGGAGGATTAGCTGTTTCTTGAATTAAAAAAAATAAAGTTTTTCTGGGCTGGGGGTTAAGGTTAATTTTCTAGTACAGGGGTTAAGGCACTTTCCTTGCACACGGCCACCTGTATTAGCTCCTCAGCACCCCATATGTTCTCCAAAGCACTGCCAGGGGTGATCCCTGGGTGGAGGGCCAGGAGGAGGCCCTTAGCACCACTGGGTGCATCTCCCCCCATGGCAAAGACAAAGCAAAACAAAACAAAATAGACTTCAAGGGTATGATTCACTCCTGGGAAATCAACTTATATTTCCTAGCTTATGTTTTCTTTTTCTCTAGATGGAGTTCTTAGCCCCTCCCTCTTTGTTTTCTAAGTCCTCTTCTTTGCACTCTTAATTTCCTTCTATTTACTTTTGTCTTCAGCTACAAATCACCTGTAAAGGAGATAGAAGTTGCCTACGGTTTATGTAGAGAGCAAATTCACCATTCTTCTATGGTGCTTGATAAGAAAACCCTGCTCTATTCAAGACAACTGCACTGTGCCTTTCTATTTTTATTTATTTATTTATTTTTATTTTATATTTTTTATTGAATCATCATGTGAAAAGTTACAAAGCTTTCAGGCTTAAGTCTCAGTCATACCATGATCGAACACCCATCCCTTCACCAGTGCACCTGTTCCACCACCAAGAACCCCAGTATACCTTCCATCCCACCCACCCCCACCGCCCACCTGTGTGGCTGATGATTTTCACTTTACTTTCTCTTTACTTTGATTACATTCAATACTTCAACAGCAATCTCACTATTATTATTTGGAATTTCCCCCCAACAATCAGACCTGCTGAAAAGGCAGCATTTGATAATTTGTTTTCCATTGCTGAGAATGAAGAGCATATGAGGCCATGCGGTTTTGGATTTCTGGCATTTTAGTAACTAAGTCCAGAGAAATTTCTGCCAGAAATCACATCATTGCAAACTCGTACCTCTGTTTAGTGAGCCTTATAAGATGGTGGTCGCCACGCCGCCTCCGGGGAAAGGAAAGGCCGAGAGAGAAAAACCACAGGCCCCTCCTGGACTGGCATGTGGCCATAGCTTAGTTCACAGTCTAGAGACATTTCTGCAAGAAGCTGCTGGTGCCGAAAGTAGTTAGTTGACCTCTGTGATCATGGGCATTCAGCAACGGAAGGGCCGCTCCTGTGCGGCCACTCAGGTCACATCTGGGCGGAGAGCGGCACCAGTAACACCACCTTTCTAATTTTTAAAGCAAGGTGAGGCTCTTTCTTCACATTTCTGTAGCCCATACTGACAGAATTGAGCCATGCCAGGGTTGAAGGCTGGTCTTTGGGCACTTGAGTGTTCTCAGATTCTGCGCCTTTCCATAATCCTACATGGTTAAGAACCTTCCCCACGTGCCACACAGTGGCTAATGGGCTTGGGAACCTGCTATCTTTCTGGCATCTTTTGAGGAACCACAAGGAAGAGTCTGGACTTTTCCACAATTTCTTCCAAATCTTGGGCATTCATGAAAAGGCTGGAACATCTGTGGGGTTTTTGCCCACATCTCCCTACAATGTATGTGCATTGGGAGAACCCAACAGATGACCCCCTACAGTCTCTTTGTCTTCTTCCCCTGGGTACCACCTGACCACCACCGCACGTGTGACACAATGTTCTCTTTTGCTTGCTTAATTGCAGCTGGTGAGATTTTATCATTTTCTGGCTCATACCTACTGGTCCCTTCTCCATCTTACCTATCCCCTGTCCCCATCATACTATTTAAGGTAAGATAAAGA